>NC_056625.2:3725000-4325000 GCF_002870075.4 Lactuca sativa | reverse complement strand
TGAGATTTCTCAATTGGTTGCATAACAACTTGGAAGCAATGGCAGGCTCTTGTGTTGCCAGGTGGCAAGAAGTTAAGACTGCACAAGTTCAATCCATATGAGTTTGGGTTTGTCACTAACCTTGTCTTGTGATTATGGTTTTGACAAATTCATATGGATAGCAAGCAACACATATACCATAAAATCTAAAGTGTCATAAGGTTTCTATCCGATTCATGAAAATGATGGTGAGGAAACGTTTTCACTAAGTAGATTTTAAGTAGATTGAAATTGTGATATTTGCATTCTCAAAGTCGTTAGTGGAGCATGTGTGGTTAACCGACACACTAACATGGACTTGTGAGAAATGGAAAAGGTCTAAAGAATTGAGACTATGATTACGGCATCCCTTTTCATAGTTCAGTAATTGTTTAATCACACATGTGTGATATCTAAGGAAAAGGTGTATGATTTTGATAAAGTTTTATGAAAGTATCTCGTATCAGAAATATGAACTTTGGTAAGAAGGTTAATAAAGTATTGATTTCTAGAAGTCCAGGAGATTTCTGAGTACATGTCAAAGCTAGTGGGAGCATAAGCTTCATGCTAATAATCATCATTCAAGTAGAAGCATGATAATTATAATAAGTGTTGCAAGTTAGCAATGTTAATTATAGAAAACAAAAGGTTTCAATTGGGAAAAAGTTGTTTTGCTATAATTAAGGGAGAGGAAATTATACTTCACTTCAATTCTAAGAACTTAGATTGAGGTTTTAATCATCTTTAGTCAAGGATATAATATATATATATATATATATATATATATATATATATATATATATATATATATATATATATATATATATATATATGAATTTTATGTTGGACTGGATCAACATAAGGAAATTCTATATATGGGTCCATTATTTGCGTTCTAAAATTCGATTATGATTACGACATCCTTTTTCATAATTTGAATTATGAGAACTTGGCAAATAGAAATAGAAATATTATAACAAAAGACGGGTCTAGTATCATGTCTTTCTAAATGCCCAGAGCATTAAGAGGGAAAAGTAATAGAGCTAGATATGACTAAATTTGATTAAGCAATTGTCAAGGACAATCTAAGGTTTACCAAAGATTGGTTGCTCAGGGACAGTTGGAAGTATAGTGTTAATTTTGGAAGGACCATATTGACATATTCTGAAAAGAGGCAACTCTTGTTCAGGAGTAATAGTCAAAAGGGGAATATGGAAATGTTCCCATAGGTGGGAGTTATTCATTAAATATGTGTAAGATTAGGAAACTTATGTTGGATTAGTGTCTAAGTCCATAACTATAATTGGTATGTACTTGAACTGACTCGACATGGTCCATTTGGGTTGCATGGCATCGGAACATTTGGATAGACTGTTTGTGAGAAGAGGACATTTGTGACATATTAATATATTATAAGTTCTAATATATTAATATGAAATCATGTTATTTAATTAGTATTGATCAAGAATTAATTTGGACTTAATTTAGTGATCAAAAGAGACCAATTAAATATATGGGGAGTGATTGTGTAAATCATTCATTCTTATATCTATGGGTTTATGATCCATGATTCCTTATGTTGGCTTTAACGCATGTGGTGACCCATGGATACTCCATGTAGGTTACAACCCATGGAGCATAAGGAATGGGTAAATTCATGTGTCACATGGTGTAACCCTAATATACACACTATATAAGGACCCCTTTAGCTCAAGAAATTGGCACCAGCGATAGATATATGAGGGCTAGCTGATTTGAGCATGAAGTGTCTTCTTCTCATGGTTATTCCATGTGTTGGTGATGTTGTGTGAACCATTTGAGGTGTCACACTTGGGGCACTAGGCTCTCGAGTTTCGTGGAGTCAAGCTATTGCAAGAGGTATGTATCTAACTTGTTATATTACCCAAGTATCAAAAGATTGTATGCTAGATAGGGTAACACCTTGGAATATTCATATTTGCATGTATAATAGAGAAAACATAGATCCAATGTATTTAGGGTTGCATGTACACTTAGGAGTGTTAGAATGCTCATAACCCAACAACTTAATGCAAGAAGAATGTTCAAAGGCAATGAACTTTGAATATGAGACTTCGGTTACACGGAGTTGATCTCCATTGGAATACTATGTAATGTCTGTTGACAAGTCTTTGTGACTATGTGCATAATCATTACAAAAGGACTAATGCATATAAGTTTAGAATCTAACAGATATAAGTAAATGGCAGGAATTAGGAATTCTTGCATTTGCGGTAAGGATTTGGGATTGTGAAATGAGTATCACTGGAATTATGTTCAATTGATCTATTTCACATAGTAAAGATCATAGACAAACTGAGTGTGAATACTTGGTGTATGGCATAACTAATGTTTGGAAAAACATAGTGTGCATACTTGGTGTATGGCATGACTAGTGTTTAGAAAAACATAGTGTACATGCTTGGAGCATGCAAAAACTACTGTTTTTTAATTCAAGTATAAAGTTGATAGTTCGAAGCAATATGAAATGAATGATGGGTAATCAATATGATGATAAATAAAAGATGTTTTATTTATATTCATAAGTTCTGAGACCATATTTGATTTGATTATTCTTGTGTTTCACTTGCATGTTTTGACTTCCAAAATAACTAAGTCGCTCTTCCTGAATGACTAAGCTATTCAAACCATCCACATTCGGTCATATGTTGGAAGTAGATATGAATCAAGACTATCATGAAGCTAGATTGTAGATGTCCAAGGTATGGGACATAACAAGGATTGCTGCAATATTCATGAGTGCTCATAAGTTCTGAGTATTGGATTCAACCCACGCTCACTAGTATCACTTCATGGAATTTATCTCGAGTGATCGTGAGACGGTAATATCATATAAGTCTTCAAACCTAGAGATATGACTTGTTGCCTATGAGTTGGTTATACATTGATTGTACGTAAATGCATTGGTAACTCAATGTTATAAAACGTGCCTTTGTGTATGATTCAACAAGTAGTAGAACAAGCATATGAGTCGAAGTTTATCTGTTCGTTCTTGGATTAGAAGCGATATCTGGGCCCCTCGATGATTTTGTGTTGACCCATGTACCGGGCCCGGTCAGAACTAAGTTGATGTGTTCAAATAAGTTCTATGTCAAACAAATCGGAAATCGAGAAACAAACTATTGGGCAATAAGTAAGACATCGTTCCATGTATTTGTTCGGCTGATATCTAGAACAGAGGATTATATGATCACTTATCTTAAATGGCGTATCATCATCATCTCAGTTCTACGAGACCTTGAAAAAGATACGATTGATGATCGGTTCCTGAAGTTATTCTTGCAGATATAGTTATTAGACTTATCCAAGTGGGAGACTGTTGGATTATGTGTCTAAGTTCATAACTATTTTTTGGATGTACTTGACCCGGTTGGCATGGTCCGTTTGGGTTGCATGGTATCATGCATTTGGATAGACCAAAATGAGAGAGATAACACTTAAGGTTTATTAATATATTATAAGTTCTAATATATTAATAATATTATTTAATTAGTATTGACCAAGAATTAATTTGGAATTAATTAAGTGATCAAAAGAAGACTAATTAAA
Source organism: Lactuca sativa (assembly GCF_002870075.4). NCBI lineage: Eukaryota > Viridiplantae > Streptophyta > Magnoliopsida > Asterales > Asteraceae > Lactuca > Lactuca sativa. The sequence goes on along the minus strand of NC_056625.2, from coordinate 4,321,394 downwards.
TATATAGGTTGATTGTGTAAATCACCCATACTTGTATAGTAGGCTAATGCTCCATGGATTAACAAGTTGGGCTAAAACCCATAGGATGCTCCATGGTGTCTTTGAACCCATGGATCATGGAAATGAAGAGCCACGTCAAGTTAGGGTTTACATGGTGTAACCCTACTTATGACACACTATAAAAGGAATATGTTGTAGACCAAAATCAGCACTAGTGTGAGAACAAGAGGGCATAGCCAATTTTAGAAGTGTTACATTTCTGTCAAGGTTATTCCAAGTGTATTTGGTGTTGTGTGGGACATTTGAGGCATCACACTTGAGGTGCTAGGCTCACAAGGTTCTCAAGGAATCCAAGCTACTAAAGGTATGTATTTCTTACTATCTTTTATGTTTAAAAGTTCCCCATGTATGCTAGATAGGTTAAGAACCTTGGAAAATCAAGTTTGCATGTATCATAGTAAAACATAGATCCAAGGTTTCTAGGGTTGCATGTACACCTTAGGAGTGTTAGAATGCTCAAAACCCAACAACACGCTCCACCGATCCTATGATAACCATTAAGTTACCCTTTTCCTACCTTGTTAAATCCAAGCTAGTGTGCCGGTTAACCACACACGCTCCATTACCGACTTAAGCAAAGTGGAAAGTGTAATTTCATGGGTTAGCACTAAATTCACATTTTCCTAAAGTAACTAAGATTGGGAATTTATAAAAGGTTTAGTTACTTTATATTTATCATTATACTTATAATGAATGGAGAATTAGAGTCTTGTCCTACCCGTTTGGCTAACGACCCTCCAACAGTCAAAGAAGTGGTGGGTGAGAGTGGATACGCATTAAACTGTCATTTTATAGGTAGTAACCTTATACCCCCCCCCCCCTTTCTAGAAGGGCTTCGTGAATGAGGCCTACTAAAGGAAAGACTGACTTTGTTCTTATACATACATACATATATATATAATTAACTTATAATACTATAAAGTATAAGGGCTGAATTTTAACTTTTAAAATTCTAAGGGTTTAACTTTGATTTAAAGTATTCATGAGGGGAAACTTTACAAATTCCAAAACTCAAGGGCAAGTTTTGAACTATTTAAAAACTTTTGGATTTTCATAACTTATGAGTTTAATTAAGGTTTTAAAAACTTTAATGAAGAGACTCTTGAACATCCATAACTTGAGGACAAGTTTTGGAGTTCATAATACAAAAAGACTCTTCAATTGTGTAACCTATGAATTTTAATGGATCTTTAAAAGAAATGACTTTTGGCAAACCATAACTTGAGGACAAATTATGGACTTCATTAAAAAACATTTAGTTTAAGAATTAACTAACAACCAATTTGCAAATAATTCATATGATCTACCAAAACTTATAAGTGTATGAACAATCATATCAACAATTTCAAGAATTACATAAACACGCATAAACTTGAAATTTTGATAATAACCTTGAAATTGGTTTACCATAATCATTACCACATCAAAAATAGATTTTATAAGTCCAAAAGAGTTTAAGGTAATGATTCTAGACCAATTCCATCCTTAAAACTCGAAGATATGTTGTCAGGGGGTCCAACTCGTCGAGTGCATGAACCAACTCGACGAGTTGGATGAATTTAGGCATGGACTCGTCGAGTCCCTTAATGGACTTGGCGAGTTAGTTGTCCAGACAGCATACAAACTTCGATTTTCAGTAATCTGCATCAAGTATAAATGAAAACAAGCCTAGGCTCTGATACCACTGATGGGTTTTGAGCATTCTAACACTCCTATGGTGTACATGCAACCCTATAAACCTTGGATCTATGTTTTCTCTATTATACATGCAAATATTTGATATTCCAAGGTTTCATCCTAACTAGCATAATAAGAAGTATATACAATACAAGAATCTAGTAGAATGACATACCTTTTGATGGAGTTTGATGTCTTGAACCTTTAAGAGCCTAGTACCTCAAGTGTTGCACCTTAAATGGTTCACACAACACCAAGAACCCTTGGAATAACTTGAGAATAAGGATATTTGCACCAAATCGGTTTTGCCCTCTTGTGTACTATACACTAATGCCTAGCCGTCATTTCATGAACCATAGACCTCTTTATATAGTGTGGAGGATTAGGGTTACATTCATGTAAACCCTAATACCCATGACCTTTCATTTCCATAGGATCCATGGGTTAAACACTCTATGGACTATCCATGAAAGCTTAGTCCAACCTAAATGAACTTGGTCCATCCTATATAAGAGTCCATATTTAATTAGTTTCTTTTGATCACTAAATTAATTTTGAATTAATTCTTGATCAATACTAATTAAATAATATGATTCCATACTAATATATTAGAACTTATAATATATTATCCTTTTTCTTATTTTGTCTATCCAATTGTTCCGATGTCATGCAACCCAAATGGACCATGTCAAATCGGGTCAAGTACATACCAATTATAGTTATGAACTTAGGCACTAATCCAACACTTTTTACTCTGAATATGGAAGGAAGGTGAGACTAGCCCTAATAGGAATCCAGTGCATTCGGCTCTGATGTCATATTCAAGCGGATTTGCTTTACAACCAAGTGCTTTTTGAACCTGAAATATGGAAACCCGTAAACAATAAATAAACATGCAACCTTTCTTGAGTTTACACATGAAATCTTAAAAAAGTTTAATAAACGACCGTTGGACCACCACCAAATTGATCGTTTGGGGTGAATGAATAGAAGAAGATTAGATCCACATCATCAGGTTCAACCTCTGCCATTTGAAGCGCTTTCTGAGCTGCCTCTACACCCAAACCATTCAAGCTTTCATTACATGTAGTTTCTTTGATCAGATTTCAATATATGAATATTAATTCAAAACTCTGTTTTGAATTAATGCTTTTGAAACAATGACTCTTTTTGTAAACAATATTGGTTATTGATTGATTTTGAAAATTTTAAATTTCTTTGATTTTTGAAGTGTTACAAATCATATACAATAACGGGTTCAACCGAAGATTGTGATATATCATATTGTATGTGATTGGCGGAAATTTTTTGAGGTATGAAGAAAAAATAAGGGTTCATTTGAACGTTGTAGTATTATTTAAAACATATTTAACTTTATGTAATTATTATTTATGTTAGATTTAAAGATTTCAATAACTTTTTCTTTACAATAAACGGAACAACAAAAGGAAATTACTATTCCAAAACGTTTCTTCGGAATACTACTCCAGTGTCCCGGGGGTTGCTCCGGAATGATATGTTCCGAACAAATTTGTGATTGTCACAAAATTTTTAAAAGTTGGTTGTTTTTAAAAAAAAAAATCATTTATATAGATTAGATTCCTCAATTTCCCAATATTAATCCTAATAAAGGTTAATGTTTTAATTTTGAGAATCTACTTGGATAAATTAACAACTCGAAATTTTTTGGATAAGAGGGAAGTGATATAGATTCGATGTTTTGTCCTTTTTGTAACATTAAACGACTAAACATCTTTTCATTAAGTGAATGTTAGCTAAGGAGTTGTGGTAGAAAATGGTATTTTCATTCAATGTTTGGATACAATTATAATACCACTTTTTGGGTGTTATGAAGATTTCGGAACAATTATCTTTTCCTTCCCGGTGAATACTTCAAAGAAATGTCATTTTTCTTAACACTGTTGCACACTCTTTTCTTTTGGCTTTCAAACCTAACAAGTTTAGAATCGTAAGCTTGGCTAAAAAACCCAACTATGGAGTGTACAAAAGATTAATGTACTTTTCCATGGGCTACTTTCTTTCTAATAAAATTTAGTTCTTTCTAGAAAAATATTACCATACAATTCTTGAATTGTAATTTGAGTAAGACTTGGACCATATAGTTAACTCATCTTTCATTTTTCACCATGGCATCACCATGTCATCTTTAGCAAAGAAACCTAGAAATAAATAAATAAATAAACTCACTCTAATAAATGAATGTTTTTTTGTAAAATGTCACACTCATTCAATTTGCCAAATATCATTTTATAGTTATTTTAAATTAATTTTTTTTCATATGTTATTTTATAAGTTTTTCTATTTTATTAAATTCAAAATAATATTTTAATGTAATAATTATAATAAATCTACTCTAATAAATGAAGATTTTTTTGCTACATGTCACACTCTCATTCAATTTGTCAAATATCATTTTGTGGCTATTTTGAATTAATTTTTTTTCAAATGTCATTTTATGATTTTTCTATTTTATTAAATTCAACATAATATTTTAATATTATAATGTAATAATTGAAATAAATTTATTAAAAATAAATATCAATTTTATTAATGAACCTACCTTTTAATTTCAAAATTTCTAAATTAGAACTCATTTGTTTCTTTTTTTTATTTATTAAAATTATTTGTTTAAATTTAAAAGATAAAAAACATTTTAGTTATAATAATTCATTATTTATTTTTTTTTTACTTATAAATTCAAAATTGTTAAATATTTTGACATTTATATTTAACATTTTTTTTAAATTAACTCATTTAATACATGAGTCTCAAAACTAGCAAATAAATAAAAAGGGGTGCAGCAAACTCACTCTCATTGTGAGGTTGCTACCGGACGGGACCGTTTTTGACACATCAGCTCCCCACCCCACATCGTGTGGGGCGAGCATAACACATGGTTTAAGCAATTAAATCTCACACCAATCAAGCTCTCTTTGTCAAATGATCAATTATTAATCTCCCTTTTTGAATGGAATATAACATAGCCACATATAAAATATTAAAGAAACTATTGCCAAATATTTCATTCCATGAAGCATGGATTATAACTTCTCTAAGCCCATCTAACAATTGCCGAACCCCATGTAAGCCCAGCCCCAAAGCCACCTAACATGATTGTTTCACCTTTTTTCACCTTCCCACTTCGCACAGCTTCATCTAATGCCAATGGAATCGAAGCAGCACTAGTGTTTCCATAGTTTTCCAAATTAGATATCACTCTTTCCCTTGGGAATTCTAGTTTTTTTGCTACACTATCAATGATCCTCTGATTAGCTTGATGTATCAGCAACCAGTCGATGTCTGAAACCCTAAGATCAGCCTTTGATAACGAAGCCTCCATAGTTTCTGGCACAGCATTAACAACAAATCGAAAAATCTCCTGTCCATTCATTTGGATGTTTGAAATAGAAGCGGATACAGATGGAAGCATTAACCCCGAGACCAAACCATTCACAATATTTGCTTCGCTTTGCTTTATGCCTGCATTCAAGTGCTTCTTGCCATCGCCATTGGTGTGCAAATCAAAACCAAATAAACCATCATCTTCACAATCGCAGGCCTATGGATTTTGAACTTTTTGATCATTATTTTGTAAATGTAATAATAAATCATTTACCAAATACACACACCTGGAGTAAAACAGCACCAGCAGCATCACCAAAAAGAACGCAGATTTTTCTTTCTGTCCAATCAACATGGCGGGATACGCAATCGGCTCCAATCACAAGAACATTCTTGAAACCCCCACCTGTAAATACTGATTATATATGAATGAATAGTTCATCATCTGGGATGGAAGAAAGCGATCTTTTTACTCCGAATATGAAAGGAAGCTGAGACTAGCCCTAATAGGAACCCAGTGCATGCGGCTCTGATGTCATATGCAAGCGGATTTCCTTTACACCCAAGTGCGTTTTGAACCTGAAATTTGGAAACCCACAAAACAATATATATAAATAAACATGCAATCTTTCTTGAGTTGACACATGAAATCTAAGAAAAGTTTAATTAACGACCGTTGGACCACCACCAAATAAATCGTCTGGGGTGGATGAACAGAAGAAGATTAGATCCACGTCATCAGGTTCAACCTCCGCCATTTGAAGCGCTTTCTGAGCTGCCTCTACACCCAAACCATTCAAGCTTTCATTACCTGTAGTTTCTTTGGTCAGATTTCAAGCATTTGATCAAAACTGCCCCTTCGAATCAAAAAGATAGTTTAAAAGACAAAATACGCAGTAAAAGTAATCATTCAGAAGAATAAAAAAAATATATAACCAGAGAGAAGTCGTCGATTGCGGATTCCAGTTCGACTAGAAATCCATTCATCGGTAGTATCCATAACCTTAGCAAGATCATGATTAGAATACTGAAGTTTTGGTAAAGCTGATCCACATCCAACTAGTTTGCAGCCCTTGCTAATAAATCTGTTTTTCAAAACATATATATTTGAAACATATATAAGAATCCTTAAATTTGCAGATCATGTGCTTTATCCAATGTTTCAAAGAAATTCAAAGGGTCGTTAAGCATTTGTGAAATGCCAACTTCTTAGGGTTATTTAATATTAATGGCCAACAAATGTACATGAATCGGTAAAACGAAGAGTCGTAAATTGATGGTAAAAGTATATTTTTGTATAGAAATCACATTCTTCTTAAACTATTTGATTATATATTAACATTAAAATTGATAAATGATTATTATCTAGCTAGTTAAGTCAAAGCGTAGGGTTTTTTTAATCCTTTGGAACAAGAGAGCATTGGACATTCTTCTACAAGTGTATAGCTAAATATGCTATTAAACTAGCAAATTTTGCACTAAAACTAGCCAAATATGTAATTTCAGATTCATGAATTACGAAAAGAAGTTCATAATAATAAAGGTTTTAAGTCGCTAATAAAAAACCATGTCAAACTTAAGTTACGATATCAAGAACCATAAAAATATGGGTAAATAAAGCTCGTAATCCACACACTGATAATGATCAAGAAGCAGTTACCGATCATACCCACAGAGAAATAGAAGGTAACCTGGGAGGTCGAGATTCTGTAGAAGTGCCGGAGCAGCAGATTCTTTCGGAAACTAGATTAGAAGAACAAAACCGAGACCGATCAATGCCAACATATAGTGAAATCTTGATAGTTTGTGGCGAAATCACAGATGCATTTGCCATTTACAGCGCAATAAAGATTGAATCTTTCCGCTGAACTTGCGATCTTTTTGGTTAGGTTTGGTTGGTGAATGAAATAAATTAGAATTGCGAACGGTTTAAACGCAGACGATATTTTTTATACTTCCTATCAAAGACAAAGACAAAGACAAAGACAAAGACAAAGACAGATATGTCCGGTTGATAGTTGTTGACTGATTAAGTGTTAATTGACAAACATCCGGGTAAGAAATTCCAACGTAAGAAGTAGTTGTTGACTGATTAAGTGTTAATTGAAAAACATCTAGGTAAGAAATTCTGACCGGGTAAGAAATCATGTTGTTTGATTCAACATCTGACTGATATGCTAACTAATGACAAATGACCATTTTACCCTCATTCCAAACCAACATCATAAAACATTAATATTTAGAAAGATACTTAACACCAAACAATTTTAATTTAAAAAGTATTAATATTAATATACTTGTATCATTTATCAATGATTAATAACCATTAGAACTAACTATTACAATATAAAACATCGAACCGACCCAATTTTTATTTAAAGATGATAATTTATTTCTATAGTGGAAGAACATGTATATTTTAATATTTGAAAATATTTATCTATATTTTCACTATACGATTAACTTTCTTTTTTTTTTTTTTATAAGTAACACATGTTAATTTAAAATAAAGTAGATTAGCTAACAATATGAAAATAATAAACCAACTTTTGACAAACTCGTTAGGATAAAACAAGCCCTATATATAAAAATAAATTTTAATAACTTTCATGTAAATTGTTACAATATAAATCAAATAAATAAACTTATTTAATATAATACAATATGTGTTTCTAACAAAAAACTGATACCTAGCCCATTAATTGAAGCACTTAAATAAGCCCAACAAATCAATAATACAAACCAACTACAATTACCGAATTGTCATCTTTTTGGTGTTTAGGGGTTTTAGGAAGCAGCCAACGGGAGTTAAAGAAAGGGGAACGATCCAAATTGCAGCGGTCTAATTCACCTTTTCTGAAAAATCGCAAATAGATATCTCACGAACGATTTGTGGCATGAGGCTTGAGAGCACGAACAAATCATCAATCGTTTGATTTATCAGATTTTTGCTGCTTTCTTCGTTCTGCTAATCTACCAAATTGTTTTCTTCTGTATCCATTTTCCTTTCCACCATAATCATTCAGCATTATGTACTTACAAGTCTAAAAAACGGGGGGGGGGGGGGGGGGGGGGGGGGGGGGGGGGGGGGATGGCCTCCCGTGGCCCCTTAAGGCATCCGCCACTGTCGGCGACCTCTGTTTGGCGTTCGCTGGGGGTTCTTCGTGTATAGCGATCGGCTATGCTTTTAGGTCATTGGGAAGTGAACACGAATGAAGGAAGAAAGAATAAAGATGGGGGGGGGGGGGGGGGGGGGGTAGGATGGTCTAATTTCCAGTCAGCAATTGTCAAGGAACTAAGCGAGAAAGCAATTTGGTTCAGGTGATCTTACCGAGAAAGCACAAATCAAACACTTCGGGTCTGACCGAGTCAGCCCAATTTGCTGACTCGACCCAGTCATACATTTATCAAACACTGCCTTAGTTAGCTACCACGCCACCCTACCTACCCAATCAAATACTTCGGGTCTGACCGAGTGAGCCCAATTTGCTGACTCGACCCAGTCAGACATTTATCAAACACTGCATTAGTTAGCTACCACGCCACCCTACCTACCTAGAACAATTCTAATTACACCGATAAGAGCACCTTAATACTAACGCATTTATGGGGTGAACACAACACTAACCGGGGTTGGAATTCTGGTAAGACAACCATACGATGAAACTTTACAACGGTGGAATTCAAAATTTACCGTTCATGTGTGTGTGGAGGGGTGGACGTAGGATTTCCTACAAGGTAAAATTGCGTTGCATACTTTTTTAAGGAGTGGAACAATAGTTGAAAAAAAATTCAAAAATTTTTACACTGCGTATTCGAAAGTCAGACGTTGCCGGTGCCACTTTAGACATACTAAAAACGCCTGTATGACAATTTAAAAACAGTAATTTTTATATTATATATATATATATATATATATATATATATATATATATATAGAGAGAGAGAGAGAGAGAGATGAAGAATCAGTATGGAACCAAAGATAAACCATAGAACCATAGAACTACATCTATAACCATAAGATTATTAGATTAATGGATTAGAATATTAAGATGCATAATAATATCATACACCATTATACATTGGATCACATATATAATATGAATAATAAGTTTTTTTTCAATTAAGTCAAACATTAAGTGCCTTAAAAAGGAAACTAAAAAGTAAGAAATTAACCAAATTTATAACCCTACACGCTCTCTATTATTTCACACAGTTGGTTTCTCCCGAATCGTCCAATAAGTACACTCACTAAACCCTTCCTTTTTGTTTCGTCCCCAAGAATCGAGATTCCCAAAGATCATACTATGAAAGATCTTGATATTCGAGTTGTGAGAATGTTTGCATCCCTCCAGCAGCCACTTGATTTAGGGCTAGTAATAGCCTTCCACCATCGTTCCAAAAAGAAACAGTGAAATCTTAATCACATCCCTGGTTACCCTCCCTACCAAAAATCTTCAATCGAACACCTTAAACTCCACTGCTGTCACCGCCCATCGGTGAAACTAAACCTCGATTCCCGTCGGTTCTCAACCACAAGCGTTGTCTCCACCTGTTATTGAGTAACTGATTATGATGTCTTGATGTTCGTACATATGTTAGTGTATTTGATCAGAAATGATGGACATAGTGAAGGATATGTTGTGGAAATGGGTTAAGAAGGTTGATAAGGCAACAGACAAGGGCAAGAATATGATGGGTCGATTGGTGTTGTGCTCAATGGATTTCCTTTTATTCCATAAGATAAATTGTTTCTCTCTAGTGGATCCTTCTACCTTGCGAAGACTAAAACCCTACTCCAACATGATAACAGGCAAATACTTCAATTTGGTATCAGGTAAATCCTTCATTTTGATTTGCATATTGGTATATACTCTTAAATGTTCATGGATACACATTATATGTTTAGAACATATTTTGGGGTTTTTGAAAACAATGTTAATAGGGATTCCTACTTATTTGGTAGATATCAAGAACTTGAATCTATTGTGAGTTTGTATTTTCTTTTCATTTTTTATTCATTCTTTTATTGAAGATTTTCAATTTTTAGTATTCTTTATAGTCACAAGTGAACATATATATTAAATATTATTCATTCGTGGAAATTTGTTCATTCATGTTCATATGTTCACAAGTGAATATAGATTGAAATTGAGTAATAGAGTCATCATTTGTTGAAATTTTAACATTGTTGTTTTAACGAATCATGTTTCAGGTGTAGTGATCATGGATGGTTGAAGATAAGATTTTAATTACAATCAAGAGGTCATAAGAACAAGATCAAATAGCTAAAGAAAGCCTCATCTTTTCAGTTATTAACATGTATGATTTTATATAAATGTACAATTATGAACATATATCGATATTAACGTTCAGTTATGAACATGTGTGATTTTGTATAAATGTTAGAAATGTAACAAAGGTTAAATATAGAACATGTTCAAGTTTGTATAAATGGTTAGTAATGAACACGCATGATTTTCTATAAACATGTATGATTTTGTGTGAATGTTCAGTTATGAACGAATACGAATATGAATGTCCAATTATGAACATTAATCTTGTAACATCCGAAATTTCGGGTATGATAGTTCGTGTTTCAATTTTGAGGATTTAGTAGGGACTCGACGAGTCGAATGCCTGACTCGCCGAGTCACGATGGGTTGAACACGTGAATTTAATGAGCGGACTCGACGAGTCCAAGTATGGACTCGCCGAGTAGGTTCTGGGCCGATAAAACCCTAAGTTCCAAGGTTGGAGCCTATTTAAAGGAACTTATGACCTTGGGTGCCATGGGAGAGTTGCTATGATGCAATCAAGTAATTTGGTGGGTTTTATAGAAGGAAAAGAGCATGATTCAAGCAAGGAACGAGTGGGGGTTGTGGATCTAACATTTCTTCGCAAGGGACTGCTGCAGGAGGTATATCTTGCATCTTTTTCACCTGTTTTTTGTTAGACCTCGAGAATTGGGAGCTTTAGGGTTTAAATCCCCTTCTATTGTGATTATGAGCTAAATGAGTCATGATCTGAGGTGGGAAACCTCAAATATGAACCTTGAGAGGTCCAGAGAGTCCCGCTCTTTCAACTTTATTCTGTTTCATTGGAGTTGTGAACCTAAATTGCCATTTTAGAAGCTATTTCACCAAATAAGATCCTATGAGTGGTGCATGAGCTTAAAGGTTAGACCTTTACTTGATTATTGGGTGTTAGAAGGTCAGATCTACAAGTTAGAGAAACAGATCTGACCTCAGGAGAACGTTTGAGTGTTGCCATGGAAGCAACTCGCCGAGTTCATAAGTGGACTCGACGAGTCGAGTCGGGGTTGCCTCGCGATTCGTGACAAGAGTAACCCGTTGAGTGAAGGGATGAATCGACATGCCAAGTGAGGCTAGAAGGATTCAGAGGATCCACATGGACTTGCCGAGTCACCCATGTGCACTCGACGAGTCGGGTCAAAGTTTGACCATTGACTTCAGTTGACCTAAGGGTTTTGGTCATGCTGATTCAAGAGAGGTCAGTGAAGGGTAGAATGGTCTTCTACCCATTCTTAGAGATGAGGATAAGAGAAAGTATTGATTAGAGATGTTATCATTTTGATAGGAGGAGGCTAGGTCGGGTTATCGAGCACGAGAGGGTATCCGACATCATGTGAGGTGAGTCTTCTCACTATACTTTACCTAGAGTGGTAATTATGTGTGAACGGAAGGTCTTATGTGCTACGAGTAGAACGCAATGTATGATGTTATATGATATGTATGTGCTATGTATGTTATGAGTAGTATGGTATGGACCGGAAGGTCTTTATGATATGGATCGGAAGGTCAACGGTGTATGGACCGGAAGGTCAAGATGATGAGGACCGGAAGGTCATTACGGGTAGAGCCGGAAGGTCTACCAGAGTTGGGACGGAAGTCACCTGAGACACATGGATTGGAAGATCCCATAGATTTATGTCCTTGAGTGGCGTATGTATTGTATGTGGTATTTTGGGGAACTCGCTAAGCATTTATGCTTATCGTGTATGTGATATGTGTTTCAGGTACCATCGAGGATCGCGGGAAGGCGCCGACATGATTTGTACACACTGATGAAAATTTACGTACTTGAGATTCTGGGGTTGTTTATTGAGATAATATGTGATGAAGCGGAATTTGTTATGAATGAAATTATGTTTTAAAAATGAAAAATTGTTTTGGAAATTTACGTTGTTACAAGTTGGTATCAGAGCCTTGGTTTGAGTGATTCGGATGCACCTTCGAGTGTATTTGAACTCAAACTGAGGATTTGAGAAATTTTTTCATAAAAGAAACAATTTTTCAAAAAAAAAAAGTAAAGGAATTTGAGGAAAGTAGAAAGAAGCAGTGTGTACGATCAGCCAGCGCCAGAATGGTGATTTCCCAAAATACCCTTACATTATGTGTTATGAGATATGATATGATATGTTATGCATGTTAGAGTAGGCTAGGTATTCATATTAGGACTAGAGTGGCCTGATTTGTGATGCCTTATCCTAGGAGATTACTGCTGCTATGAGATGCTTCGAGAGCAAGTAGATAGTAGTGAGGAGCTTATGAGAAGTCTACCGAAGGGTAGCCTATGTGTAGCGAGATGTAGAGTACTTGTGATCTAGAATCCTAGGAGGAGGACTTGGAATGAATGCTGATGCAGTGTGGAAGGTAGTATAGGGCCCGTACTACTGAAAACATCAGATCAGTGCGCAGTCAAAGTAAGAATCCTTAGGGTACTAGGAAACAAGTAGGGCTGAGTTATCGAGTACGATTATACTCGAGTGAGTCTTTGATGTTTTTATATTGTATTTCGGAGACATCATGGTTGGGACACGTCATAGACCAGAGACCAGCGGCGTGAGTGACAAGAAGCTTCGTCAGATGATCCACGATGAGGTGGTTGCGGCTATCCGCGCACAGATACCAGAGATGTTGGGTCTATCAAGACCACCCTGATTGAGACGTTTGACGAGAGATACGCAGCGGTTACTAAGACTGCAGCTGATTCAGCTACTGCAGATGTGGCTGCAGCTAGTCGTGGTTTACTGTGACGCTTTGCTCACAGGCATGGGTGCGGTACTGATACAGTGGGGTCACGTGATAGCAGGTTTTGGGAACCAGGTTAGAGTTCAAGTTAGAACTCAAGTTCAGTGGTATGTAAGGTCGAGTGCATGTTCGACCCGGTTTGGAAAGTGTTGTCAGACTACGGGGGTAGTCGTAGCATTCACTAGTGGTCAGTTAGTATGGAAAGTGTTGTAAGACTATGGGGGTAGCCGTAGCATTCACTAGTGGTCAGTTAGTATGGAAAGTGTTGTAAGACTACGAGGGTAGCCGTACCATTCACTAGTGGTCAGTTAGCATGGGAAGTGTTGTAAGACTACGGGGGTAGCCGTAGCATTTACTAGTTGTCAGATAGTGATAGAGTGTCGTGAGAATGCGGGTGTAGCCGTAGCATTCTCTAGGTTGGTAGATGGAATGAGCGTGTTGTTGGAACGCAGAAGGAACAGTAGTGCCCATCAGTTCGGTTGTAGCAGTGAGGATATGAAAATCCATGGATTAGTTTATGGATTTGCCTAGAGGGATTAGATCTAGTTAAGCCAGTGGTAAGACTGTAGGAATGTCACTACAGTTATGAGATCAGAGAAGCAATGGACTGCTTAAGGACGGGTGACATAGGGCTACCGTTGGTCAGTTAGCAATCACTTCTAGTCTTGGATTGGATGATGACAGGATTCAACACATGGACTCGATCATGTAGATCAGAAAGTTGTTAGAGCTGCAGTGGCATCGTAACTAGTGGCAACTAGTTCCGAAGAAGGATTTCCTTCAGGAATCATGTAAGACAACTAAGTTTGAGTCCTTTGGCTCCATAACCGGGCAGGAACCCAGTATTTCAAATGACTGGTGAATGAACAGAGGCCAAGAAGGTCTCGGTAGATTTTGGAAAGCAGCCATGTGGCAGCACGCTGTTTCGAGCACTTTCAGCATTTAGGCGGTGTTAGTATTTGTGGTTTAGGTTGCAAATACGAACGAAATAATAGATTGCTTGGGTTATGCTAAATGACCTACAGGGATAATTGGGTCTGTGATTTCAGTTTTCAGAAGTTGAGTAGTCAATTGGGGGATAAACGGACTGGGTTCAGCGATAATGATTCAGTATGGTGGTCTGTCAGGGATTCGGACCATCTTGAAACAGTAGATTTCAGACAGAGTAGATGTGAACTTGTTGCAAGGAATTCGTTCACCTGCGGATTTTAGGGCCTTGCGAAGATTGGTCACGGCTACCCTGGGAAGACTAGGGTGTGCCCAAAATGGTGACCATGTTACTAGAATGATTGAGCGTGTAAGAAATGGTAAGGAATGATTTCGAGGACGAAATCTAATTTAATTGGGGGAGAGTTGTAACACCCGTTTATTTATTAGATAAATAAATTAATTAATGAACAAACAGTGGCCCTAAAATTAATAATTATATACCAAGGTGTTGGTTTTGGGAAGCCAAATGCCTTAAGTTGGATATTTTGGGTGCTAAAGTATAAGTTCGGGATTTATTTTGTAAAGATTTTAGAAGACAGGGGGATATTTGGTAAATACTAGACCTAATATGAAAGGATTTATGAAAGCGGGGGCTACATAGTAAATTTTGGACTTGCTTTGAAAATAAATGTAGAGAGAGGGGCTAATTGGTAAAAGTTGGACTTAATTTGAAAGGGTTTTTCGAGGCCAGGGTTTAAATGGTAATTATGGGGGTTTATTTCAAAATAATTTATTCAGGGAGGGGCTGAACTTGTTTTTATGGAAACTATTTTGGGGGATCGGGGTATATAAACTTGTCACTCCCGGTTCTAAACCCTAACCCTAATGGGTAAAGACAGTCGCCACTTTCCTCTCTACCTCCAGCCGTCGGTACTGACTCCGGCCACCTAACACCGTCAATGGCTCTTATCATCGGCTACAGCGAAGACCGATGGAAACCGGGAATGGGACGCTGCATCAATTGAAGACTAGATGAGGAGTGAACGTTGTGGGTGCCGCAGATTCGTGATTTTCTAGCCTCCGATTACCGTCCTGCAGTTGTATCACCGTTACCACTTCAATGAAGGTTCCATCTTCGGCCTTTGTTGGTCATTGTTGTTGCCCGTTCTCTTGTTGTTACGCTCTTGTCCGAGTTTTATCGCCACCATGGACGAGCGACCACGCAGTGAAGTACCTTTCTCCCAACGATGTGCTAAGTGGGTTGTCGGGAGGAATCCGTCAAGACGAAGGAAGGACGCTACCAAACCCTAGCCGCCACCTCTTCCGCCTTCCCATGTCGCTACTACCGCTAGTTTTTTTTTTCTACCACCCTTAACTGTCGTGTATGGGTGGTTGTGGGTGTGTTATAGTGTTTGCGTATGTGTGTTTCACTTGTAAGAGGGGCTACAGGAGCGTTTTTGGCCGGAGTTCACAGAAAAGCCACCACCACGACCGTGAGGTGGTGGCTGCCACCATGCACCACCGTGTGTGTGTTAGTAGGTGTGTGTGTTTATTTGAGATTTAGCCATGTAAAATGTAGTTAGAAATGGATTAATGAAAAGAAAACTAAAACCACCACCGTAGGGTGGTGGCTGCCGCTACTGGCCGCCGTGTCGGGTGGCGTTGTGCTTTGCCTCGTTGTGATCGACTCGTTTGGGGTGCTTGAAACCCTATTGGTCCCAATAAAGCCTAATTGACCTAAAAGCCCAAAAAATTAATTATGGGCTAGTATTTGAGTTGGAAAACCCTAATGCCAACAAAACCTTAATTTGGGGAATTAATCGGGACACACGGGAATTATTTAATAACTGGAGATATTAAATAATGATCATTGGCAAAAATTAATCTAATCAATATTGGACTTAATGGATTAAGTCCTTAGTGGATTAAGTCCTTAATGGGTTAAGTGAGAAACACTTAACCGTAATCATCATTTTATGTGAAGCCCTAATTTCACTTGGGCCATAGTTGGGCCTAAATGATTATGAGACATTGGGCCATTAAAATGCCAATTGTTTGGAGTGGAATTAATGGTTGGGCCTTAGGGTAAGACCTTTTAAAGGTTGGGCCCAATTTGAAAAATTTGGCCATATGTTGGGCCTTGATTCCTAGTTTGACTTTAGGGATATGGATTGGGTCTTGGGCTTAAATAAAGCCAAGCAAGGGGTAAAGTAGTAATTACCTAAAGTATGTACTTATGGTTATGTAGTGGAACCCAATTATTAATTGGGTGTTATTTTGGTGTTGACAATTCGGTAATCTGTCATCCAGCAGCTGGGGTTGAGTCAGCGGGACTTCAGCAGTGTGGGGTTGTGTCTACGGGACTTCAGCAGTGTAAGGTGAGTTACCTTCCAGTAGGGGTGGGTCTAACCGTCTAAGGCACCAATGTCGGCCCACCGGTAGGTGATTATGTTTGAGATGATTTTCTTTGTGATAATTATCTGGTTGCCATTATTTGATATGCTTATTATGTTGGGATGCTATGAGATATGTGTTAGTAATAGTAGGGGTGCAATAGTCCCCAGTTACCGGTTGAAAGATACCGAAGACGGTTACCGGTTGAAAGATACCGAAGGGGTGGATAGAACCCATATTGCCTAGCAGTATGTTTATGATATGTTATTATGTGACCTGTATGGTTATGATATGCCAATATGTGAGTAGTATGTTTATGATATGATATTATGTGACCAGTATGGTTATGATATCCCATTATGTGATTCAGTATGTTTATGTTATGTTATCATGGAGCCAATATGTTTATGACCTGTTATTATATGATAGTGATAGGGGTGAAATAGTCCTCGAATACCGGTTGAAAGATACTGAAGGGGATGTTAGCTCCTGGCTATCGGTTGAAAGATACCGAAAAGGAGGTTAGCTCTCGGCTACCGGTTGAAAGATACCGAAGGGGAGGTTAGTTCCCAAGTACCGGGTGAAAGATACCAAAGGGGAGTCCAGCTCCCAGTTATGCCAGATAGATACCGGTTGAAAGATACTGAGGGATAGGCATTATGTGGTATGATGGGGGGAACTCGCTAAGCTTTGTGCTTACGGTTTTCAGTTTTGGTTTCAGGTACTTCGTTTTCAAAGGAAATGAGCCGGCTCGATCGCACGCATCACACTATGTTTTCCGCACATGAGATCCTTAGGATTACACTCTGATATGGTTTTATCATACTATGTTTTGGATTATTGACACTTGGGTTTTGACATGAGACATTATTATGAATGTTTTTATACTAATGGTTTTATGTAATAACGTAATTAAAACGAAATTTTCGGCCTGCATTTTCTGAATGTTACAGGAATGTACTTTGAATTTAAGACTTCGCTTCCTTGGAATTGTTTTGTTATCAATCTCCAATGGAAAGTTTTGTAATACTATTGGCAAAATCTATTTGACTTTGGTACCTCGACATTACAAAAGGTACATTGCATGATAGTTTAGAATCTAACACATTCTAGCAGTGACAAGAATTTGGTATTCTTATACTTGTAATAAGGATTTGGATTTGTGAAATGAGTATCATTGAAAATATGTTCAATTGATCTATTTCACAAAGAAAGGGTCGTAGATAAACATAGTGTGCATGCTTGGGGCATGGGATAACTATTTTTTTTAATTCAAGTATTAAGTTGAATAATCGAAACATTATACAATGAATAACATGTAATCAATATGGTGATTAAATATAAGGAAATTTATTTATATTCAAAAGTTTTGAGACCATATTGGATTCGATTGTTCTTGTGTTGCACTTTGCATGTTTTGACTTCTCGAATAATAAGATTATTCAAAACTATCCACAATCGATCCTGCTTTGGAAGTAGGTATTGAGGCAAGACTGTCATGAATCCGTCTGTAGATTGTCTAAGTGTTAGACATAGCACAAGTTTGCTACAATATTCATGAGTATTCCTGTAATAAGATTTGAGTATTGGATTAAACTCACGCTCATCTAATCACTTCATGGATTTTATCACGAGTGATTAGTGAGACGATAATATCTTTTATTTTTGAAACAAAGACATATTGTTACAGTTTACAACTCAGTTGCACATTGATAATATGTAAACGCACCAGTAACTTGGTGTTATTAAACATATTATTGTGTGTGATTTGATGAGAAAATAGAGCAAGAATATGAGTCAAAGTTTATCCATTCCTTTTACCCTTGGAGGGATAAAAGTGATATCAGTGGGCCCCTCGATGATTTAGTGATGACAACCCTAAGCGCTTGGTCAAACCTGGACTGATTTGATTTGTTCAATTAGTCAGTCGTCATAAATCCGAAATCGGGAAACAACAAATGGATAGAGAGAATGATTATAATCCATGTCTCATTCCATACGATATCTATAATGGAGAAATATATGATCCCTTATCTAAATGGCGCGTTAGAATTCGAGAGCGACTTTTAAGAGTTACGATTGCTAGTTGGTTTTTAAGCCGTACTTGCAGTTATAGTTATTAGACTTATCAAAGTGGGAGACTATTGGATTAGTTGTCTAAGCCCATAACTAGAATTGGTATGTACTTGACCCGAGAGTAGCATGGTCCATTTGGGGTTGCATTCACCAGAACAATCGGATAGGATGGATATTTGAGAAAGAGGTTATTTGTGATTTATTAATATATTATAAGTATAATATATTAATTGTGAAATCATATTATTTAATTAGTATTGACCAATAATGAATTTGGAATAAATTTAGTGATCAAAAGAAACTAATTAAATTAACGGAGATTGATTATGTAAATCAGTGATACATATGGTTTGGGCTATTGATCCATGATGGGCTAAGTTTATGTAAGAGTCCATGAAGAGTTAGTCCATATGGATTATGGATCATAAGCCTAAGTGTAAGAATTAGGGTTACATATGACTCTTGGATTCTACACTATATATATATATATATATATATATATATATATATATATATATATATATATATATATATATATATATAACCCCTTGGCCTAAAATTGGACACACTAGTGATCTTAGAGATACAATAGCCGATTTTGAGTGCCTCATAACCTCTCTCTCAAGTTCTCTAATTGTTGGTGGTGTTTTGTGATGGATTTTGGCCATAAGAACATTTATGTGCTCACGCAAACCCTAATGTTTGGATCTAGGTTTCTCTATTGTACATGCAATTCATCCAAGACTTCAAACCCTAGATCTAGCATATGATAATCAATATTAACATAAGAATGGGTTTAAGATATTACCTTGATTGTTATGTAGCAATAACAATCTCAAATCCTCCTTGTAATGACTTTAGAAAGCTTAGAGTCACAAATGTCACTCCTCTAATGGTTCACAAACACCAAGAGCAAGAGGATGATGAAGAAGGAGAAAGGAGACACCCAAAAACATGTAGAAACCCTAAGGATTCAGTTGCCCACGTTTTTGGTGCCCAAGGGGTCCTTAAATAGTGAGGATATTAGGGTTATCTAACAAGGAAACCCTAATTTGGATGCTTAAGCCCTAAGCAACCCATGGACTTCTTCCTTAACCAGCCTTGGACGATTTCTAATGGGTTTCCCCATAGAATTCGTCCAACCTTATATTATAAGGTAATCCATAGCCCAATTGCAATTATCTTATAATTACAAATCCAGTCCCTTAAGTTTAATTAATCTCTTTTAGCCACAAACTTAATTTTTATTAATTCTTGACTAATAATAATTAAACAATATGATTTCTACATTAATATATTATTCTCATAATATATTAATAAATCATATTTAATCCTTTCTCTTCATAATTCATCCTATCAAGTTGCTTCGGTGAAGGCAACCCAAAAGGACCATGCACCATCAGGTCAAGTACATACCAAAATTGTTATGGACTTAGACACTAATCCAACAGTCTCCCACTTGGATAAGTCTAATAACTATTATGCGTATGACTTCAGATCCTGATCTACAATCGTAGCTTTCTAAAGCCGCTGTCAACTCTGATCTTATCAGATACGCGTGTCCTTTAGATAAGGGATCATATATTCCTCCATTCTATATATCGTATAAATACGAGACATGAATTCTAATCATTCTCTCTATACTGTTTCCTGACTTCCAATTTATGACGACTGACAACAGACTACATTTGAACACATCAAATTAGTCCTGACTTGGCCAAGCGCTTAGGTGTCATCACTAAATCATCGAGGGCCCAAAGATATCGCTTTTATCCTGCTTTGGATAAAAGGAACGGATAAACATTGATTCAATGCTTGCTTGCACTCACTTACCGAATCACACACAACAATATGTTTTATAACACCAAGTTACTGGTGCGTTTACATATTATCAATGTGTAACCGACTCGCAAGATACAACTCACACATCTCGGTTTCACAAATATACAATATTATCGTCTCACCAATTACTCCTGATACAATTCATGAAGTGATGCAAGTGAGCGTGGGTTTAATCCAATGCTCAAATCATATTCATAAGCACTCATGAACGTTGCAGCAAACAATTGCTTATGTCTAATACACTTTAGACAATCCACACCCCAATTCATGACAGTCTTCATTCATACCTACTTCCAACATATGAACGACTGTGGCCCGTTCGAATAATTTGACTGTTCTGAACCAATTAAATTATTCAGGAAGTCAAAACATGCAAAGTGAAATACAAGAATAATACTAATCCCATATGGCCTCAAACCTTTGAGAATAAATAAAACACCTTTTATTTATCACCATATCGATTACTCATTATTTGTTGTTTCAGGTAATCAACTTCTTACTTGAATTATTACAACACTTGTCATATGCTCTTAGCATGCACACAATGTTTACCTACGGTTCTTACTTTGTGAAATAGATCAAATGAACACATTTCCAATCATACTCATTTCACAACTCCCAATCCTTTTTACAAGTGTAAGAATATCAAATTCTTGCCACTTATAGAATATGCTAGATTCTAACATTTTATGCAATGATCCTTTCGTAATGTCATAGCACAAAAGTCACAATGACTATTGCCAATGAAATTACAAAGTTCTCTATTATAGTTACAATACAATTCCATAGACATGATGTCTCTCACTCAAAGTACATTCCTTTAAACATCCTTTTGCATAAAATTTCTAATCTAGACATAGACTTTCAATATCCAACTCCCAATATGGAAACATTTCCATATTTTCCATATGACAACTCATTTTTAATAGAATCTTATTTATTCATAATAATGTCAATATGGTCTATCCAATATCATACTTCCAACTACTCACAATCAACTAATCCTCAGCGAGCTTTGGATCGTCCTTTGATAGTTGTTTAATTATCTTAGTCAAAAACAATTCTTGTCCTTTTTCCCTCTAAATGCGCCAGACATTTGGAAAAGTTTAGAATGGTCAAATATTATAGCATTTTCAATCGATCCTATACCCGAAGCGTATGGGACATGATGCATAATGTCTTACATGAAGATACGATACTTTATCAATCTTCTGCCATAATATTTAATGTGCTACGTTCTCACAATTCGAACTATGAAGAGGAATGCCGTAATCATAATCGAAATTTAAGAACACACTACGTATCCTTGACTAAATTCCACAACCTAAGCCTTTAGATTTGAAATGAAGCATAATATTCTCTCCCTTAATTATAGAAAAACAA
Source organism: Lactuca sativa (assembly GCF_002870075.4). Classification (NCBI taxonomy): domain Eukaryota; kingdom Viridiplantae; phylum Streptophyta; class Magnoliopsida; order Asterales; family Asteraceae; genus Lactuca; species Lactuca sativa. The sequence goes on along the minus strand of NC_056625.2, from coordinate 4,299,615 downwards.
CTATTCAACCCTTACAACTTTGCAAAGTATGACTCTTGTTTTCTATAATTAATCTTGCTAACTTGCAATACTTGCCTTAATAATCATACAAGCATAACATTTGTGCTCCCACTATCACGATGATTATTATAAACATAACACTTATGCTCCCACTAGCATGATGATTGTTATAAACATAACACTTATGCTATCACTAGCTTTGACATGTATACCGAAACAACTTAACTTTCAGAAAAACAATACCTATTGAATTTCTTAAGTTCATATTTCTAATACTTAATGCTTTGATAATCTTTTATCTAAGCTTATACATCTTTGTCTTAGATAGCTCATATGTGTCTAAACAATTTATACTAATTGCCAAATCTCACAATTCGAATCATGGAAAGGGATACCGTAACCATAATCGAATTTAAGAATGCAATTTTTTTTACAATTACTATTTTCTTAAAAACTCTCTTAGTGAAAGCATTTCCTCATAATCATTTTCATGAAGGAGGGAAGCTTATGACACTTAGATTTTAATGGTGTATGTGTTCCTATCCATGTGAATTTGTCAAAACCAACGTTTATGACAAATTCAAACTCATATGGACCGAACTTTCTCAATCTTGATTTCTTGCCTTATGGTAACACCAGTATCCACCATGTCTTCCAGGTAGTTAAGCAGCTCACCCTTTCCTATCAATGTACTTTCCATTGATCAAGGTGCTTGCCTTTTATGTGTTCAAATGAGAACTCATAGGTCTCACATGCATAATTAACTCAATTGGAACGGCATAGAAACAAGATAGTGTCAACACGATAGGTTGTAAACCTCAACTCGTGTGCTAGTGATGATCGATAAGGTTTATTTTTTGATTAGTTCTTGAAACCTTTCGAGATCATTAAGAATCCCACTGACTCCTTGACATATAAGATTCTCTTGTCAATAAGCATTTCTTGACAAACAAATATTCAAGAGTTAGTGTAGCTTTTATCAAGACAAAACACCACATAAAATTGGTCCTAGTTGGTCTTTGTCTTATCCAAGACACCACAACTTTCCAATTTCAAATGTACGAAAATAAGAAAATCCTTTTTCCAAATTCTACATTTGATGAATGTTATAAACCTTCTTTAGACTTGTCACTGAATGTCACAATCTTAACACTAAGACTTGTTATTGGAACGAAGTATGATTGACCTTTTGATTTAACCATTCCTTCAATTCTTGATTCCTCTTCTTAGACATACCATTGCACTAAGACTCACTTAGAGGATCAATTGAGATATGGTTCTTAATCATTAAGACTTATCATAAAACATAAAAGGTACTCTCCCTTCTTCTTAGAATAGAGAAACTTTTATCTTTCTGCCTACTTGATTCTTCTTATTCGTTCTGTTATTGATTTAAACTTTTTCAATCAATTCAGAATTACACTTAATCTTATAAGTATAATCATATTTACTAAACCTTTAGTAAATCATGACGAATATCTTTGTTACTCTTGTGGTGGATTTGATCAACACACAACTTTGTGTACTCGATCTCCTAGTCTTTCACTTGACACTTTGTCAATGAATTAGTCTAATTTCCAAATATGAAATTTCTCATTCATCGTGCAACCAAGTTGCATGATTCCAAGTTTCTGTTCAATTGAAACTTGGGTGATGAGAAACTCTCCCTATTTGGTAAATTCTCGACATTTCCACAAACAACATAATTAAGAATAACATCCACCCATTGTAGAAATATACGAACATCAATTTTGCATAACGATTTCATTGCAAGGAGATAAATAAATAAATAAATGAGTCAAACCAAAATTTATTTTATTCATAAAAGCAGCGGAAAACATTTTTCCTTACAAAGCAAAATCAACTAAAAAACTATGTAGTCAAATATTCCTAACAACTCTATCATAACTCTCTAAGCTCAAAATCTAATCTTCAAGTCCATGCGATCGAGATCCATTTCTTTGTGATTACACTCATCTTGCTCTTTCATCAAGCTCCCTTTCTTTTCACTGATCCAGCAAAACATTCAAATGCAATCTTATCACATTATGTATTACGAATCAACGAATAGGAACTTAATGGATTTAGATAGTGGATTTTACCTGAAGCACAACCATACTCTTTGACTCTCCCATCTTCTGGACTCTTCAAGATCTTAGGGCAGACTTGTATCCAACGCCCTTTCACTTGGCAGCAAATGCAGGTCGATTCTCCTAGAACATCCTCTAAAGCATGGTTGGTTGACTTTCCCAATAAATATGCTCCATTGCCTTGCCAAATCATTTCTGATTCAGCAGCAATGAACATGTAAATTAAGTCAATGAGGCTTGCGTCATGATCCATCATATGATACTTTCTTTTGAACTCATTATATGATTCAGGGAGTGACTGCAGAACCCAGTCCACAGCCAACTTATTAGGGAATGACGCACCCAACATTATCAACCTATCGATGTGTGATTTCATTCCCAGAAAGTGGGCACACACGGGTTTACCATCTTCATGTTTCATTTCCAATAGGGCTTTAGTGACATTGAATCTTTCAACTCTTCGATCTTGTGGGTTAGGGAGAATAATTGGAGGAGGTGGAGGAAGTGAAGCATGATTTCTTGTTCCTCGATCGAATTGTGGAATATCATCTTTATGTGGAATGCTTGTTCCACGGGATTTGGGAAGACCATAGTTGTCGTACTTTGACATCTACAAAACGGGAGAAAATAAATTCAAGTTAGTTGATTGATTGAGTCCTTAATAAACCACCCAAATGAGATACTAAGGCTAGGACCCAACACAATATTCCACAACTCGGGAGAGGGATGTCGTAACCCAAATTGCAGAACATTTGAAGGTAAGTGAATGACCATTCACTAATTTCCACCATGAAAAATGAAAAACCGATTAAGTTTTAAATGCTTTGAAAACTCCTAGATCCTTTGAGATTCATTGAACTTTTCAATGGCATGTTTAAATCTCGATATGCCCCTCTAGTTTGTGACTGGGATACCGAGGATCACAAAGCGGGTGTGAATAACCATGCAAACTTACATGGTGCCCCCACATGTTACAGTCACCTATCTGATGTACCGGTTAACCATACACACTCTACCGAACTATGAAAAATATTGAGTCACCCTTTGCTACCTTTGCTTAGAACCATTTAGTGTGCCGGTTAACCACACACGCTCCACCAACGTCTTTGCAAGGGTACAAAGTGTAATTTCATGGAATTGCATCAATTCACTTTTGCCTAAAGTAACTAAGATTGGGAATTTGTAAAACATTTAGTTACTTTTGTACTTCATTATACTTATAATGGAAGGTTCTGTCCTATCCTACCCGTTCGGCTAACGACCTTCCACTAGTCATGAGTGCGGTGGGTAAGAGTGGATACCCATTCAATCTCCATTTTATAGGCAATTTCCTTAAACACCCCTTATAGACCAGCTTCGTGAATGAGACCTACTAACGGTAAAACTGACTTTTACTCATATATATATATATATATATATATATATATATATATATATATATATATATATATATATATATATATATATATAATGTTAGACTTTTAATGTTATATATAGTATAGGGTGTACTTTACACTTTTAAAATACTAGTTGGTCTAATTTAAAATTATGCCTTTAATTTAATTAAATGTAAGCCAAAAGCTTTATGGATTTATTAAATCTCCTTTTAATTATACACTTTAATTAATTAATAAAATCATAAGGGTGTGATTTGAACTTTTCAAAACAATACTAGGGTTTTAGAATTTAACATTCCTAAATTAAACTTTTAATCACCTTTTAAATTCCAAAAACTTGAGGGCAAGTTTTGAAACATTTCAAAACATTAGGGTTTAGAATTTAAATATTTCAAAATCAAACCTTTTAATCAAAATTTAAATTCCAAAACTTGAAGGCAAGTTTGAAACTTTTCAAAACACAAAAATCTAATAGCAAATAACTTAAATTAAACAATTAATCTAATTATTATCTAATTTGACCTAAAATCAATTTCTTGCAAGATAAGTTACCCAATTAATACAAATAATCAAACTTTAATCAAATAAGGAAGTTATTATCTAATCAATTGGCAATTATCTTTTGTTTAATCAAGGATACACTCAAAATATGATTAAAATTCGAATTTTAATGACCCATAACAGTTAAGGCAAGTATCTTTGAGTAAAACAGCAAGAAATCCCGAAACAACCTCCTTCCGACGCTCGAACTCGCTGAGTTCCTTTATGGACTCGCCGAGTAGGAGCCAACTCACCGAGTCCACATTGGAACTCGCCGAGTTCAGCAGGCAGGGGGCCAAAAATCGATTTTACAGCTTGAACAAACATACAAGGCATCAATACAATAGAAACCAATCAAGGCTCTGATACCACTGATGGGTTTTGGCCATAAGAACATCCTATGTGCTCATGCAAACCATAATGCTTGGATCTAGGTTTCTCTATTGTACATGCAATTCATCCAAGACTTCAAACCCTAGATCTAGCATATGATAATCAATATTAACATAAGAATGGGTTTAAGATATTACCTTGATTGTTATATAGCAATAACAATCTCAAATCCTCGTTGTAATGACTTTAGAAAGCTTAGAGTCACAAATGTCACTCCTCTAATGGTTCACAAACACCAAGAGCAAGAGGATGAAGAAGAAGGAGAGAGGAGACACCCAAAAACGTGTAGAAACCCTAAGGATTCAGTTGCCCACGTTTTTGGTGCCCAAGGGGTCCTTAAATAGTGAGGCTATTATGGTTATCTAACAAGGAAACCCTAATTTGGATGCTTAAGCTCTAAGCAACCCATGGACTTCTTCCTTAACAAGCCTTGGACGATTTCTAATGGGTTTCCCCATAGAATTCGTCCAACCTTATATTATAAGGTAATCCATAGCCCAATTGCAATTATCTTATAATTACAAATCCAGTCCCTTAAGTTTAATTAATCTCTTTTAGCCACAAACTTAATTTTTATTAATTCTTGACTAATATTAATTAAAAAATATGATTTCTACATTAATATATTATTCTCATAATATATTAATAAATCATATTTAATCATTTCTCTCCATAATTCATCCTATCAAGTTGCTTTGGTGAAGGCAACCCAAAAGGACCATGCACCATCGGGTCAAGTACATACCAAAATAGTTATAGACTTAGACACTAATCCAACATTTTGTTAACCATTTGAGGCATCACACTTGAGGTGCTAAGTTCTTAAAGGCCAAATAAAACAAGCTATGACAAGAGGTAATCTTTTAACTAGTTTTTTATGATTCAAGTGTCAAATTCTATGCTAGTTGTAGGCTTCATGATTTGGATAATTTTGTTGCATGTATAACTACAGAAAACTTAGATCCAAAGCATTAGGGTTGTATGTACACCATAGGGATGTTAGAGTACATAAAACCCAACAAAAAGGGCATTTCCAGTACATAGATGAAGTATGGACTTTGGATTTGGATAGTAGAGGCTTAATCTGTTAAGATGGACCAAACAGACAGATAAACTCGTCGATTCCATAGAGGAACTCGACGAGTTGAGTCGTGTTGTCCCATTTCAGCTTAAGGAAGAACTCGACGAGTCTGTGAATGGACTCGACGAGTTGATTCGCCAAATCGCGACTATGAGTAGCCATGGAACTCGGTGAGTCAGGGGGTGACTCAACAAGTTAGATCACGATTTCAGGGTTCTAGGACTCGGCGAGTTGATGGAGCAACTCGGCGAGTTGGGTCAACCCAAAATGTTGACTTTGACCAGGGGTAAAATGGTCATTTTACCCTTAGAAGGATTCTCAGTTGTTGACTAAGTGATTATTGTGATAATGATAGACGGGGAGTCGTTGGAGCAGCCATCAGAGATTCCTCACTCGAGATTTCAGTAGCCAACTTGAGAGGTGATTTTTCCTCCTGTAGGAACAGGTCAAAGGCACCAATGTCGGCCCGTTTATGTATGCTAGCGTATGTCGGACTTAGGACCGATGTCGAGGCAAGCCCGATGTAGATTATATGTTTCCCGAATTTGGTCCGATGTTGGGGCAAGCCCGAGGAATGTTTGTATGTTTGATGTCTTCGTGATTATTGCATGTGTTTGTTTATATGTTCAAGACTTTGGTCCAATGCCAGGGCAAGCCCGAGGAATGCTTATTTATATGTTATGTGTTATATGTTCCAGACTTCGGTCTGATGTCGGGGCAAGCCCGATGAAGGATTTAGCTTATATGTTTATGTTATATGCTTGTTCATATGTAATATGTATACTGGACTTCGGTCCAATGCGGGATTGGGCCCGATGCCGGATTCGTCGGATGCCAGGCGGGGCCTGATGTATGGTATTTTGTGATTATGTGTTTGGTTTAGCAAGGGAAGAGCTTGGGATGACTGTATGGCACACACCACAGCTTTTAGCCTGAGATGTTTAGACTTTAATATTTTGACACGTGATTGATACAATTTTTTTGATACAATGTGTTGAGATACATGAGTTGTGATTTTATTATTATGATGTTGATGAATTATGGTTTTCTTAAATGATTTAAAATGAAAATTTTGGACCGTTTTTTTGGGATGTTTCAAATTGGTATCAGAGCCTTGGTTTGAGGGATTCGGGCACACCCTCGTATTTATTTTCCACTTGTTATTTAGTTCATTTTTTGGGATGTCATTTTGTCATAATTTTGAGATATTTATTTTCCACTTGTTATTTACTTCATTTTTCTTTTTTCAATATATCATTAATTTATTTTTTATAAATAAAACATAGTAATTTCAAATTTCAAATTTCAAACTTCAATTTGAATTTTAAATAAATTTACAGTTTAAACCTTCGTATTTAAGATTTTGTTATAATTAACACGTTTAGTACACGGATCTGACAACTAAACAAATAACTTTAATCTATTTTTTTGCATGTTTTTTTTTAAATATTTCTGATAATTTTACTTATTTCATATTTCAAATTCATATAAACTTTCCGTTTAATCATTCGTATTTAACATTTTATTTTAATCAACCCGTATAATATATATAGGTCTCACAACTATTATAGTTGAATAAAAAATAAAATATTGATATGACAATAAAATGACAATCTATTGAACTCCTTAGAATTTAATGGACTAGATGCCTTTAAGACTGAATTAATAGAGACAATTCAATTTTGCACACCAAATTTATTTTTAATTGGAGTTTTTTACTTTTTTAGGATTAGTTATTATTTAATTGATAATAAGCACAACTAAAATATGCACGATTAAAATAATTTTTTATTTATCATTCAATATATAAAATATTTATTTTACTTTTACACAATATATTAAATATTTATTTTACTTTTATACAATGCATTTACTTCCGACTCGTTATTTAATAATATGTTAACTTATTTATCCAATTATATTTAACTTTCAAATAACTATTGTTTCTTGTTAATTAATTTATTTTATTAATATTTTACTAGGTTAATAATTATTAGAAGACAACCAATATAATTTTATATTCACTACAAGAAATGTTAGCAATAGCAGCGACACTTTTAGCGGTGACGCCTAGCATAGGATTTTTTTATGTTTTATATGTGCAAGTATTTTATACTAGATATTTTGTTATATGTTAAATCGGATGAGTATTTTAAACGGATATTGTATTAATATTTTGGAATGGAATGATGTAGGATTAGATTAATTAATATCATACCAGTTTTTTTTCAATTTTAATGTAATATATATATATATATATATATATATATATATATATATATATATATATATATATATATATATATATATATATATATATTGGAATGGAATGATGTAGGATTAGATTAATTAATATCATACCAGGTTTTTTTTTTCAATTTTAATATATATATATATATATATATATATATATATATATATATATATATATATAAAAGAAAAACACCCGGTGACGCCTTTAGTGACAACAATAGGTTATTACCGGCGACTGGTCTTTAGCGGCGACATGAGCTTACACTACAAGGAAAAAGGTCATTACCGGCGACAAAAGTCGCCGGTAAAAGTCTCAAAAGTCGCTGGTACTGAGTCGCCGCTACTGCCTCATCGCTATTGATCAGTTTGTCGCCGCTAATGATAAAAGTCGCCGCTATTGACTATGTCGCCGCTAATAAGTTAGTCGTCGGTAATGACGTTTGTCACCGGTAAAAGTGTCGCCGGCAAAAGTGTCGCCAATAATAACTTCTGTCGCCGGTAAAAGTGTCGCGGTAATTTTTTTTTCAATTTTTTATTTTTTTTTAAATAATGATTATGGTTGCCGGTGATAATATCGCAGGTAAAAGTGTCGCCGGTAATAACAATATTCGATTAAATATCAAAACCAATAGTGTCGACGCTAATTACAAAACAAACATCATATTAAATATCAAACATAATAGTGTCAATTCAAATTACAAACAAACAATCAAATACAATTAAATATCAAAAGTCATAATATCCGAGTAGCAAAACAACAAAATTTTTACAATCTACCAAGTAGCAAAACGAGACAACATATGCAAATAAAACTCATCCTTACATACCATCATCATCGTTCCCATCGTTTCCTTGATTATTTTGGGATTGAAAAAACAAATAAAGCTCATCCCTGCATGTCAGGTCGGCGAGCATTGCACGAAGATTTTCCAACTACATAATTAATAACAATATATATAAACTTATAAGTTAGATCGTCAAACATAAACAAAAACTATCAAAATACATTGTTATTTTTAAACTAAGATAGAAAACCAAAGTACATTGCTATTCCTTGCACTTGGGACAAAAACCAAATTACCAAACTTTTTAGCAAATAATCACCACAAAACCAAAACTACCAAATCAACATGCATTTTACGATGTTAAAGTAGATTGCTATTTTTAAACAAAGATAGAAAACCAAAGTACATTTCTATATTTTTCACTTGGGACAAAAACCAAATTACCAAACTTTTTAGCAAATAACCACCACAAAACCAAAACTACCAAATCAACATGCATTTTACGATGCTAAAGTAGATTGTTATTTTACATGTGATGGTTGTGATGGTTGCGAAGGTTGTGGAATCGCCGGGAGACCAGAAGGTTTGCGGCCAATGCCTCTAATGTGGCCACGTCGTTCTCATAATACTTTCTCGAACGTAGCTCTTTCTTGAGTGGGCGTTAACTCACTTTCACATTGAGTTTGTTCTAACAGCTCTTCAACTAACCGATTCTGTAACTCCCAAAAGCGAGTAACAATTAAGTATAAATAAACATTTAAATATATGATAAAATTATAATTAAATACTTACATATTGTTGTTCCGATTCAACAGTAATAAATACACCATGCTTATCGGTATGAGCTTTGCGAAATGTTTCCACTCTCTTAAGGTTCTGTTTAAGTTTAAAAATTAGATTATATTTTAAATAAATAATTACATGTATCGTACGGTACCTTCTTATAGCAAGTACTGCTATACGAGCTCGAACCCCCACGATTCACATTTGTTTACTTTTCACGGATTTTTTTGTTCCTTTCTGAAGCAATTATGTGTTCGTCAGTTTGAAAATACTCAACTGTCTTCGCCCAGTTAGCAACAAGCATACCATCCGGGGGATTGGCCAATGCTCTCGGGATATCTTCATACCCTCCGACTATCTTGAAATATTCTTTTGCGTCGGCTTTACGCTCTCGATAACCTTTTAACAAGACTACTTGAAAACTCTCTATCAATAGAGTAGCTTGTGCATCCTGGTACATTTGATTGAGATCAAACTTTGTCTACAAATAAAAAAGTTAACCAAGTAAAAAACAATTATAGTTAAACCTATAAAATATATTTAAATAAATAATTACCGCTAAATGTTGTAATACAGTGTCCTTTATATCAGGGGAAACTATTTTCCAACTCCATTTGTCAAAAGGGACCATCTGCCACATTGTTTTCCCAACTTCTCGGGAAAACATGTCTCCCGCCTCTCCTACGGCATTAAATGTGATATACCTATCATATTGCATGCCTATTGGTTTCCCCTGGTTCTGCAAGATTGCTTTTTCAAGCTTTATATTTTTTGCTTTTCCTCGAACTTTCCTTCGGGCACGTCTCTCAACTACAAATATACTTAAAAATTATTAGAAACGATATTTAATTTATGATAATTGAACAAAAATAGTAAATAAAAATTCATGATAAGACTTACCGTCTTTGGCTCGTGCTGGCCAGAACCTTTACCACCTGGGAAAGGTGGGTCCTCAGCTCCGTCTCCCCCATGTCCACGACCCATGACAGCAGCCATGGTAAACATAAAAAAAAGCCACACTCTCATCATTTCCTGAAAAATTATAAGATGTACAAATACAATTTTTATTATAGATACACATTACATAGAAATAAACATTTAGATAGGAATAAACCTTTAGATAGGAATAAACATTTCTATTTAAACTAGAAATCCAAATAAATTTCATATTACAAACACATGTTACAAATACACATTACATAAGAACTATTCTAATCAGAATCTTCCTCATATCCTTCAGTGTCTTCTTCGGTATCATAGTTAGAATCGGTGTCATCGTAATCAGTCTCGCAATCAGAAACATCATTGACTCTACCGGTTGGCGGATGAACTTTAGATGCACTTTCTACATCAACAATGACTCTAGGAATGTTTTGAAAGTACATGCTGAAATCGATAAAAAGTGGAGCATCGGATGAAGAGATATTTTGAAGTACATCGACATCGTCTACATTTTCGTGTGAGACATTGTCATCATAAGAACATGAAATTCACATACTTTTACATACATATTATGTTGTTGTATTGTTCTTTTTTACCGCCGAGATTAAAATATATATAAGTTTTTAAACAATTTTATAATTTTTTTTTGTTTTTTTTTCCAATTATAACAATAATTTATTTTTATTTTTTTTCAATTATAGCATCATTTAACCTATTTTTATGGTAACCGATTATTATTGGTTATAGAAATATAATCTTATGAATTAATTTGAAGATTATAAGTTAACTATATAACTTATTGGTTAATTAATTTTGAGTTAACTTGGGTAAAAACTAGAAGCTTTCTAGTTTTTGTATATAAGTTTTTAAACAATTTTATAATTTTTTTTGTGTTTTTTTTTCAAATTATAACAATAAGTTTTTTTTTGTTTTTTTTTCAATTATAACATCCTACTTATTCCAAAACCACATAGTTTTACATAATACATAAGAAGATGAAATTCACATACTTTTACATACATATACCACATATACACCAAATACAAATACATACACATACACACAAAATAACATCCTACTTAAACCAAATACACATAATTTCACGTATATACATAATAACATCCTATTTATACCAAATACAAAAGTTTCACAATCATATATCACATTTACAACAAACATACATACATTCACATACACACAATAACATTCTACTTATGACAAATACATATAATTTCTACCAAATACTAATATACCACATATACATCAAACACACATACATTGGAATATATATATATACTAAATTCACATAGATTCAAACAAATACGAAATATACAATCTAATTTTCACATATGACAATTTTCACATAATTTCACATATAAATACAAAATTCATAAAAAAAAAATGAAATAATAGAACCTGTGAAATCAACGGATATGTAGCTGGAAAAACTAGTCTTCACCCGAAATTATCCTCACCGGAAAAACTGAACAACACCACCAAAATCACTGAAATTGAACAATGTATTGCAATTTAGTCATCAAAATCAGCTTTTAATAATCATCAAATGTCCTTAAAGACTAAACTACAACCGGAAGCTACACAACTAATTGCAATTCAATAACCACAAACAAAAAATTGAATAACTTGCTTCTAATCCGAAACAACACCACCAAAAACAAGAATATGAACAATTTATTATCATTCAATCACTAGATAAAGCTACAAATCGAAATTAACATACAAAATAAAAATTAAATCACAAAATAAACTTACCTTTCTTCAAGAAATGGAGGTAGAAATTGGTCCAAAGGCTTTAACCACACCTAGAGATACTTGCTTGGAACAATGTGGGGGAGAAATTTGCTTGGAAGAAGCAAATTGAAGAGGAAATCGGCAAAATGGTGAAGGAAATTGGAAGCAAACAGAAAGGAAAATGAAGAAGAGAGGGTTTCTGCATGCGTTTTTTTTATTTGCGAGAGGCAATAGCGGCGACACCAGACCCTTTAGCGGCGACAATTAGTAATATCGGCCACAAACTAGAGGGAAGGGTACCGCGTCATTTTTAGTGAACTATTAGCGGCGACTTTTTTTAACCTTTAAGGGCGACATCTGTGTCGTCGATATTAGGTTAGACAGGATAAGACACCCCACCCGTTGGATTGGATATCTCATCGAACGGTTGAGATGCAACAGAGAGGGAAAGTGTGGATTCGGGTGACAACCCTTTAGCGGCGACACTATTACCGGCGACAAGGGGCTTTACCGGCGGCTTTATCTAAAGCCGCCGGTAAAGCCCCTTGTCGCCGGTAATAGTGTCGCCGCTAAAGAGTATATTTCTTGTAGTGTTATTAGCGGCGACATGTCTTTAGCGACGACAAACAAGCATTCGCGACGACAATTTGATTAGCGACAAAACATCAGTGTCGACGTTTTAGCGGCGACAAACCCGACTTTAGCGACGACGTCTGTCGCCGGTAATACTCTAATTTATTGAACAGTTTATTAATTAAATTATACTTTTATTGTCATTACACATTCAACTAAGAAATCTATAGAATATTTTAGATTTTAGATATTAGATAAAACAAATGGTTAAACTTATTTGAAAAAAAAAAAAAAAACTATTAAATTTTTAATTAATAGTTGAATTTAGTTGAAATATGCCACGACAATAGCTTTCCGTTATACTATATGGTGGACGTACGTTACATAGAATGTATCCAATATTATTATTTGCCACGTCAGAACATTACAAGCAACTATTATAATATATGTCAAGTAACACTTGCACACATAATATTTGCAAGTGTAGCATTTCACATCACATCAACGAAAATGCAACACTTGCAAAATTTAACAGCAGTAAAATCCTTGGATTCAGGAAGAATGCACAAGTAAATTAAACAGGTGATGCAGTTAAAAAAGTGGAGAACGCTGAGGAACACATTTTCGGCCATGCAATTTTCTGGTGAAGCCATTGCTTGATGAAGTAGTTGCTGATATATTTTGCTTAACGACGATGCTTTCATAATTGGTTGAGTTTTCAACTGAACTTTCAATGGATGAAACAAGACATTCTGAAACAGAACCAGACATAAGGAAGCTCCTCCCAACACCTCTTGAACTGCAGGTGTATACTCTCTCACCACTGATCGATGCAGTCTCCTTAGTAAACTGTTATCAACAAAGATGACACAGTGAGCCAACAAGAATACAACTCACCAACCCAGAAATTGGAACAGATAAAAAAAGACTGGTTAAAAGTTAAAACACAAGTCTTCAGACAAAAAGTTCATTACAATCAAAAGATTTATGGTGCAAACATGGATGACTATTAAAATAGACCCACGGCACGGACATTTTTATAAAATCCTAGCACACAGCAATTTTTCTGCGGTAAATAGCACATGCATAATTAGTTTCCTGTTTCTTAAGACTGTAACCGATAATTTTGACATACAATTTTACTATAAAGTAGATGTAGAGTTATTGGTTTACTCTTCAAAAGTGATCATATCGGGAATTGAGAGACTACAACATATATAGATATATAAGGCACCATGTCACATCAATATAGGATGCACTAATATTTTCCGATGTAAGTGTATATATCAATATCTTTATTGTTAGTGTAGTATATATATTGATGCGACACAGTTCTATAAGTGTTGAGCCTTACAGACACATTGGTTTATTTTAGAAAAGAGTCTTATAGAAAGAGGGGAGCCTCCCAAAGGGACCATGTCACACCGCTGTGAGATACATTAACATTTATCTGCATATGTGTGTATAAGTATATGTAAGCCAGGGAGAAGATTTAAAGACGGACCTTGCAAACCATTGAGCAATAAACAAAGGACGGCTTGATGTTCTGATTGCAGACGAAACACGTACATCTGGAACCTCTTACCGGAGGTGACACACGTTGCCTCGGGCGCAATAATACAACTTTCTCACTGTTTGTCGTGTATGACTGGTGACAAATAAAAACAAAGGCATATAAATAAGATATAACCACAAAAACAACACAATTTTTTTTTTGTTATTTATTGACTATTCAATATATATTGAGTGCTGAACATATTTTCATTTTTTTATCCATCTATCCCCTCCTCCTTACCATGTTTTATTTTACCCCCTTAATTATGATTTAGGTTTAAATATTTGTTATTCAATTACTAATAGATTATTAATTATTTTTATTAAATATTCAACGAATATTTTCATTATATAATATAATTTTTTTCGTTCTTATTTATATAAATTAAAGACCTGACGTCATTGTATTTATATTTCCATTTGTTGTGGCCTTTAATGTCTATAAATTAGTGTTTAAAAAATGACTAATTAAAAGAGGGGATTTTATGGAACATTTTAGATAGATACAAATAGATTAGTTAAATTTCTAAAAAAACTATTATTAAAAATTAACCATTGGAGTAATCATTTACTTAAAGGGAAAGTTATTGGACTAATGAGGTGAGCATTGGAGATACTCTTAAACTTAGGAGAGTCCATTAAATTGTACAAAGATGGAACGGAAATTAAGATGGTCAACTTCAAATGGTCATTACTTTTGATCTATCAAAAGTTTCAAGGTCCTAACTTCTCTCAACGAGTTGGTGCTTCAATATTTAGTTTTCCCCAACTTCAAACGACCATCATCCTCAAATTTCACTGTTTAGACCTTCAATTTCCAGTTACTACAAAAGTATTTTTTGAGCATTTTTCCCTTCAGGCGGGTAGACATTTTTCAAGTGCACGTGTTCTTCCGCAAACATGGAAAAAAACAAAAGACATTTAACCACTTCCAAAACAAACAACACCTTCATTTGCATGATATCATCAAGTCTGTTCTAGCATTTTTTCTTAAACTATAGATCAATAATGGAAGCGGTGCCTCTATTCTCTCGCGTGGTGGTTGTTTTTAGTCTGTTCTAGCATTTTTCTTAAACTAAAGACATTTAACCACTTCCAAAACAAACAACATCGTCATGCTTATGGGACTTAGAACATTGTTGTTAATGTTACCACAAAATCGTACTTACAAATAGAAACAGTTGGAAACCAATAACAAGAGACTAAACTTGAGCCGAAGTAAGAAAAAAATGTTAATGATTAGTTTCATCTTGTCCGAGTGTATTACTTCGGATTAACTGTAATGCCAAAAATAAGCCACCTAATCATGATTTGAGTGTCCAGAGCAACATAGATAACATGTTACCCACGTAGATAACATATTGCCCCTTAAACAGGTTACTTTTTGCTATAAATCAGTAAGTTCTACAAACTATAATGGGTTAATAAGAAAATAAAAATTAACCAAATATCGTGATAGAAAAAAAAAAATTCAAATCAAGTCATTAATATGCTTTAATAAACAAGAAGTATATGCAAGTTAAAATAATTACGGTATATATAACTCATAGAAATTTAACTCAAAAAATATCGGTCTCACACTCTCACTGGCTTAATTAACCTTTTTAGCCTCTCTAAATAGGTGAACATTTGAGTTCAAGTAGTCGGACAAAAATTGGAGTCGTATACTTTCCAAGTCATTCACTACTTAAATTATATATATTTCTGAATTCTAATTAATATTTTGTATCTATTAAAGATTATTAGAGTCAAGTAGCACAAATTTTGGGGTAAATTACTGTACTTTTTATGCAAAACGCTAATAGGTTTTATATTTAGCGATTTAATTTCGATCAATTTTTGTAACTGCGGCTAGATCTTTTATTTCAACAAAAAGTTAACACTAGTTTTGAACTGGAAGATTTATATGTTGGGCAACAGCACTTGATCGATGATTAAAACTTACTTGAATAAGAGAGCAATCATATATCTTTTGTGCATCTTTCAACCGTAAAACATCGTTGTACATATACCTCCTTATCTAAGATGAACAGCACACGTACAAGTATAAATGAAGAGCTTAATTAACCTTAAAACATTACTCGATCAGATATCCAAAAAAGAATTTGAAGGATTCAACAAACCTGTAAAATCCTGTGAGACAGATGATGGGGCATGCAATGGACGCACAAACTGAAACAGCAATCCATACAGAAGCTATTCTCTTCATTCTTTTTATCTTCTTGGTGAACTAAACAAGAATTGAAAAACCGTTCTTCCAGAAGAGCTCTCAGCTACAAAGAAACGCAAGCATATTATGAAAAATGTTAACTAATTAAAGCCCGTGTATATAAGAAAGAAAAAGGAGAAATCACCATTTTCATCTGCGACTCCATATTCTATGCATCAATTCCGGGTGTCGAAAAAAGGTTCTTCATTTAGCAAACTTCTTTTGATAGAATGTGAAACGTTTGTGTGTAGATCTATAGTACTTCCTTCATTCTACAGTATCATCATTATGGCGTTTTGCCTATGATTAGACATACAATGATGACATCTCTCTAAATATATACAAACCTAGAAAAACTATGTTCATATTTAGTGCAACTCAACTATACCAAAAACGACACAGTGGTATCAAAATATTTTCACTACTGTTATAACTAAAAATCACAAATTCAAAACACCCATATTTATCATGACAATAATAAAATAATATATTTTTAGATATACTATTAAAGAATTAACTACTATTAAAAAAATTTCTTTTACGAGTTTCAAAGAAAAATAACTCTTGAAAAATGGAAAACTTATAGCAAGAGCTTTTTAAATTAAAAGTTTTTTTTTTTTTTTAAACTAAGTTTGTTACTTAACAAATTCTAACTACGAGTTTTTCATTCTGTGTCATATTGATAGATTTTTAATAATTTAAAATATATAAATTTAAAAGTTATTAAAAAAAACAAAATAAACAAGTTTTTTTTTATTGTAAGAGATACAGTAAGCTTTTATATTTTGAGTTTTTCATTAAAGAAATTGAAATAAAATACTCTAGGTAATCAATAGGTTTTATACACAATTAGCCACTAAATTTATTTTAAGCTCGATTTATAATTTATGATCAATTTTTTTAAAAAAAGGACTAATTCTGAGTTATGATTAGCGATTTTAGGTTTTTGTATGAACATTCGGTTATTAACTTTTATTTTTACAAAGTTATTCATTAATTTTTTTTCGTACATATTTTATATTAATAATATATAACTTGTTCAAATAATTATCATATTAAAAAATACGTATATTTAAATAATTTGTTCAAAGAATAAACATATGTCTACATATAAATAAAGTATTTTACAAATAAACCACGGTGGCGATAATCACATACCCCACACAGTCCATATAATCACATATACCATATTAGCTATAAAAGCTACATAAACCACATAAGTCATGCATACAACATCTAAGGATGTCGTGGTCTCCCCTAGAATCTTACTCCAGGATGTCATGGGCTCCCCGCATAGTCTTACACCTAAGTCTCATGGGCTCCCCACATGGTCTTACATCCAAGTGTCATGGGCTCTCCACATGGTCTTTAATAGGAAAGTCATGGGCTCTCCACATGGTTTTACATCCAAGTCTCATCGGCTCCCACATGGTCTTTCATACAAGTATACCACATATACAACTAACATACCACATAGCATATAATCCAACTAATATTCCAACTATCATATAATCAACTAGTGTACCACATATCACAAAATGGGACGGCCTTGGTGCCTTCGACCCATTAATATGGTGAAGAGACTCACCTCTATCTGCTGAATCTGAAAGGTGCTCTCCTAACAGTCCGTGAACACCCGTGCTGAACAATAATACCATTAACCTAAGGTTAGGGTTGAACATAATCCGATTAAATAACCTACACCTCAAGTCCTTTCATAATGGCCCAAAGTCTTCCTTTGCTAATGGGCCTAAAGTCCATGTCCAAAATCATTAATGGGCCTCATGGCCCAATAAAGCCCAACCATAGTAACCATGGCCCAAAACAAATAAGTTGTCCCACTGACTCAAAACGTGACCAGGCCCAATGGCTGATTAAGGACCAAAGGGCTTACAAGCCCAAAACAAGTCCAAGTCCATCTGAGGTGCGTACGCCTTGCGTACTGATAGCTTATTTTATTTCCTTTTTTTATTAGTTTAGTTTAGACTTTTAGCTCTTTTTATTAGTATTGCATTGTATATTCTTTATTTTCTTTATCATGGATCGTATCGAGGACTTTTTATTTTGCATGAGGAATTTTGCAGGATTTTGGAGCTCATTGCAGTTGCGGTTTGAGTGGAGTTGGGCTTAGTGGGCTCTTCGATGCATTATTTGGCTTAGTGGACCCACCAAAGGAGATTTGGGCTTAAAAAGCTAAAGGATTGGATGAAGTGGGCTTGTGAAGACGGTACCCGCGTAACTGCCCAGATTTGGGCATTTTGGTCATTTTGCATGCCATTACCTTGGGGGATTGGATCTATCAGCTATTACTTTGATTTTACACCATTGGAGACCTGGAGAAGGCGATTTTGAAGCTCAAGACTCATTTCTTTTCATCTTTCCAAGTTATTTGTAGTTTCTTTATGCAATTAGACTTTGTGATTGTTGTTCTATTGCCATGAGTGGATAAACTCTCTATTTCGGTTAACTTTGGCTAAAACCTTTGAATGTTTGTGGGTTTTTGAAGGATTCATGTTTAATTATCAATTATCTTATGTCTATGATTCTAGTTCATATTTCATATGCTTGTTTAGTGTTTTTATCATGAGCTTGGTACTTTAATAAGCAATTATTTCTTTGGTTTAGCATTGAATCATTGAAATTACGTAGAACAAGGGCTTTATGATGGTAGAAATCATCTCTAGCTTATGAAACATAAATCCTTTATGGATGTGTAAGCATTGACATCCTTTAGGAATTGGGGATTTCTTCATTCTTAAGGCTAATCAACTTCTTGGATTTAATTGCTTCAATTGGATCTTTGATTTTGATTAAGAAGGTGTGTTGTGGGCTTCCCCAACCTCCATACTACATATGAGAAATCTTGGCATATCATGCTTCATGATTGCTATAACCAATTTGGGATGAATGATAAGCTTCATATTGAATCCTAATGATAAACACACAAATGTTCATTGTGTTGAATTGCATTGGTTAACCAATTCTCACCAATATTTTAGCATCTCATCCTCTTGCTTAATTGCAAGATTTTTAGTTATTCAAGTCTTTTAGTTTTCAAGCAATCACAACACCCCCTCCCCCCCCCCCCCCCTTTTAGTTTAATTGTAGTTAGTTAGTTTATTTACACTAGTTCTATTAGATTGTATTAGTATTTGAATACAACCATTTCCCCGAGGATCGATACCCCTTTTTACCATTATATTACATTTTATTTGCAAGCAAATGGCGTAGTTTGCTTGGTGGACTTGTACGCGCAGCGTACAGAGTCCCTGAGTTGTCGCGCTGCGTACTCTAAATTAAGTCCATCGTACAAACAAATTAAGCACCTTCTTCCATTAAGTGCTTAATACTTGATGTTCTAACGTCCAATATCATATCTGAGATCATTAAGACGTCATGGGGCATAAAGTTGGCAACTTTTATGACCTTGCATGCTATATGGGACTTAAAAACTTCATTCTTCACATTAGGACTTCATATAAAGCTTCAAACTCATACATGGAGTATAGATACTCTTCAAGCTAGCACCTTTATGCATCTAGCATGCTCACAATGCTCAGATCTAACCATTTCAGTCTTAGGAGTTTCTCAAATCTCAAGAGAAGGTCCAAAACCAACTAAAGGGACAATATAGAAAAGTCTAGCTAGATCTAATGAATAAGATGGCAAGATCAAGGCTTCATAACTCCAGAAGCTCTTCAAGGTGATCTAGATGCAAGTTCTTGGAACACAGTGCCACTCCAAGCTTACTCACTAACTTCTTCTTCTCAAATAAGCTCCAAAATGGCCACTAACACACTTCTATGCTCCAAAATCACACTCTAAAAGGAAAACTGAGGTAAAGGGAAGAAATGAGGCTCAAGAGGCCAGTTAGGGTTTTGTCCCAATGACTTAAGGGTGCTTAAACAGGCGTCAAGTCCGAAAATTAGGGTATTGGTCCTCTACCGCGTATGCCTTGTGGACCTATATGTACACCCCGCGTACACAATGCTCGTCCGCGATCCTTCTTCCATAGTACGCTGAGCGTACCCTTAGGTATGCCCAACGTACAAAAGGAACCATTTTTTCCAACTAAATCATTTAAAAGTGTTATAAAGGTTTACCTGATTTGGAGTGTTGCAACACTCCCCCACTTGAACTAGACTTCCTCCTCGAGGTCCGTAGACGCAAACAGATCAGTGTAATGCTCCCGCATCTCATCCTTCGGCTCCCCAGTCCATTCGGAGCCTCTTCGGTGCTGCCATTGCACCTTCACAAGCTTCACCTCCTTATTACGAAGAACCTTAAGGGTGCTTAAATAGGTGTTAAGTCCGAAAATTAGGGTATTGGTCCTCTGTCGCGTACGCAATGCTCCTCTGCAATCCTTCCACCGTATTAGGCTAAGCGTTCCCTTAGGTACGCCCAACGTACAAAAGGGACCATTTTTGCCAACTAAGTCATTTAAAAGGGTTATAAAGGTTTACCTGATTTGGAGTGTTACAAATCTCTCCCACTTGAACTAGATTTCGTCCTCGAAGTCGGTAGACGCAAACAGATCGGGGTAATGTTCCCGCATCTCATCCTCCGGCTCCCATGTCCATTTGGAGACTCTTCGGTGCTTCCATTGCACATTCACCAGCTTCACCTCCTTACTACGAAGAACCTTAGTCTTCCAATTCAAAACCACAATGGGTCTCTCAATGTAGTTTAGGCTTTCATGAACCTAAATGTCGTCCAAGAAAATAACTGAGGGCTCATCAGTGATACACTTCCAAAGCTGAGACACATGGAAGGTGTTGTGAATATGGCTAAGCTCGTCAAGTAGATCCAAACGGTAAGCCACTTTGCCCACCCGAGCAGAAACCCTGAATGTACCAATGTATCGGGGCCCTAACTTGCCCCTCTTCCAAAACCTGATGACTCCCTTCCACGATAACACTTTCAGCAAAACAAAGTTTCCCACCTGAAACTCAAGATCTGACCGACGCTAGTCAACATAGCTTTTTTGACGGCTCTGTGTGACTCACAGTCGGTCGTGTACCTGCTGAATCAACTCGGTAGTCTTGAGCACCACCTCGGTGCTCCCCATGACTCGGTGTCCAACATCACCCCAGCAAACAGGGGTCCAACATCTCCAACCATACAACATCTCAAACGGGGGTCGGTCGATACTAGCATGATAACTATTTTTATATAAAAACTCTGCTAATAGGAGGTACTTATCCCAATTCCATCCAAAGTCCAATACACATGCACAAAGCTTATCCTCCAATATCTGGATCGTCCTCTCATTTTGGTCATCTGTTTGGGGGTGGTAAGTCGTGCTGAAATGTAACTGAGTGCCCAGTTCCTCGTGGAACTTCCTCCAAAATCTGGATGTGAATCGGACATCCCGTTCAAAGACCACTGACACTGGCACCCCATGCCTAACCACCACCTCTCGCACATAAATATCTACTAATTTCTCAAAGGAGATGCTCTTGGAGATCGGAATAAAGCGGACACTCTTCGTCAATCTATCCACAATAACCCATATGGCATCCACACCCCTCGTTGTCCTTGGTAACTTCATGATAAAGTCCATGGTGATCTCTTCCCATTTCCACATAGGAATGGGTAACGGTTGAACCTTGTCGTGAGGCCTCTAATGTTCGGCCTTGACCATCCTGCAGGTCAAGCACCGCTCCACGAACCACACAATCTCCTACTTCATGCAGGGCCACCAGTAAGTCAACCTTAGATCCCTATACATCTTTGTGCCCCCCACATGAATAAAGAACTTGGATCTGTGTGCCTCCTCCAAGATCTTCTGTCTCACACCCCCGGTTACCGGTACCCACACCAGGCCACATTGTGTTAGAAAACCTCGACTATCCCAAACAAACAAGGGAAACTGACCCCGAATCCACTCTATCTTCCAATTCTCTTTCTTCAAACCCTCCACCTGAGCCTCCTTCATCATATCCAACAACGGAGAGATCACTGTCATCCTCAAATAGACATCCCTAATCAGAGTACTTGCCGCCATGCAGCTCAAAGCATCGACCACCACATTGGCCTTTCCTGGGTGGTACAAGATCTCGCAATCATAATCTTTTAGTACATTCAACCACCTCCTATGCCGCATGTTTAGGTTTTGCTAATCCATCAAATACTTCAAATTTTTGTCATCAGTGAAAATGGTGCACCGAACTCCATACAAATAGTGCCTCCAAATCTTGAGGGAAAACACCATTGCCCTCAATTCCAGGTCATGAGTAGGGTAATTCGCCTCATGATGCTTCAACTGCCTCAAGGCGTACGCGATCACATGCCCTCTCTGCATCTGTACAATGCCTAACCCTGTGATAGATGCATCACAGTACACCAAAATCATCCGACTGTTGTTTTGGGCCCCATCGGAAAGTCACATTATTCTTGGTCAAATGGGTCAATGGTACAACGATCTTGGATAAATCCTGGATGAATCTCTGATAATACCCCGCTAGACCTAAGAAGCTACGGACCTCAGATGCATTCTTCGGTATTTCCCACCACATCACTACCTCAACCTTGTCTTGATCAACTGAAATACCCTCTTGGTTGATGATATGCCCCAAAAACTGCACCTCTCGCAACTAGAAATCACACTTTGAGAACTTTCATAAAGCCTTTTCATTCTCATTGTCTCCAATACCTCCCTCAGATGATGCTCGTGCTGCTCCTTGGTCTTAGAATAAACCAGGGTATCATCAATAAACAGGATCACTGACCGATGCAACCTCGACCTACACAACGTTTTCATGAGATCCATGAACGTTGTTGGGGCATTGGTGAGCCCGAATGGCATCACCACAAAATAATAGTGCCCATACCGAGTCCTGAAAGCTGTATTCGATATATCCTCATCCCAAATCCTCATCTGATGGTACCCCGACCGAAGATCAATCTTGGAAAACCAAGACGCACCCTGTTGTTGATCAAACAAATCATCGATCTTCGGAAGCGGATAATGGTTTTTCACCATTAGCTTGTTCAGATCTATATAATAAATACACATCATGTGTGACGTCACCTTCTTTTTCGCGAACAAGATCGGTGCTCCCCATGGGGAACTGCTCAGACGGATAAACCCTCGGTCTAGTAGCTCCTGAAGCTGCATAGATAGCTCCTGCATCTTGGGCAGAGCTAGCCGATACGGTGCCTTGGCTATCAGAGTGGCACCCGACACCAAATCAATGCAAAACTCCACTTACCTCTCTGGAGGCACTCCTGGTAACTCCCTGGGAAAGACATCCTGATACTCCTGTAAAACCGGTACAGTGCCCAAATCAGTCGAGGTCTCAACCCTCGTATCCAAGATATATGCCAAAAATTATGAACAACCGTGCTGAAGAAGTCTCCTAGCCCTCGCAGCCGAACAGAGGGTTGGCCCCTACGAGGCCCTCTCTCCAGGAATAACCATTCCCCCCCCCCCCCCACTTTGGCTTTGAACCCTCACCAGGTGGCACTCGCAATCAATCATGGCAACATTGGCCCCCAACCAGTCCATCCCAACGATCACCTTCAGCCCTCGCAACGGTATCGGGACTAGATTAATATGAAACCTCTCCCCAAGCACATTCAGGAAATGGTCCCGATACACTCTCACAGCACTCATAGTGCGTTCATCCGTAATCTCAACCTCAAGCGGGGAATCCAAGGTCCCCAACGCATCCCGAAACTTCTTGCTAAGTGCAAGAGATATAAATGATTGGGTATCACCCGAATCGATTAAAACGTGATCTGACATACCATTGACCAAAAAGGTCCTTATGCATTAGCACATATAAACACATAAGCAATATAAATCAATATCAAGCAGGAAAGATAAAACACGTACCAGCCACGACATCTGGTGCTGCCCGAGCCTCCTCGGTATTCAACTAAAATGCGCGACTCTTCATCGTTGGAGAATCCGCCTTAGTAGGGAGACCATCAGTGATCCTCATTATGTTGGGCGCAGGTGTTGCCATTGCTCCTCCTCCTCCCTGCAACATTGGACAATTGACCCGTTTGTGACCGGTCTGGTTACAGTGGAAACAAATCAAGCCCTTCTTGGGGCAATCCCTGATCACGTGGCCCGACTGGCCACATGAGTAGCATCCCGAGCCTGCGACTCGACAAGCCCTACTGTGCGATTTACCGCACTTGGCACACCAGCCACGGCCCTCGTAGCCCTTACTCGGAGACTCTGAGGTTTTAGACTTTTTAGCCTGACCTACTACTGTATGTTCCTGCTTAGGCTTCTGCTTTGTGCGGAAGTCCAACTCCATCTTCTGCTCACGGGCCTTCTCCACCATCTCATTTAGGGTTTTGCACCTTGTAAATCTCACAAACTCTCAGATATCATCCCTCAGCATGGAATGATACCTAGTCCTCCTTATATCCTTATTTGTAGCATACTGTGGGATCAACAGTGCTCGTTCCCGAAACTTGACGGTGATCTTCGCCACAGTCTCAATGGTCTACTGGAGCTCATTAAACTCCCTCACCAGCCGTTGCACCTCAATAAGTGGTGCAAACTCCAAATTGAAATGCCTGACAAACTCTGCGCATGTCATCTCAGCCACACGGGCTGCTCCCACCTGGCTAGTCACATCTCCCTGCTAATCCCGGGCTCGATCCATCAGTATACATGAAGCAAAACCCACCTTTTTCCGCATCAGGGCAAGAACTCATATGCTTGGCATTCTCCATGTCCGCCACCCAGCGTTGGCTAACTATGGGGTCCTTGTGTAACGCATGATTCCTGGTACGTATTTAACTTAATTATTTTTTCATCTTGGAAGGGCTACTCGCCGAGTTGGTGGCCCTAACTCGTCGAGTAGAAGGCAGTATATGCGCGGGTTTTAAGTGAGCTACTCGTCACTCGACGAGTCAGGATCTTGACTCGGAGAGTAGGACAGCCTGGACGAAACCCTAATATTTAGGGCTTGCATCCTATTTAAGCATCATATCTGGCCTCCACCCCAAACTCTATCATCTCCAAACCCTAATATCGAAACCCTAATATTGGTGGCCGACGATGAAGCTCGATGTTGCTAAGTATGTGGCCGAGTGTGTAACTTGTGATAGGGTTAAGGCACAACATTAGAAACCATATGGGAGTTTAGAACCTTTACCCGTACCCATGGGTAAATGGGAAGACATCACCATGGATTTTGTGACTAAACTGCCCAGAACAAGGAACGGTGACGACATGATTTGGGTGGTCGTTGATCGCTTCACTAAGAGTGCGCATTTCATAGCAGCCAAAGAGAAGTGGTGTATGGATAAACTTGCGAATTCTTACGTGAAGGAAATTATGAGGCTTCACGGTGTTCCGTTAACGATTGTGTCCGATCGTGATAGCCGTTTTACCTCGAGATTTTGGAGGAGTCTACAAGAGGAATTGGGTACCAAGTTATGTTTGAGTACAACTTACCATCCGCAAACCGATGGTCAGAGCGAGCGAACGATTCAAACATTGGAGGATATGCTGAGAGCATGTACCCTAGAATTCCAAGGTAACTGGGATGAACACTTACCTTTAGTAGAATTCTCCTATAATAATAGTTTCGACTCAAGCATTAAGATGGCACCTTATCACGCTTTGTATGGGGAAAAGTGTCGAACGCCATCATGTTGGCTGGAAGCTGGGGAAAAGCAGTTTATGGGACCTGAAATAGTCCATGAGACTGCTGAAAAGTTGAAAGTGATAAGGGAAAGGATGTTAGCTGCTCAAGATCGACAAAAGAGTTATGCTGACAAGAAAAGACAACCGATATCCTTCGATGTTGGAGATTCGGTTTTACTTAAAGTCTCGCCATGGAAGGGACTTATAAGATTTGGTAAGAGAGGGAAGTTGAGTCCAAGGTTTATTGGACCATTCAAAGTTCTTCAGAAGATCGGGAATCAAGCTTACAAGCTAGAGTTACCGGATGAACTGGAAGGTATTCATAACACCTTTCATGTGTGTTACTTGAGAAAGTTCACGGGAGATGTGCCCGATATAATTCCGATTTCTGAGTTAAGGTTGGATGAAAACAAGAGGTTGATCGAGGAACCTGAGGCAATTGTTGACCGTAAGACTATGAATTTACGACGCAAGATGGTGGATTTAGTGCTTGTGTGCTGGAAACATACGAATGGACCAAATCTCACTTGGGAAACGGAGAGTGACATGATGAGTCGCTACCCGCAGTTGTTTGGTGATATGTGATTCCGGGGACGGAATCATCCTAAGGGGGAGAGAATTGTAACACTTGTGTTTCTAGCCTAGGCATTTATATTGAGTTAATAGTCTAGGTTAACCTTTGTAACTCATTTTGAAGAAATGAAAAGGAATTATGTGAATATTATGTGAATTATGTGTTTTATTTTTAATTATTAGGGCTTAATTGATTAAGAATAAAAATAAGCGTCAAAATTAAAGTGTGAGATAAGCCCGATGTCTTTACATAAAGTTGTAGTGGTCGAAACAAGGATTTCGGGGAGATAAAAAATACCAAAATCCGAGTTATAACGAAGAAGTTATGACCTGTCGAAGTTTCGCGACAAAACCGGCACGGTGCTGAATGTTGTAAAAAGTGAGTTTTTGATAAACTACTTTTTAGCCTTAGTAATCTAAACGAAAGTCGTAGTATTCGTTAAACCGAGAAGTTCGATAAAAAGAACGCCCAAATCTGACTTCGTATGAGGAAGTTATGATTTTTCGAAGTTTCAGTGTAGCAGTAGACAGCTAAAAACTCGAATTTTAGATCAAGCGATTTTTAGCCGACACAACCTAAACGGGAATTGAAGGTCTCGTCATTAAGAGCACGACGGTAAAAAGTCTGACGAAAACGGACGTCGGATGAAGAAGTTATGAATTTTTAACGGATTTCCTGTCCTGGTCTGTTAAAAATAATAATATAAAATTTAAAGTCAAAATTAGCCAACAAAGTCTAAACGGAAGTTGTAGATCGTAATTTTAGCTACGCGTGCATATAAAGAACGTCAAAAACGGAGCTCGTATGCGAAAGTTATGGATTTTAGAAGTTTTGGTGCGAAAACCGAGAAATTTCGCATAGTTACACTTTGCCACGTCACCCTCGCCTCGCATGCGCCACGTGTCCTGCTGAGTCACCAGGCTGCTGAGTCACCGAAGCTGCTGAGTCATCCGAGCACATGGCCCTATCCGAAGTGGTCCAGTGAAGATCCGACGCGTGCCTTCTCCCTCGTGTCCGAGCCCTCGCAGAAGCCACGAGCTTCCCTCATCGGATCCGGACTTCGGTCCAATCACAGGCCGCCAGCAGCTCCTTCGCACGCGCAGCCCTCATGCGATCCTCCCCCTCTGCGAGCCTTCTCAGCCATCGGATCAGAAGACTCCTGACCGTCCGATCAGAAGCCTCGCCCCTATAAATAGAAGGGTGCGAGACCTCCCGGGTATTTTTGGAATTTTGTCATATTTAGCCCCTAAACCCATATTTTCTTCATATTAACATCCCGCAAAGCCCCGATGTCGATTGTAAAGCCCGGAATACGCCACGAAGTGCCCGAGAAGCCCGGAAGATTTATTTTTTCGGTTTCGAAGCCCGACTTTTACAAAGCCCGGTTTCTCAATAAAACTCCCGGTTTTATTAGAAACGTTCGTTTTAGGAAACGAATTGCTGCCCGACTATCATCAAATCAAGTGAGTGTATAGTCACTTTCATTTTACACATAGATATGAAGTATTTACCTTATAATACGTGCTATGTGTAAATATATTAATTATTTATTTGAGGTGATTGTTGTGTTGATGTTTTATACAGGTTTTAAACTGTATAAGTATTTTTATCTACAAATATATTGGGTAGAACACGGGTAGATTGTGATGTGTGATAAAATAAAATTAATGAGAGGCCTCGATGTGTTTTGAGATCCAGTCATCTAGCGGAGTTTGGATGACGACCACAGACTTTTTAGACAGTCTAGTGGGAAACATTAGCAGGTCCGCAACCTGTAGGTGTTAATGAACTAAGAGTGTTCATTCGCTGTACTCCATCCCCCTCATGGTTGCCTTTAGGACATGTATGGCTGAGGAAACCCTTTAGCAGTAGTGTCCATCCAGATGATATTCTTTAGGCTAGGTCCCTTGTGATAAGTGTTTAGGGACATAAAGTGATGATAACGGGAACGGGTAATCAGGGTTATTGTTGATTGATGAACTTAGTAAGTTTATTATTATTGTGGGTTGAAAACCCTATATGCTCACCAGGCTCCCAAGCCTGACCCACTCAGCTTTTTATGTTACAGGTAGTGGACCCCGAGAATAGTCGGAGGACAACGAGAGATTTTTGGATTATAGGCCAGTAGTTGTAAATAATTGTTGAAAGGCTTATAATGTCTTGTTTATGCTTTTGATCTGTATCGGAACATGACATCCCGAGGTTTTGATATATATATGGAAAACATATACCTTCTTAATGAAGGGTTTTGATAAATTTTATCATATTTTGTTTGGGGACCAATTCCGCAACATCTTTTAAAAAGATTTCTTTGATTTTATTTTAAAAAGCATAAATTAAATCGGTTTTTTCTGGCCGAGAAATTAGGGGATGTCACAGTATCTCCCAGTTAGCAGAGTGTGGGCGGGGCCTGTATCTCCATGAGTATGGGCGGGGCCCGTATCTCCTAGTTGCATGTTATATGTGTATGGTATGTGGTAGTTTGGGGAGACTCACTAAGCTTCGTGCTTACGATTTTCAGTTTTGGTTTCAGGTACTTCCACTAGCAAAGGGAAGGGCTCGGGATGATCGCATGGCACACACTACAGTTTCAGCCTGGGATTGTTGTTGACTCTGATATATTCTCATATGATTTTGATACAATATTTGACATGATGCATCGAGATACATGGTTCTTGCTTTTCTTTATGATGATGGGTGATTTATGGTTTTACTATAAGTTTTAAAATAAAATTATTGGGCTGTATTTTTGGGATGTTACAGGTTGCTATCAGAGTGTTAGTTTGAGAGATTCAGGCACATTCTCGGGTGTGTCTGAACACAAACCAAGGAATTCGTATAGAAAATTTCAAAAGAAAAATCATTTTTATAAAAGGATTTTGAGAAAGAAAAGAAAAAATTTAGAAAAAGTAAAAAGAAAAGAATTATGGAAAGAGTAAAGGGTGTGGTGCATTCAATCAACCGAGCTCAAGTTAGTACTCCCAAATTACTCATACAAGTTTATGTTATGATATGATTATCACCTTTATGAGAACATCATGATAGATTGGGACTGAGGATCACGGAAGGATGCCTTATGTGCCTGTTATATGTGTATTAGCTTTATGAACTGCATGCTAGTACATATTAGTCAGGATGATGGCCTGATTAGTATATACTTGATTATGCTTACTCAATGCTCGAATGTTGCTTCATTTGTTCTTTTAGGAGTTCTAGTTATCTTTTACTAACTAGTAAATGAATATGTTAAGTTACATATTGCAAGGAGTAAATAATTTTAGAAGGTTAGGTTTAGCTCTACTCCGCAGCTCTTGTTTGAGTCCAACCGCTGTAGGGAAGAACCTCTCATTCGAAGAATTATCTAGTCTTAGTGATATGTAATAATATTTGCAAGCTAGTTAGGGGAAGATAGCAGGGACTTCTTATGCAGCTGATGGCGAAGAGTAGGATGGTGATTACCCTAGGGAAAGCCTAGGATGAGAGTAGTGCACAAAGCATTAATAGTGGAAGGTACTTGGTGAAGTCAAGGCAGTTCTTGAGGAAGGTGTGGAAAGATGTGGAAGGTATTTTGGGCCCGTACTATTGAAAGCAGAGGATCCGTACTCGAATCAAGGAAGGCTGAGATGAATCCAGGGAACTTGTAGTGTATGCGATCCCTCAACTTATGTTTAGTATTTTGATGTTTGTTACGATTTGTTTTTTAGAATGGTGGTTTTACGCCCTAGACCAGCAGTTTGCAGTTCAGGTGTCGGTGAGGGATCAGGCTCAGTCTCTGGACCTGAGCAGTTAGACGAGGAGACTAGGGAGTTCATTTACTCAGAGATCACGTGTAGTATTCTTGAGCAGACTCCTGTGATATTCGGTTCGATCAAGGAGGGTATCCTAGAGCTTATAGATGAGAGATTGAGTGCTTTCAGCACTGAGGTGGCGCCCATGCTAGGGTCACGCACACTCACTTTCTAGGAGTTCAGAGCATGTGGAGCTCCCGACTATCATGGGGCTCAGGACCCCATTACAAGTACTAAATGGTTGGCTGATGTCGCCAACGCATTCCACACCAGCAGATGTCCCACGGGGGACAAGGTTAGACTAGCGTCCTTTTTTCTAAAGGACAGAGCACGTGACATGTAGGAGGAGGTCGGACCTGCTGTTGGGGATGATGTCGCGTTGGACGCGATGACATGGGGTGACTTCTCGTCTAGGTTTAAGGCCGAGTTTGCACCAGTTATTTGATGGGTTTTGGCCATAAGAACATCCTATGTACTCATACAAACCCTAATGCTTGGATCTAGGTTTCTCTATTGTACATGCAATTCATCCAAGACTTCAAACCCTAGATCTAATATATGATAATCAATATAACATATGAATTAGGGTTTAGATCATACCTTGATTGTTATGTAGCAATAACAATCTCAAATCCTTCTTGTATTGACTTTAGAAAGCTTAGAGTCACAAATGTCACTCCTCTAATGGTTCACAAACACCAAGAGCAAGAGGATGAAGAGGAGAAGAGAAGGAGGTTGCCCAAAATGTGTGAAAACCCTAGAGAACAAGTTCACCACGTTTTTGGGCATAAGGGTTCCTTAAATAGTGAGGCTATTAGGGTTATCTAACAAGGAAACCCTAATTTGGATGCTTAGGCCCTAAGGAACCCATGAACCCCTTTATTAAAGGCCTTTGGACGATTTCTAATGGGTTTCCCCATAGAATTCGTCCACCCCTTTAATATGGAGTCCATTAGCCCAATATTCAACTATCACACAATTGACAGTTCTAGTCCCTTAAGTTTAATTAATGTCATTTAGCCACAAACTTATTTCTTATTAATTCTTGACTAATATTAATTAAACAATATGATTTCTCCTTTAATATATTATTCTCATAATATATTAATAAATCATATTTAATCCTATATCTCCATAATTCATCCTATCAAGTTGCTTTGGTGAAGGCAACCCAAAAGGACCATGCACCATCGGGTCAAGTACATACCAAAATAGTTATGGACTTAGACACTAATCCAACATTATTAAGGTACAAAAGTTAGCACGGGAGTTTCAGGACCTCCAACAGACTACAGAGACAGTGGCGGAGATCACCGCCAAGTTTAGGGAGAGGGCCCTTCTCGTTCCGCAGTATGTGGAGGATGAGGAGATGAAGAAGGCCTGATATCATGAGATGATGTGGAGTGATATCTGCCAGTTTGTAAGCTGCTCCAATTGCAAGATGCTGGAGGACATGATTGCTAGGGCTCATGAGAGGGAGATTGATTTAGAGATGGAGAGGAAGAGGAAGCCAGAGTCAGTGTCTAGCGTGGAGAGCTCGGGCAAGAAGCCTAAGACAGATTCCTGAGGGAAGGGCCAGCAGGGCCGAGGCCGCTTCGGCAAGTGTGGCAGGTCGCATGAGGGAACTTGCAGGGCGGGTAGTTCAGGCTGCTTCAAATGCCACTGAACTGGACATGTAAGCAATGATTGTACTGATGTTTCTACCACTACTACCATCGTATTATCTGATCTGATTTGCTTTCAGTGTAATCAGAGGGGCCATAAGAGGTCCCAGTGTCTGATTTTAGCAGCAGCAGGGAAGGTGGTGGCACCCGCCCCTGCTACTTTGAGGATTATAGACGGCTGTCAGGGCCTGACAGAAGCGCCAGTGGCGAAGAGCAGAGCCTTCCAGCTGACAATAGAGGAGGCACAAGCAGCTCCTGATGTCATTACGAGTATGTATCTTCTCCTTATCTTTTTATTTATCTTGATTATTGCTTACGTTTGTGTGTTTTTTATAGGGTCATTCTTCGTGAACGGTATATCAGCTTTGGTACTGTTTGATTCGGGTGCCACCCGATCTTTTGTGTCGCTCGCGCTTAGCAAGCGATTTAGTAGAGATCTAGGGGATTTTGATTGCCCACTAGATGTAGAGATAGCAGATGATAGGATCGTCAGGGTCACGAGGGTTCACAGAGGATGTACGCTACAGTTATTCGATGAGCAATTTTTCGTGGATCTGGTTCCTATTCCCCTACGAGGGAACAAGGTTATAGTGGGTATGTATTGGTTGAGACCTAATGAAGCAGTGATCGACTGCGAGCAACAGCTGTAAGGGTTCGGACTCTTAGTGGGGGAGGGTTAGTGATTCAGGGCGAGAGGCCGCAACATGGGTTGATATATGTTCAACAACGAGAGTTAGGTGCTACATTCTGCAGGGGTGCACAGGTTATATCGCCTATGTTATGGATACCCAGGATAAGGGTAAGGTGATAGTGGATGATGTACCAGTAGTGTGAGAGTACCCAGACGTATTCCCGGAGGATCTGCCTGGGATACCTCCGGAGAGACAGGTTGAGTTTAGGATTGACCTAGTCCCTGGTGCGGCCGATAACTAAGGCACCATATCGGTTGGCTCCTCCTGAGATGCAGGAGTTGTCTATGCAACTACAGGAGCTGCTAGACAAGGGTTTTATGAGGCCGAGCAGTTAACCATGGGGAACCCCGATCCTGTTTGTGAAAAAGAAGGACGGGTTATATCACATGTGTATAGACTACCGGGAGCTGAACGAGGTAACAGTGAAGAACCGTTACCCACTTCCAAGGCTAGATGATTTGTTTGATCAGCTTCAGTGAGCATCTTGGTTCTCCAAGATTGATCTACGACCAAGGTATCACCAGTTGAAGTCAGGGACGATGATGTGCATAAGACAATTTTTAGGACTCTCTATGGTCATATGAGTTTGTGGTGATGCCGTTTGGGCTCACCAATGCTCCATCCGCGTTCGTGCACCTCATGAACCACGTGTGCAGACCGATGCTAGATCGGTCTGTGATAGTCTTCATCGATGATATCTTGGTCTATTCCAAGGCATAGGAACAACATGAGGAGCACTCGAGGGAGGTGTTGGAGACGCTGAGGAGGGACAAACTTTTTGCAAAGTTCTCTAAGTGTGAGTTCTGGTTGCGCGAGGTGCAATTTCTTGGGCACCTTGTCAACCACAAGGGTATTCTGGTCGATCCAGCCAAGATAGAGGTCGTGATGCAGTGGGAGATTCCGAGGCCTCCAACTAAGATTCAGAGTTTTCTGGGTCTGGCAGGGTATTACAGGAGATTTATTCAAGACTTCAATTCTTTTGACTTGACTAACCAAGAAGTCGGTGGTTTTCGTTGGGACCTGAGCAATAGACAACCTTTGAGACTTTCAGGCAGCAGTTGTGTGAGGCACCGATTCTCACCTTGCCAGAGGGTGTAGATGATTTTGTAGTTTACTGTGATGCTTTGATCACAGGTATGGGAGCAGTTTTGATGCAAGGAGGTCATGTGATTGATTATGCTTCAAGACAGCTGAAGCCTCACGAGGATAACTATCCGACGCGCGATTTAAAGCTAGGGGCCGTGGTTTTCGCCCTAGAGATTTGAAGACATTACCTCTATGGGGTCTATTGTACCATTTACACGGTCCACAAAAGCCTGAGGTACCTCATGGATCATCCGAATCAGAACATGAGGCAGCATCGGTGGTTAGATGTGGTAAAGGGTTATGATTGTGAGATCCTTTACCACCCGCACAAGGCCAATGCGGTGGCTGTCGCCCTGAGCCGAAAAGTAGTAGCGACTCTGATCAGAGATTTATGTTTGAGGATGACAGTGATCACTCCACTGTTGGAGCAGATTAGAGAGGCGTAGGTTTAGCGCCTGAAGGAAGAGCTCCAGAAGTGTGAGAGGATTGTAGTCCGGGTGGCCTCGTTTGACTATGACAGTCGAGGTTTGTTAACCCTTCATGAGAGGGTCTAGGTTCGGTACTTGGGTAGAGTACGGAAGGTTCTGATGGATGAGCCCCATAATTCGAGCTTCTCCATCCATCCTGGGCGATGAAGATGAACAGAGATATTCGACCCAATTATTGATGACCCTTCATGAAGCGGGATGTAGCTTGGTATGTAAAGATATGCCTGACCTGCAGGCTGGTCAAGGCAAAGCACCAGACGCCTCACGACAAGATGCGGCCGTTAGACATCCCCGTGTGGAAGTGGGAGGCAATTACTATGGATTTCATCACTAACCTTCGCAAGACCACACGTGGGGTGGATTCGATATGGGTCACTGTGGATCGGTTGACCAAGAGCACTCATTTAATTCCGATCCATGAGAGCATATCGGCCGAGAAGTTGGGCTAGATTGATGTGCGAGAGGTAGTGGCACGACATGGAGTGCCTGTCTCGGTGGTGTCAGATCGAGATGTCCGTTTTAGTTCCAGATTTTGGAAGCGGTTTCACGACGCGATGGGTACTCATCTCCACTTCAGCACCACTTTCCTCCCCACATAGATGGACAGAGCGAGAGGATGATCCAGACTCTTGAGGACATGCTTCGTGCATGTGTTTTGGATTTATGTGGCCGTTGCGATATGTATGTTTCGTTAGCGGAATTTTCGTATAACAATAGCTACCATGCCAGTATAGACCGGCCGATGCTCTACGGGAGGAAGTATAGGATCCCAATATGTTGGGGTGAGGTCGGTCAGAGGGTCATGGGGAGTACGGAGGTAGTACTCAAGACCATAGAGTGGATCCAGCAGGTCCAGAGCAGGCTCCAAACTACTCAGAGTCGGCAGAAGAGTTACGCCGACAAGCAGCATTCAGACTTACAATTTCAGGAGGGCGATATGGTCCTCCTAAAGGTGTTACCCTGAAAGGGTGTTATCAAGTTCCGGAAGGTGTTACCCTGGAAGGGTGTTATCAAGATCGGGTGGGCAGGGTAGCGTATCAATTGGATCTTCCTGCTGAGCTCAGCCATATTCACAACACTTTCCATGTTTCTTAGTTGCGGAAGTGCTTAGTGGATGATTCAGCAATGGTACCCATTGAGGATATCCAGTTTTATGACAACCTGAACTACATTATGAGACTGGTGGCGATTCTATATCGCAAGACGAAGGAGTTGAGGAACAAGAGGGTTAAGCTAGTGACGGTGCAGTGCTAGCACCGTAAGGGTTCAAAGTAGACTTGGGAACCCGAGGAAGAGATGAGGGAGCACTACCCATAGTTGTTTTCAGATGTAGCAGGCTTCGAGGACGAAGTCTAAGACAAGTAGGGGAAATTGTAACGCCTGATTCCTAGTACGTATTTAACTTGATTATCTATTCATATTAGAAGGGCTACTCGAAGAGTTAATGGCCCTAACTCGTCAAGTAGAAGGCAATATATGCACGGGTTTTAAGTGAGCTACTCGACTAGTCAGGGTTTTGACTCGGCGAGTAGGACAGCCTAGACGAAACCCTAATATTTAGGGCTTGCATCCTATTTAAGCATCATATCTGGCCTCCACCCCAACCTCTATCATCTCCAAACCCTAATATCGAAACCCTAATCCATCTTGAGTGATCTTGAGTTACTTCTTGCCATTTTGAGTATTATTTGTGCCTTTTGAAGCTTATGGAAGAAGAAGATAGAAGGCTCAAGAGGGAAGATTCAAGAACTACACTCCATTTTCTACATTTTCTATTAATCAAGTCTCTAACTTGATCATTATTCTCTTAGATCTATTTTTTTCCATTTTATGAAGGTTTTGGTTCAAGAACCTTGGTCCTTGGGATTTGGACGTCCCAAGTGACTTATATATCAGGTATTGGATCTAGGAAGGGTTCCATGGTATAAAGGTGCAAAATTTATGACCATGGAAGCCCCATACAAGCTTGAAAGAAAGTATATGGACTTTTTAGCCCTAAAAGACCATGCATGGAAGGAAAGCTCGAGACTTTATGTGTCCAACAAATGATAAAGGCCTAGATCTAGTATATTGTGCCTTGGTTTAGGGTGTTATGGCATGTGGACCAAGATTTATAGTTCAAAGTAGTTAGGTTTTGGGTTAAACCCATTAAGAAGGACTAAGGACGGGTAAAGTTAGAAACTTTACCCTTAAGGGTGTATTCCTAACATGTAGATAAACTTTGGAGCATAGATGTGAAAGGTAGGATCTTAATCCTTTAGGATGGCTCAATAAGGCAGGGGAACTCGATGAGTCCAGGGAAGGACTCAACGAGTTAAAGCGGGCTGTCCCGATCATTATGACAGAAAGAACTCAACGAGTCTGTTATGGGACTCAACGAGTTGACTTAGTTGACCATGAGTTTGAGCATTATAGGGACTCGCCGAGTTGGGAGATAACTCGACGAGTTGGGTTGACCAGGACATTGAATTTAACCAGGGGTAAAATGGTCATTTTACCCTAAGAAGGGTCATCGAATTTTGATTAAGTGTTATTATGGAGTTGATAGTCGAAGATTCTCCAGAGCAATAGACAAGGATTCCTCACTTGAGTTTTCAGCATTCAGTCTTGCAAGGTGAGTTTCCTTTTGTGGGAACAGGTCTAAGGCACCAACGACGGCCCGTAGTATAATGTGTTAGTAGTTGAGTGTGGTCGAGGCCTGTATCTCATAGTTTAGTTTGATTATGGATATGCCTGACTTATAGAGTTTGTTATACTTGTTGTCTGTGTGATACTTATATGTCTATTTAGTAGCTGAGTGTGGGCGAGGACCGTATCTCATAGCAGTTGAGTGTGTGCGAGGCCCATATCTCATAGCAGTTGAGTGTAGGCGGGGCCGGTATCTTGATGTAGCTGAGTATGGGTAGGGACCGTATCTCAGAGTCAGCGGAGTGTGGGCGGGGCCCGTATCTCCCAGTTAGCGGAGTGTGGGCGGGGACCGTATCTCTATGAGTGTGGGTGGGGCCCGTATCTCCTAGTTGGATGTTATATGTGTATGATATGTGGTAGTTTGGGGAGACTCACTAAGCTTCATGCTTATAGTTTTCAGTTTTGGTTTCAGGTACTTCCACTAGCAAAGGGAAGGGCTTGGGATGATTGCATGGCACAAACTACAGTTTCAGCTTGGGATTGTATTAGACTTTGATATTTTCTCATATGATTTTGATATAGTATTTGACATGATGTTTCGAGATACATGGTTCTTGATTTTCTTTATGATGATGAATGATTTATGGTTTTAGTATAAGCTTTAAAATAAAATTATTGGGCTGTATTTTTGGGATGTTACACCCTGACGCCGAAGAACTCCGGTGCCCCGCATGCCTTGAACTCCCGGAACGAGGGAGTTCGGGCCCCGACGTGGCCCGCAACAATCTCGGCTCTGAATGACATGAGCCTATCCTCCATATTCTCCATCATCCCTTCCTTGACCGTCCCAAAAATCACTGGGGTAGCGTCAAGGATGCCCCTCGTAACCTCGGCCGCGATAAGCTCATGCAGCCTCTCATAAATGGGCACGGTAGGATCGCCCGACCCAGCTCTGGATCTTGATCCTGATCCCCCAGCTCCATGTCCTGTCACCACCATACTGCACTACAATACCATAAAAAATAATGATCTAGATTTCCAAAGAGGGGATCCTACCACACTGGTTCTCCTTAGAGTTTCCAGATCTAACATTGGTTCGGGTACATGTCTTATGCTTTTAGTAGTACGGGCCTAATACTACCTTCCACACTTACATGTACCTTCCCCAAGGCTATACCTGATAACTCTAATTCGTCCTTGAATAGAACATATCTCACAGGCTACCGCATAATTCAAATCCTAGGCTATCCTAAGATTTTCTCCATCCATATCAAACCAGAACTCAATCATAACAGGTTGCCTTTATGCATGCAAATTATACACATAATATGATCAAATGGACTTTCGAATAACAGACTCTGCCCTAAGACCACAACTAGACAAGGAACAACAAATAAGGCCAAATCAATTATTCTGAAGCTATAAGACCCTAACCGTATACATTTTAGAAAGCATACACATAGCAAGACTCATACGATTATCATAATCCAAATATCAGTATAACATGGCTA
Source organism: Lactuca sativa (assembly GCF_002870075.4). NCBI lineage: Eukaryota > Viridiplantae > Streptophyta > Magnoliopsida > Asterales > Asteraceae > Lactuca > Lactuca sativa. Next base: position 4,261,216 of record NC_056625.2, on the reverse strand, counting down.
ACATATTGGGGAACTACTTACTTAAGCTCGACCGATCATGCACATTACACTCTCCCTTTTTCCAGTTTAATATTTTTTAAATTTGACTTTTGAAAAGAATTTTACCATTTACTTAGTTTGAGTCCTGACACACCCGAGAGTGTGCCCGAATCCCTAAAACCAAGGCTATGATACCAACTTGTAACGACCCGAATTTTCAAATAAAATTTTCATTTTTAATTGACCAAAACATTCCCATAAAATGTGAATATCAATGACAACTATTTTCAAATCCATAAAATCAACAATTTCTTTCAAATATCAGAGTGTCCCATCAAATCGAATGCTGGAGAGTGCATGCCGCACCATCAAGTCTTGCCCTTGCCCTTAGGATCAGAAGTACCTGAAACAAATCAATAAATTGTAAGCTAATGCTTTGTGAGTTTCGCAGAGCATACCCCACACAATCCACACAATCACATATACGATATTAGCTGTAAAAGCTACATAAAGCACATAAGCTATGCATACAACATATACGGATGTTGTGGGCTCCCCCAGGGTCTTACTCTAGGATGTCATGGGCTCCCCGCATGGTCTTACTTCTCTGTGCCATAGGCTCCACCATGGTCTTTAATAGGAAAGCCATGGGCTCCCCACATGGTCATACATCCAAGTGTCATGGGCTCCCCCATGGTCTTTAATAGGAAAGCCATGGGCTCTCCACATGGTCTGACATCCAAGTGCCATGTGCTCCCCCGTGGTATTTCATACAAGTATACCAGATATACAACTACCTACCACATAGCATATAATCCAACTAGCATATTACCAAATAGTGTACCACATATCACAATATGGGCCGACCTTGGTGCTTTCAACCCATTGGTATCATGAGGAGACTCACCTCTATCTGCTAAATCTGAAAGTTGCTCTCCTAACAGTCTGTGAACACCCGTGTTGAACAATAATACCATTAACCTATGGTTAGGGCTGAACGTAAACCAATTAAAGAACCCAAACCTATAGTCCTTTCACAATGGCCCAAAAGTCTTCCTTTGCTAATGGGCCTAAAGTCCGTGTCCAATATCATTAATGGGCCTCATGGCACAATAAAGCCCAACCAGTGTAACCATGACCCAAAATAGCTAAGTAGGACCACTAACTCAAAACATGACCAGGCCCAATGGCTGATTAAGTCTCAAAGGGCTTACAAGCCCAAAACAAGTCCAAGCCATCTGAGGTGCATAAGCCTTGCGTACCACCCTTGTACGCTCCACGTACTGAGTCCCTGAGCTGTACACGTTGCATACTCTAAATTACGCCCAACGAACAAACAGATTAAGCACCTTCTTCCATTAAGTGCTTAATACTTGATGTTCTAAAATCCAATATCAGATATGAGCTCATTAAGATGTCCTAGGGTATAAAGTTGGCAACTTTATGCCCTTGCATGCTATATGGGACATAAAAACTTCATTCTTCACATTAGGACTTCATATAAAGATTCAAAATCATGCATGGAGTCTAGATACTCTTCAAGCTAACACCTTTATGCATCTAGTATGCTCACAAAGCTCAAATCTAACCATTTTAGTCTCTGGAGTTGCTCAACTCTCAAGAGAAGGTCCAAAACCGACTAAAGGAACAATATGAAAAACACTAGCTAGATCTAATGAATAAGATGGCAAGTTCAAGGCTTTATACCTCCAGAAGCTCTTTAAGGTGATCTGGATGCAAGTTCTTGGAACACAATGCCACTCCAAGCTTGCTCACTAACTTCTTCTTCTCAAATAAGCTCCAAAATGGCCACTGACACACTTCTATGCTCCAAAATCACACTCTCAAAGGAAAGCTATGGTAAAGGGACGAAATAAGGCTCAAGAGGCAGGTTAGGGTTTAGTCCCAATGACCTATGGGTGCTTAAATAGGTATCAAGTCCGAAAATTAGGGTTTTAGTACTCTGTCGCGTACGCCCTGCGTACGCAATGCTCCTCCGCGATCCTTCCTCCATATTACACTAAGCGTACCCTTAGGTACACACATCATACAAAAAGGACCATTTTTGCCAACTAAGTCATTTAAAAGGGTTATAAATGTTTACTTGAATTGGAGTGTTACAATATGTCACCACAAATACTACCTATCTTCGCTAATGCGCTATCGCCTCTAATATTACGTGTCACCACTAATGATTTGTCGCCACTAATACGTAGGTGTCGCCGCTAAAGGCGTCACCACTAAAACATTTTACGCTTTTTTTAAATGTAATATTAAAATTATAAAACTGCTATAACATGCATACGAACTGCTACAAAACTTAATTTTGCAGAAATATTATTCCGTATACAAACGGTCAAAATATTCATCCATACCAAATATTCATCCAAACAAAGTGCAATATATCCAAAATATTAACTCAAACAAAACATTTCATAAAATCCTAACAAAGTAGCTACTCATCCTCATCACTCCCATCGTTTCCTTCGTCATCATTTCGTGGCGGAAAAGGGTGAAATCAATCTTCCAGTTCTGCAGAACAGGTCGGGTCCTTTAGTATTGTTTGCAGCATTTCCAACCACGAAGAAAGCAAAATATATTATCAACATATCATAATAGCATTGTACTTTCCAAAAATCACCAAAATAAAAAATACCAACATATCAAACTATAACTAACATTAATGGGTTTTGAGCATAACAACAATCCTATGGTGCACATGCAAACCCTGAAGCTTTGTATCTAGTTTTTCTAATTGTACATGCAATAATCACCCAAAGCACTAATCATCCAACAATCACCGACTTGGATAAGTCTAATAACTATAAATGCAAGTACGAATTCAAAATCCGATTAGCAATCGTAGCTCTCAAAAGCCGCTATTGAACTTTGACACATCCTTTAGATAAGGGATCGTATAGTCCTATGTTCTCAAGATATCATGCGGAAAAATACATGGAACATAGTCATACGTATTGTCCTGTAGTTTTTTTCCCGATTTCTGATTTGTCTAACGTAGAACTTAATTGAACACATCAACTTAGTCCTAACCAGGCCCGACACATAAGTCAAAAGAAACCATCGAGGGGCGTAAGATATCGCTTTTAACCTCGTAGGATAAAAGGAACAGATAAAATTCTTCTTATATGCTTGTACTATTTACTCATCAAATCATACACAACAATACGTTTTATAACATCAAGTTACTGATGTGTTTACGTATTATCAATGTATAAACCGACTCATAAACAACAACTAATATATCTAGGTTTAAAGACCATATAATATTATCGTCTCACAATCACTCATGATTTGTCTGTTATCTTTGATGGGTTTTAGCAATAAGAACATCCTATGTGCTTATACAAACCCTAATGCTTGGATCTAGGTTTCTCTATTGTACATGCAATTCATCCAAGAATATAAACCCTAGATCTAGTATATGATAATCAATATAACATATGAATTAGGGTTTAGATCATACCTTGATTGTTATGTAGCAATAACAATCTCAAATCCTTCTTGTATTGACTTTAGAAAGCTTAGAGTCACAAATGTCACTCCTCTAATGGTTCACAAACACCAAGAGCAAGAGGATGAAGAAGAGAAGAGAAGGAGGCTGCCCAAAACGTGTGGAAATCCTAACCAATTAGTTCACCACGTTTTTGGGGCTTAAGGGTTCCTTAAATAGTGAGGCTATTAGGGTTATCTAACAAGGAAACCCTAATTTGGATGCTTAGGCCCTAAGGAACCCATGAACCCCTTTATTAAAGGCCTTTGGACGATTTCTAATGGGTTTCCCCATAGAATTTGTCCACCCCTTTAATATGGAGTCCATTAGCCCAATATTCAACTATCACATAATTGACAGTTCTAGTCCCTTAAGTTTAATTAATGTCTTTTAGCCACAAACTTAATTCTTATTAATTCTTGACTAATATTAATTAAACAATATGATTTCTCATTTAATATATTATTCTCATAATATATTAATAAATCATATTTAATCCTTTCTCTCCATAATTCTTCCTATCAAGTTGCTTTGGTGAAGGCAACCCAAAAGAACTATGCACCATCAGGTCAAGTACATACTAAAATAGTTATGGACTTAGACACTGATCCAACAATCTCGGCATCATTACTCGGGCTTTGAGTCTTACTCAACTTGGTATTTCTTTGGATTGGTAACTCCCCTTTCGTGGCATTCTCCATTTCTCAATATCCTTATCCCTGGAATGTAAGCAGCTTTTCCGAGGTCCTTCATACGAAGCACTTCCCAAGCCAGGACTTAACCTCCTGTAAGGTTGGGATGTCGTTTCCTATGAGCAGTATGTCATCCACATACAAAACGAGAAAGCTAACTATACTCCCACTGGCCTTGACATATACACATGACTCATCCTCGTTTCTTGAAAACTCAAAATCTTTGACTTTCTCATCGAAACAAAGATTCCATCTACAATATGCTTGTTTCAATCCATAAATGGATTTCTCAAGCTTACACACTCTATTAGGGTACTTCGCATCTACAAAACCCTCTGGCTGACTAATGTAAACATCCTCAGCCAACTTTCCATTAAGGAAAGAGGTTTTGACATCCATCTGCCATATTTCATAATAATGAAATGCAACTATGGCTAGCATAACCCTTATAGACTTTATCTTCGCTACTAGTGAGAAGGTCTCATCATAGTTAACTCGGGGAGTTTGAGTAAAGCCCTTCGCAACCAACTGTGCCTTATAAGTGTGTACTTGCTGATCAACATTGGTCTTCTTCTTGAAGATCCATTTGCACCCGACTGTCTTACGACCTGGTACATTGTCAACCAAGTTCCAAAATTGATTGTCATACATGGAATGAATATCGCTGTCCATAGCCTCTTTCCATTTAGCAGACTCCGGGCCTACAATAGCTTCCTTGTAGTTGCTAGGTTCATCCATATTTATTAGCGTACTATCACTAATAAATGTATCACGCTCAATAGTTATATGGAAACCATATAATACGGGTGGAATAGTAACTCTACTGGAACCTCTAAGAGGTAGGGACTCGTCAATCGGTTCAACAGGAGTTTCCTCATCGAGTTGAGCGCCAGTGTTAGAGGTTCCTTCATCGTCTGATTCTTGAAGCTCTTCAAGATCAATTTGCCTCCCATTGTCCTCTTGGAATATAAGTTCTCTCTCTCTCTTAGAAAACCCCTCTCCTCGAAACAAAGACAACATTGTGACTCGGTCTATAGAAGAGATATCCAAAGGACATCTGTGGACAGCCGATGAAAATACACCGCTCACTATGAGGTTCGAGCTTGTCGTGAGTCTCTCATCTTACGAAAGCCTCGCAACCCCAAACCTTGATATATGCCAACGAGGGAACCTTCCCTGTCCACATCTCGTGAGGTGTTTTGGCAACCTTCTTAGTTGGGACTAGATTAAGGATATGGGAAACACTCTCTAAGGCATACTCCCAAAATGAGATAAAAGCTCGACTCATCATGGAACGAAACATTTCCATCAAGATTCAATTGCGCCTGTCAATCACACCATTCAACTGCGGTGTCCTAGGTGGTTCCAATTGCGAAACAATCCCATATTCCTTAGGATAGTCGTGGAACTCGATACTAAGATACTCACCACCTTGATCGGATCGGAGCATCTTTATCTTCCTATGAAACTGATTTTCCACTTCTTGTTTAAACTCCTTGAACTTTTCAAAGGTTTTTGACTTGTGCTTGATTAAGTAGATATACCCATATCTGTTATAATCATTGGTAAAAGTCACATAGAAGCAGTTTGCATCCCTTGTGGTGGATCTAAAGGGCCCACATACATCCGTATGTATGAGATCCAACAAACCCTCTTCGCTTTCACAAGTACCGTTGAAGGGTGACTTGGTCATTTTTCCAACCAAACAAGATTCGCTCGTGTCATCGGACTTAAGGTCAAATGACTCCAAGACTCCATCATTTTGGAGTTGGGCTATGCGTTTCTTGTTGACATGTCTAAGACGACAATGCCACAAGCATGCTTGATCCAAACCATTGGACGAATCGATTTGCAATACATTATTTCCTAAGTTGTCTACAACCATCACAGTTTTATATATACCATTACAAGGCAATGCTTCAAAATAGAAAGTACCATTCAAGAGAGCATTAATAGAACCAATTTCATTATTAAACGAAAAATCTAAAACCTTGTTTATACAAACCATGAAAAGAAATAATGTTTCTCGCCATTTCAGACGAGTAGCGACAATTATTCATGTCTGAACCTAACCCACTACTAAGCACTAAAGAATAAACTCCAATCTTGGTGATAGGTGACACTTTCCTATTCCCCATGATCAGGTTCATCTTCCCATGCTCCACATCTCTACTTTTTCTTAAACCCTGCAAATCAAAACAAAAGTGAAAACCACATCCTGTATCAAGGTCCCAAGAACTAGCATGTAATGAGTAATTAGATTGAATAGTGTAAATACCTTCGAAGGTGGGCTTTATCTTCCCATCCTTGATGTACTGCAGATATTTCGGGAAGCTTTGTTTCCAATGCCCTTTTCTCATTGCAGTAGAAGCACTCTGCTTCTTTTGGGTTGGTAGAGGGGGCAACATAACCACCTTTGGTCCCACTTGAAGAGGATCCATCATGGGAATTTCCCTTGTGGATCTTTGAAGGAGTCTTCCTCTTCTTCCTTTTTCCTTGCCCAATAGCCAAGATTGGGGCAGCAACATTAGGATTAGATGCAACGTGATTTGCCTTTTAGACTACTCTCAGCAGTCCTTAGCAGGCCTTGAAGCTTCGTCAGAGTGACCTCCTCTTTGTTCATATGATAGGTCATACAAAACTGGTCATAACAAGGAGGTAACGAGTGTAGAAGGATATCTATGACCATCTCCTCATTGAAGTTGACATTCAACTTCAGCAAGCGGTCAACAAACATTTGCATTTTCTGCAAGTGGGCCGTGATGGACTCTTCATCCTTCATTTTGGTACTGATCATCGAGGCAATGATCTCGTACCTTTCTTGCCTAGCACTTTGATGGTACCTTTCCATCAAATCTTGGTGCATCTCGTATGGTTAGTAGTCCTCGTAGGACTTTTGGAGTTCAGCGGTCATTGTAGTGAGCATGGTGCAATGGACCTTTGTTGCGTCCATTTCATGAGCCTCGTAGGCAACAATTTTCTTGGGAGTAGCAGTGTTTTGGTCAATCTCTTGCAGCTCCTTGTCGAGAACATACTCTTTGTCCTCGTAACGTGTGGCCATACGAATGTTGCGAATCCAATCATTAAAATCAGATCCATCAAAGATCACCTTCCCACACAAGTTCATGAGTGTGAATGAGCCAGAAGGGGTTGAACCAGAAGCGTTGTTGTTTGGAGTAGACATCTGAAAAAGAAAAGGAACAAAGTTTAAATTAGATAAGAATCCCTAATTAAACACCTAAATGAGAAATTAGGGCTAGGACCCAACACGATTATTTACAATTCAGAAGAGGGATGCCTTAATCTAATTGCAAATAATTTGAAGGTAGGTAAATGACGATTTACTAATTTCCACCATGAAAAAAGAAAAGGATTTTAAGTTTTAAATGACTTGAAATTCCTAGATTCTTTTGAGATTCATTGAAGTTTTCAATTGCATGTTTAAATCTTGATTATGCCCTTCAAGTTTGTGACTAGGATATCAAGGATCACAAACAAGGTGTGAATAACCACGCAAATGTGCTTGGTACTCTTAATGTCATTTATCACCTAATCAATGTGCCGGTTACCACACATGCTCCATCAATATATGATAAACATTGACCCATCCTTTGCCACCTTTGCTAGTTCTAAATTACTATTTCGGTTAACCACACACGCTCCACTAATGACTTGGCAAAGTGCAATGTGCAATTTCATCGAATAGCATATGTTTTCACATTTTTCCTAAGGTAACTAAGATTGGGAATTTATAAAAACATTTAGTTACTTTATATAATCATTATACTTATTAATGAGGAATTAGTTGTCATATCCTACCCGTTCGGCTAACGACCCTCCAATAGTCAAGAGTGCGGTGGGTAAGAGTGGATACCCAATGGCGATCATTTTATAGGCCACTTCCTTAAAGACCCCTTATAGACCAGCATCGTGAATGAGGCCTACTGTAACGCCCGTAAATCAGGGCTAGTCAATTTAGAGACACTAAGAGTCAAAACTGACTTTTTGATAGAATATTATTTAGGATGAATAATCCTAACTAAGTTGTAGTATATGTTACAAGGTTTCCGTGCATATAAAGAACGCCAAAATCCGAGTTATAACAAAGAAGTTATGACCTGTCGAAGTTTCGCGACAGAACCGGCACGACACAGCGCGACGTAAAAAGTGAATTTACGTTAGAGCGATATTTAGCCTTAGCAATCTAAACGAGAATCGAAAATCTCGTTGTTGATATTTAGCTTTGGATGAAGAACGCCATGACGCATTCGGACCAGTACACCCTGCGTACTCCGAGGCTCCAGCCTCCTATAAATAGGATGCGAAGGCAGCCGACCCAATTGCCAATTTCTTCTCTTCACTCTCCCGTTTTGCATCGTTTTGCGTGCCAGAAATACCCCGAAGCCCCGGTATTATTCTCTAGCCCCGAGGCAAGTCCCGAGATCCCAAAGATCCCGAGAAGTGCGGTTCCCGAGCCGAAGCTCTGCCCGCGAGAAGTTCGATTTTTGTGGAGATCTTCCAGATCTGCGGTGGATTACTACTTCTGCAAGTCGTAGTGCTGTCCGATCATCTTCTGATCAAGTGAGTGTATACTACCTTTCATAAACACGATAATAATACAAGGGTGGTTTGAGTGTATTAAGTATATTGTTGTTTATATGTGTGGGTGTGTAGTTACCTTCTTCTAACACATAAATATGAAGTATTTGCTATAAAATACGTGCTATGTGTTTATATGTTATTTGTCTATTTGAGATAGGGATGGAAATTGGAGTTTTATACAGGTGTTAAATGATTTAAACTGTGTAAGTATTTATATCTACGAAAATGTTGGGTAGAACATGGGTAGATGGGATAGTTGGTGACTATGGAGTTAGTACCTATTGTATAAACCTTGGTGACTATGGAGTTAGCGCCTTTTTGTATAAACCTTGGTGACTATGGAGTTAGCACCTATTGTATAGACCTTGGCGACGATGTGACTTCTTGCCTATTTGATGAACCTTGGCGACTATGGAGTTAGCGCTTGTTAAGTAAACCTTGGCGACTATGGAGTTAGCGCTTGTTAAGTGAACCTTGGTGACTATGGAGTTAGCGCCGCTTGAGTGAACCCCGACGACTATGGAGTTAGCGTCTGATAACTATGGATTTAGTACTCGAAAGATAAACTTTGGTAGCAATGGATTTCGTGCCGATTCCTTAGGAATAAGTGAATGAAGGATAGTTGGTTCTTAGGGTGAAACCTTACGAAGATAATGGGGATGGGTATTTGGGTTGATTGTTTGATAATTGAATATAATAAATGTATTATTGTGGGTTGAAAACCCTATATGCTCACCAGGCTCCCAAGCCTGACCCACTCAGTTTTCTTTTCATTACAGGTAATGACACAAGAATATAAGTCGGCGGACTTGACGAGAGATTTTGGAATATAGATCAGTAGTTGAATAACTATTCTAAGGTCTATTTTATATTGTTTATGCTTTTGGTCTGTAACGAACATGACATCCCGAGGTTTTATTATTTAATGAAAATACATTCTCTTTGAGAAACGTTTTGATAAATTTTATCATATTTTATTTTGGGAACAAATTCCGCAACTCTTTTAATCAAAAGATTACTCTGATTTTATAAAAACAAAGCATAAACAAATTGGTCTTTTCTGGCCGTGAAATTGGGGATGTCACAGTTGGTATCAGAGCATTAGTTTAAGCGAACTAGGAATTTGTAGGATTTCTAGACTTAAACTTAGAATGTTAAGCGATGATTGTGAGATGAGTGTCTACCATATTTTCAGACACGAGCACTAGTATATTTTAGGAAAATTGCCTAAAATGCTATTATGTGCTAATTGTTATATGTTTGCCATATATGACATTATTTGTTCGGATCTATGGTCTGTTGCCGACCGGATCTGGAAACCTTATGTGTATAGGATTCTAAGCGTACGTCTACGATATTAGAAGTAGCATATAAATGTTTCGGAGTGATAAAGATGATTTGAATATCTATCGTGATTAAGGATCTAATTTCACCATATTCGGTGTATAGATCAAAAATGGCGAGAACGAGGAGTGGAGTTGGAAATGCTGATGAGAACAGGAATCAAGTACCAGTAATTGAACAAATACCTGTTGTGGCAGCAGCGCCTGAACCAATGACAATGGCCGGAGTTCAAGTGATGATCCAGGCAATGTTGAATAATCAGATGGAAGAAACTAGACGTCTGATCAGACAAAATCGCGAGGAATTGTCAATTCGAGTTGAAGAGCCCGAAGTAAATGGAGGGCAGTCTGAAGGAGGAAACTATAGTGGGACCGTTGGTCAAGCCAACCCACCAATAGTTCGCCAAAACAACCAGGATAGAGGAAATGATGGACGTGGATGCAAGTACAAGGATTTCATGGCATCCAAACCACCATGTCTTTCTGGGAGCCCGACACCGGTGCAAGTCATGGACTGGATCTCCGAAATGGAGACAATGTTTGAAAGTTGCGAGTGTAGCAACAGACAGAAGACCGCTCTTGCAATCCCTCTGTTAAAATCTGGAGTATTAAGCTGGTGGAAGTTACTGGCTGGTTCAATGCCCAAGCGGGAAGCTAGCAAGATGTCTTGGGAAGAGTTCGTGGAGCAAATGAAAATGCAATACTGCTCTGAGCAGGATCTTCTGGAAATCAACAATGAGTTCCAGATGCTGAAGAAAGGAAAATTGAGCGTTACTGAATACGCTACGAGCTTTACGGAGAAGATGAAGCTTATTCCATACCTAATTCCGACTGAACTTTCCAAGGTCAACAAGTTGGCCAATGGATTACCAGCGGACTTTGGTCAGATAGTCAAACAAGCAACCACTCTGAAAGCCGCCATCTGGGCAGCCAAGAATGTTGAGACCCAAATAAAAGAAAAGGGTCTGGAAAGGGCTGAAGTTGGAGAGAAAAGGAAGCGTGAAGGATCTTCAATAATCGACAAAGAAAGTAAATTCTCGAAATCTGGGGGAAGAGATGAGGCTAAGTGGTGTGAGAAGTGTAAGAAGAAACACTTCGGGAAATGTAGCGAGGAGATGACTTGCTACAAATGTGGGAAGACAGGCACTATGCCAACAAGTGCGCACCTAACAAGAAGATGTGCTATAGGTGTAATGAAGAAGGTCATATTTCTAAAGACTGCGCACAGAAAAACACACCTCCACAGCCAAGGGCATTCAACATGTTCCTCAACGAAGCAGAAAGGGATGGGAGGGTTAAAGGATGAAGACTTCATATTGATATATAAAGTCGGTAAACTCTGTATGAGGAAGCATAGCCTGTTAGAGGCATAGTATAGGGTGAACTTGAACTTTTGTGTAATAGTTTCAAGAATTAATATAAATCCTGGTTTTGTTATCTGATGTGTTGAATGATTATATGATTTATGTATGGTCACTTGGTTAACTGCGAGACAATACTTGGGACGAGTATGAGTAGGTGTGAATGGTAGTAGAGATCTATACTACCGGAAGCACAGGACTCACGCTTGGATCAGGGGAAGTCACAAGGTTATCAAGAAGCTAGTAATTGATTCCGTTTTATTCAAGTATGTCATTACCATTGTTTCGGTAATGTCTAGTAAGATAGTTGTTATTCCGACCCTAGGGGTCATATCAATTGAGTCCGACTATGATGAGAGGTCATCGGGACACGACCCATCAAGGTTATTACTTAGAATGGAGAGATAACTTATGGAGTCAGTATGCGGATCCTATTTCGTTGATGATTCCGGGACGTAATCATCCTAAGGGGGAGATAATTGTATGGCCCGTAGATCAGGGCTAGTCAATTTAGAGACACTAAGAGTCAAAAATGACTTTTTGATAGAATATTATTTAGGATGAATAATCCTAACTAAGTTGTAGTATGTGTTACAAGGTTTCCGTGCATATAAAGAACGCCAAAATCCGAGTTATAACAAAGAAGTTACGACCTGTCGAAGTTTCGCGACAGAACCGGCACGACACAGCGCGACGTAAAAAGTGAATTTACGTTAGAGCGATATTTAGCCTTAGCAATCTAAACGAGAATCGAAGATCTCGTTGTTGGTATCGAAGCGATAAAAAGTTAGGCGAGAACGACGTCAAACGAAGAAGTTATGAATTTATAACGAAGTTTTCTATCGCGGCCTATTAAAAACAAATAATAAAAATAAAATTCAAAATTAGCCGACGGAGTCTAAACGAAAGTTGTAGAGCGTAGTCTCACCTTCGCGTGGATATAAAGAACGTCGAAAATGGAGTTCGTATGAAGAAGATATGAATTTCCGAAGTTTATTAATCATTTTGTATTTAAATTTAAAAGGAAATTCGGAAGCATTATCCGAAGGAGTCACCGGTCTGATCCGAGGTACGCGCCGCGTACTCGAGTACGCCCCGCGTACTCGAGTACGCCCCGCGTACTCCGAAGTGTCGACATTCGCAGCAAGTGGCTTCGGATGACGAACGCCATGACGCATTTGGACCAGTACACCCCGCGTACTCCGAGGCTCCAGCCTCCTATAAATAGGATGCGAAGGCAGCCGACCCAATTGCCAATTTCTTCTCTTCTCTCTCCCGTTTTGCATCGTTTTGCGTGCCAGAAATACCCCGAAGCCCCGGTATTATTCTCTAGCCCCGAGGCAAGTCCTGAGATCCCGAAGATCCCAAGAAGTGCGGTTCCCGAGCCGAAGCTCTGCCCGCGAGAAGTTCGATTTGTGTGGAGATCTTCCAGATCTGCGGTGGATTACTACTTCTGCAAGTCGTAGTGCTGTCCGATCATCTTCTGATCAAGTGAGTGTATACTACCTTTCATAAACACGATAATAATACAAGGGTGGTTTGAGTGTATTAAGTATATTGTTGTTTATATGTGTGGGTGTGTAGTTACCTTCTTCTAACACATAAATATGAAGTATTTGCTATAAAATACGTGCTATGTGTTTATATGTTATTTGTCTATTTGAGATAGGGATGGAAATTGGAGTTTTATACAGGTGTTAAATGATTTAAACTGTGTAAGTATTTATATCTACGAAAATGTTGGGTAGAACATGGGTAGATGGGATAGTTGGTGACTATGGAGTTAGTACCTATTGTATAAACCTTGGTGACTATGGAGTTAGCGCCTTTTTGTATAAACCTTGGTGACTATGGAGTTAGCACCTATTGTATAGACCTTGGCGACGATGTGACTTCTTGCCTATTTGATGAACCTTGGCGACTATGGAGTTAGCGCTTGTTAAGTAAACCTTGGCGACTATGGAGTTAGCGCTTGTTAAGTGAACCTTGGTGACTATGGAGTTAGCGCCGCTTGAGTGAACCCCGACGACTATGGAGTTAGCGTCTGATAACTATGGATTTAGTACTCGAAAGATAAACTTTGGTAGCAATGGATTTCGTGCCGATTCCTTAGGAATAAGTGAATGAAGGATAGTTGGTTCTTAGGGTGAAACCTTACGAAGATAATGGGGATGGGTATTTGGGTTGATTGTTTGATAATTGAATATAATAAATGTATTATTGTGGGTTGAAAACCCTATATGCTCACCAGGCTCCCAAGCCTGACCCACTCAGTTTTCTTTTCATTACAGGTAATGACACAAGAATATAAGTCGGCGGACTTGACGAGAGATTTTGGAATATAGATCAGTAGTTGAATAACTATTCTAAGGTCTATTTTATATTGTTTATGCTTTTGGTCTGTAACGAACATGACATCCCGAGGTTTTATTATTTAATGAAAATACATTCTCTTTGAGAAACGTTTTGATAAATTTTATCATATTTTATTTTGGGAACAAATTCCGCAACTCTTTTAATCAAAAGATTACTCTGATTTTATAAAAACAAAGCATAAACAAATTGGTCTTTTCTGGCCGTGAAATTGGGGATGTCACAGTTGGTATCAGAGCATTAGTTTAAGCGAACTAGGAATTTGTAGGATTTCTAGACTTAAACTTAGAATGTTAAGCGATGATTGTGAGATGAGTGTCTACCATATTTTCAGACACGAGCACTAGTATATTTTAGGAAAATTGCCTAAAATGCTATTATGTGCTAATTGTTATATGTTTGCCATATATGACATTATTTGTTCGGATCTATGGTCTGTTGCCGACCGGATCTGGAAACCATATGTGTATAGGATTCTAAGCGTACGTCTACGATATTAGAACTAGCATATAAATGTTTCGGAGTGATAAGGATGATTTGAATATCTATCGTGATTAAGGATCTAATTTCACCATATTCGGTGTATAGATCAAAAATGGCGAGAACGAGGAGTGGAGTTGGAAATGCTGATGAGAACAGGAATCAAGTACCAGTAATTGAACAAATACCTGTTGTGGCAGCAGCGCCTGAACCAATGACAATGGCCGGAGTTCAAGTGATGATCCAGGCAATGTTGAATAATCAGATGGAAGAAACTAGACGTCTGATCAGACAAAATCGCGAGGAATTGTCAATTCGAGTTGAAGAGCCCGAAGTAAATGGAGGGCAGTCTGAAGGAGGAAACTATAGTGGGACCGTTGGTCAAGCCAACCCACCAATAGTTCGCCAAAACAACCAGGATAGAGGAAATGATGGACGTGGATGCAAGTACAAGGATTTCATGGCATCCAAACCACCATGTCTTTCTGGGAGCCCGACACCGGTGCAAGTCATGGACTGGATCTCCGAAATGGAGACAATGTTTGAAAGTTGCGAGTGTAGCAACAGACAGAAGACCGCTCTTGCAATCCCTCTGTTAAAATCTGGAGTATTGAGCTGGTGGAAGTTACTAGCTGGTTCAATGCCCAAGGGGGAAGCTAGCAAGATGTCTTGGGAAGAGTTCGTGGAGCAAATGAAAATGCAATACTGCTCTGAGTAGGATCTTCTGGAAATCAACAATGAGTTCCAGAATCTGAAGAAAGGAAAATTGAGCGTTACTGAATACGCTACGAGCTTTACGGAGAAGATGAAGCTTATTCCATACCTAATTCCGACTGAACTTTCCAAGGTCAACAAGTTGGCCAATGGATTACCAGCGGACTTTAGTCCGATAGTCAAACAAGCAACCACTCTGAAAGCCGCCATCTGGGCAGCCAAGAATGTTGAGACCCAAATAAAAGAAAAGGGTCTGGAAAGGGCTGAAGTTGGAGAGAAAAGGAAGCGTAAAGGATCTTCAATAATCGACAAAGAAAGTAAATTCTCGAAATCTGGGGGAAGAGATGAGGCTAAGTGGTGTGAGAAGTGTGAGAAGAAAGACTTCGGGAAATGTAGCGAGGAGATGACTTGCTACAAATGTGGGAAGACAGGGCACTATGCCAACAAGTGCGCACCTAACAAGAAGATGTGCTATAGGTGTAATGAAGAAGGTCATATTTCTAAAGACTGCCCACAGAAAAACACACCTCCACAGCCAAGGGCATTCAACATGTTCCTCAACGAAGCAGAAAGGGATGGGAGGGTTAAAGGATGATGACTTCATATTGATATATAAAGTCGGTAAACTCTGTATGAGGAAGCATAGCCTGTTAGAGGCATAGTATAGGGTGAACTTGAACTTTTGTGTAATAGTTTCTAGAATTAATATAAATCCTGGTTTTGTTATCTGATGTGTTGAATGATTATATGATTTATGTATGGTCACTTGGTTAACTGCGAGACAATACTTGGGACGAGTATGAGTAGGTGTGAATGGTAGTAGAGATCTATACTACCGGAAGCACATGACTCACGCTTGGATCAGGGGAAGTCACAAGGTTATCAAGAAGCTAGTAATTGATTCCGTGTTATTCAAGTATGTCATTACCATTGTTTCGGTAATGTCTAGTAAGATAGTTGTTATTCCGACCCTAGGGGTCATATCAATTGAGTCCGACTATGATGAGAGGTCATCGGGACACGACCCATCAAGGTTATTACTTAGAATGGAGAGATAACTTATGGAGTCAGTATGCGGATCCTATTTCGTTGATGATTCCGGGACGTAATCATCCTAAGGGGGAGATAATTGTATGGCCCGTAGATCAGGGCTAGTCAATTTAGAGACACTAAGAGTCAAAAATGACTTTTTGATAGAATATTATTTAGGATGAATAATCCTAAATAAGTTGTAGTATATGTTACAAGGTTTCCGTGCATATAAAGAACGCCAAAATCCGAGTTATAACAAAGAAGTTATGACCTGTCGAAGTTTCGCGACAGAACCGGCACGACACAGCGCGACGTAAAAAGTGAATTTACGTTAGAGCGATATTTAGCCTTAGCAATCTAAACGAGAATCGAAGATCTCGTTGTTGGTATCGAAGCGATAAAAAGTTAGGCGAGAACGGACGTCAAACGAAGAAGTTATGAATTTATAACGAAGTTTTCTATCGCGGCCTATTAAAAACAAATAATAAAAATAAAAGTCAAAATTAGCCGACGGAGTCTAAACGAAAGTTGTAGAGCGTAGTCTCACCTTCGCGTGGATATAAAGAACGTCGAAAACGTAGTTCGTCTGAAGAAGATATGAATTTCCGAAGTTTATTAATCATTTTTATTTAAATTTAAAAGGAAATTCGAAAGCATTATCCGAAGGAGTCACCGGTCTGATCCGAGGTACGCGCCGCGTACTCGAGTACGCCCCGCGTACTCCGAAGTGTCGACATTCGCAGCAAGTCGCTTCGGATGACGAACGCCATGACGCATTCGGACCAGTACGCCCCGCGTACTGGCGTACGCCCCGCGTACTCCGAGGCTCTAGCCTCCTATAAGTAGGATGCGAAGGCAGCCGACCCAATTGCCAATTTCTTCTCTTCTCTCTCCCGTTTTGCATCGTTTTGCGTGCCAGAAATACCCCGAAGCCCCGGTATTATTATCTAGCCCCGAGGCAAGTCCCGAGATCCCGAAGATCCCGAGAAGTGCGGTTCCCGAGCCGAAGCTCTGCCCGCGAGAAGTTCGATTTTTGTGGAGATCTTCCAGATCTGCGGTGGATTACTACTTCTGCAAGTCGTAGTGCTGTCCGATCATCTTCTGATCAAGTGAGTGTATACTACCTTTCATAAACACGATAATAATACAAGGGTGGTTTGAGTGTATTAAGTATATTGTTGTTTATATGTGTGGCTGTGTAGTTACCTTCTTCTAACACATAAATATGAAGTATTTGCTATGAAATACGTGCTATGTGTTTATATGTTATTTGTCTATTTGAGATGGGCATGGAAATTGGAGTTTTATACAGGTGTTAAATGATTTAAACTGTGTAAGTATTTATATCGACAAAAATGTTGGGTAGAACATGGGTAGATGGGATAGTTGGTGACTATGGAGTTAGCACCTATTGTATAAACCTTGGTGACTATGGAGTTAGCGCCTTTTTGTATAAACCTTGGTGACTATGGAGTTAGCACCTATTGTATAGACCTTGGCGACGATGTGACTTCGTGCCTATTTGATGAACCTTGGCGACTATGGAGTTAGCGCTTGTTAAGTAAACCTTGGCGACTATGGAGTTAGCGCTTGTTAAGTAAACCTTGGCGACTATGGAGTTAGCGCTTGTTAAGTGAACCTTGGTGACTATGGAGTTAGCGCCGCTTGAGTGAACCCCGACGACTATGGAGTTAGCGTCTGATAACTATGGATTTAGTACTCGAAAGATAAACTTTGGTAGCAATGGATTTCGTGCCGATTCCTTAGGAATAAGTGAATGAAGGATAGTTGGTTCTTAGGGTGAAACCTTACGAAGATAATGGGGATGGGTATTTGGGTTGATTGTTTGATAATTGAATATAATAAATGTATTATTGTGGGTTGAAAACCCTATATGCTCACCAGGCTCCCAAGCCTGACCCACTCAGTTTTCTTTTCATTACAGGTAATGACACAAGAATATAAGTCGGCGGACTTGACGAGAGATTTTTGGATTATAGATCAGTAGTTGAATAACTATTCTAAGGTCTATTTTATATTGTTTATGCTTTTGGTCTGTAACGAACATGACATCCCGTGGTTTTATTATTTAAAGAAAATACATTCTCTTTGAGAAACGTTTTGATAAATTTTATCATATTTTATTTTGGGAACAAATTCCGCAACTCTTTTAATCAAAAGATTACTCTGGTTTTATAAAAACAAAGCATAAACAAATTGTTCTTTTCTGGCCGTGAAATTGGGGATGTCACACCTACTAACGGTAAGACCGACTCATCTTATATATATATATATATATATATATATATATATATATATATATATATATATATATATATATATATATATATATATATATATATATATATAATTATTAATCTTTTATATTATAAAAGTAAGGGGGTAATTTTAACTTTTAAAACTCTAGGGTTTAGAATTTAAATATTTCAAAATTAAACAATTTAATTAAAATTTAAATTCCAAACTTGAGGGAAAATTTTGAAACTTTTCAACATATCTTTTAGATCAAATTTAAAAATAATAAATAATCAAATAATTAATATTTATCACATAATTTGACCTAATCTACTTTCCTTACAATATAATTCAAATAAAAAATACAAATAATTAACCTTTATCAAATAAACTAATAATTATCTTATTATTGACAATTATTATCTAATTGGACGAGGATAATCATTACCATATTTAAAAAATTGAATTTTATCAGTTAAAAAAGATTTTGGTAATTATCCCAATCCAATTCCGGTCAATATCCCAAAACATCTGACAACGGATGAGCCGACTCATCGAGTCAAAATTTGTACTCATAGAGTAGCCCTTACTCGTCGAGTTCATCAGAGGACTCGACGAGTTCATTAGGCAGATTCGAATTTTCGACTTTTTAAGTTTTGAACAATTAAACATAGCATCAAATACAATAGAAAAACAGCCTAGGCTCTAATACCATTGATGGGTTTTGAGCATAACAACAATCCTACGGTGCACATGCAAACCCTACAACTTTGGGTCTAGTTTTTATAATTGTACATGAAATAATCATCCAATACTTATAAACCCTAATCTAGCATGCTTATTTCGAAATTGACATAATAAACAAGTTAGAATGATACCTTTCGTTGTAGTTTGAAGATCTTTAACCTTTGAGAGCTTTAGTATCACAAGTGTAATACCTCTAATTGATCACAAACATCAAGAGCAAGTTAGAAGAATATGAGAGAAAGGCTAGGGATACTAATTTTCGGCTGGAACTCTTCTTAGGGTTTCAAGTAGCAGAAAATATGATGCCCCAAGGGTTCCTTATATAACTGAGGTCTTAGGGCTTCGGTCAAATACCTAATCTGGTTGCTTAGGCCTTAAGCAGCCCATAGGATCCTTCCAAAACACCCTATGGATGAATTCTATGTGGGTTTCCACAAGAATTTCGTCTATCCCTTAACTAATGGATCTACATCCCATTTTATAGTTATCTTATAATTACAATATTAGTCCCCTTTATTTAATTATTCTCTTTTGCCCACAAAATTAATTCTAAATTAAATTTTGACCAATATCAATTAAATAATACGATTTCTCTTTTAATATATTATTCCTAGAATATATTAACAAATCATAGCTAACCTCTTTCTTCATAATTCATCCAGTCAAGTTGTTTTGGTGAAGGCAAACCAAAAGGACAATGTTACTATCAGGTCAAGTACATACCAATTATAGTTATGGTCTTAGACACCTAATCCATGTAACATATCATTATAGCATTCTACTTTCCAAATAAACTTAAACATACATCATGCACAACATATACATTATAACATTGTACTTTCCAAAAAATTACCAAACTACAAAATACCAACATATCAAACTATAACCAAACTACATGATAAATAATATTGCATATACATTATAGCATTGTACTTTTTTGCATTATAGCATTGTACTTTCCAAAAAATTACCAAACTAAAAAATACTAACATATCAAATTAGAACCAAACTACATGATACACATTATTGCATATACATTATAGCTTTGTACTTTTTTTCAATTTGCCATTATAGCATTGTACTTTTCAAAAAATTACCATACTACAAAATACCAACATATCAAACTATAACCATACTACATGATACACAATATTCCATATTCATTATAACATTTTACTTTTTTCATTCTAGCATTGTACTTTCCAAAAATACAAAATATCAACATATTAAACCATAACCAACATATCATTATAACATTCTACTTTCCATTATAGCATTGTACTGTATACTAAAAAAAACAATTACCGACATATCATTATAGCATTTTACTTTTCAACTTAAACTAATAATTACCTGTGATTGTGGTGGTTATTGTGTCATCGGTTATTCCTGATCGTACATAGACACAACCGTAGGAGGTTTACGCCTAATGCCTCTGATATCTCTGTGTCGAACACCCAATATTTTTTCAAAACAATTTTTTATTTCACTTGGTGTTAGACTGCTTGCTTCAAAAGAAGATTAGGTTTGTTGATTGATCTCTTGGAGTAAAGCCAATTGTATTTTCAAAAAATGATAAACACCATAAAAATTAAATTACTAAATACCCCTTGACGATATAAACACTTATTTGAAAATACAAATTAACCACTTACATATTGTTGCTCGATTGCAGGACTACTAAATACCCCTGAACAATTGGTATTAGCCTTACGAGATGCTTCGACTCGAGTGATATCCTATTAAACATTAGAAATTAGATTAATTATACTTTAAATGAACAGTTAAATAGATCATAACCTACTTCTTTGAAACAGGCATTGCAATAAGACATCGAACCCCCTCTGTTTACAACTTGTTGTTTAACACATATTCCTTGTTTGACGCCGAATGCTTTAAAAATGCGGGCGTTTGAAAATGTTCGACAGCCTTCGCCCAATTTTCACGTGACATACCCTCCGAGGGGGTGTTTAATGCCATTTGGATGTCTGTAGGCCCCCCGATATCTGTAAAATAAGTATGGGCTTGACTTTTCTGGCCTCTGTAAATTTTTGCAAGACTCGCAACAATTGAGTATGCTCGGGATCCAAGTTAACCTTATCCAAATCAAAATTATTCTATAAATACAAAAAGGTAGTTAATTAAATACCAATCACAACTAAACTGAAGATATTAACCAAGTTACCTTTAGATGCACGACTGTTGCATTCCTTAACGTGGGGGAAACATTGTCCCAACTAGATACACTAAAAGGTATGTTCATCCACATATACCTCCCAATCTCACATGAAAACCAATTAGCACGCTTCCCGACAGGGGAATATGTGATCTCCCTGGCGAAATCCAAATCCATGGGCTTTCCCTTGTTTGCCCGTATCAACTATCCTAGCTCGATGTTTTTAGATAAACCCCTTCTTTTCTTTAGAAGCTCAGCTGAAAAAATACATTTAAACATATTAGTCACGATAATTTATAATAAATTAATAAAAATAGCTAATAAATATATCATAATAAGAGTTACCATCCTGTTCATGTTGACCACAACCAAAACCTATTGGAGGTGGTGGATCCCCAGCTCCATCACCTCCATGTTCAAGGCCCATAACATCGTCCATGGTAAAGAGTATCATCCAACTAAACCTCATACGTAGCCTATAAAATTATAAGATGTACAATATAGAAACATAATATGAATAAAAGTTAGACAAAGAACATGAATAAAAGTTAGACAAACAATATGAATAAAAGGTACTCTTCAAATAAAGTTTCTATTACAAAAAAAACATTTGAGTTTTTTTAATTAGAAGCTCCATCATATACTTACATGTGTTGTTCATCAGTATCATAATCAGAATCGTCATCATCATAATCAGTCTCTTCCTCGGAAACATTATCGATTCTACTCGTTGGCAGAGGTACTTCAGTCTCGTCGTCATCGTCATAATCGGCAATGTTTTGAGCTAGATCAAGATCATTTTGAAAGTATTGTGAGAAGTCGATAAAAAGTATAGCTCCATATGAAGAGTTGTTTTAAACTACGTCAACATTTTCGGCCTCCACATTGTCAACATCTTGGACAGAGTCACTATAAGCATTTTGGACACGAGCATTGTCAGATGGTAGGTCCCAAATACTTCGATGATTAACATGATCGATGACACAACAAGGGTTTTTGTTTTGGTTTCTTCGATGATTAATAGGCTCGCAGATGTACAACACTTGTTTGGCTTGCGAAGCATAAATGAGTTGATCATCTTGGTACGCTTCTTTTTCTGTGTTGATACTGATGAAATTATCATCAGGAATATCTCCTGTATCGAACGACTTGCACCTAAATATTACAGTCGAATAATCATATGGATATTGCACCTCCATAATCTCTTCTAACTGACCATAATACTTCTCTCTATTCTCACCAACCGCTAGAACCCCAGAGTTTTGTGTTGTGCGTATTGCATCACGGCTAAGTACCATAAGCCTAAGCTTAAAAATAAGACATATAAAGAATATTTTGATCCGGTTAAGTTGGATAAAATAATAGTCGGATATCGTATTGAGATGGTATGATATAAATAGGAAAAATGGTTTGGAAATCAATTATAGACATTATAGTCTTACCTGATAATGAAATAAGATTTATAAAGGATGCATAGTTCGAATTAAAATAAAAGAGTGCTTAGTTACACCGTGTATTGTAAAAATATTACACATAAATGAAATTGTGTTGATGACAGGCTTTGTAATCTTGTCTAGTCATACACTAGGTTTTAAAAGGGATTCATAGTTCAATAAAGTTTGGATTTTGTGTAGCATCATATTAAGGGTGTGTGTGATAGGAATGTAGATTAGAACTATATTCTATGACACTATCAGGTGTTGATGGTATGAAATATGTACCAAAGTAAAATAAAGTATTCCTTTGGATGACTAGGAATTATGGGTCAAGATCAGGAAACTGTAATGGTACATCTGGTTATCTCCTAGAGTAAGATAACAACACTTGATCATTCTAGACAGTCTTCTGAATTACTTTTATAGTGTGGGCTCATAAACCCACCGACGTAGATCAAATGGGATACTATATTCATCAAATACGCTAATGGCTCAAGTGCCTTTATGACTTATACCAACCAAGGAATCCCTTAACTATGTAGTCAAACCATTTCTCTAAGCAATTCATCAGACGAGTTAATAATCGTGGACTAGGATTTGTGAGGATCGGTTGGGATGGATATTAATGGGTGTAATGTTTTATAGATATCTAAGTTAAGGGATATATCTATATTTTTTGGTAACACTTGCTTTTACATGTTTGATAATTATAAATTATTACAATAATGTGTGATTGAAACCCCTATGTGTTTCACCAGGTTTCCCAACCGACCCACTCAAATTATATGCATCACAAGAAACATGGTTAAAACTTCTAGCTCTTAATTAGTATGTTGAGTGATTAAGAGATAACCTGCAATAGTGTTCAGGACCATTATGTCTTTACAATATAAAAATGTTATGTATTGATTATGACATCCTTAAAGTTTTTGTATTTTGAAAATAACATCTTTACTTAAAGATACTTTAATAAAACAAGATAGTTTTTGAAAAATGTTTTATTGTAATGGGATTTTCTACAAACCAAGATATTATGATTTTAAAATGTAAATAATTTTTTTTGGTTCTAAAAAATAGGGGATGTCACAAAACTCACCTAAGCCAATAGTGGGAACTCAACAATAGTCTCGTAGATGAAACGACTAGCACAAACTACCTAACATCAATCCAATACTAATGCTTAGTCAAATACTCAATTTCGTTAAGGTTTAGCCTAAAAGTAAATTTCGGCAAAAGTTAATGGTCAAAGTCAACAGCACAAAAGCCAACATAAAAGTTCAAAGCCACCCCTATATCCTTTCTTAGGTGCCCAACGTCAACAAAAGGACAAAATAGTTAACTTCCAGCTTAAATCAAACGCGGTTCAGAAAAATTCATAGACTCCCCGTGCCCTCCAGAATATACGTCGCGTCTCTAAAGATCTAAATTTCATTTTCGACTTAAACCATTAAGTCAAAGGCTTCAAACTTCATATTTGATTCCTAGTAGTGTCTTAATGGATAAAGTTTCCAACTTTATCCATTGTAACGCTCCAAAACGACCAAGATCTAAAGCCCTTGATCAAGAAATGTCCAAAAACTCATTTGTTCACGTATAGAGTAAAAAGAGCTCTTCAATGCACTCTTTATCCCATGAAAGGACCATATCTTTTTTGAAAATAAAACAAAGCTCATGGAGTTCTCCAAATTATATGAATCAAACCACAAGGGAGCAAAACCCATCAAAATAGACCAAAACACCACCAACTTAGATCAATGGATGAAATGAAATAAAGGTTGGATCCTTATAAATTAAAAGAGATGATCAGCTCAAGTACAAAGCTTCTGTGAACACTCTTTATTGTTTCTTTTACTAAAGAGCACCAAATGATCACAAAAAAATTAGCAAAATGGATTAAGGAGAGATCGTGAGCTCCAAACAATTCAATTGAGGATAGGGTTTCATTGATGGGGATATTAGGGGGTGGAGGCTAAAGATGATGAAACTATAGAGTTTCATGCTCTTAAATATGCCCAATTCAGGAGAAAATGACATCACCTCATGGGCATGGGCACTCTGTGTCCATATACAACAAATTAGTCACGCGTGAAAAAACAGAGGCACCCCACCCTCCTTTATTGGCGCTTCGCACCTCCAGGCTAATTCATGAAAATTTAGCGATTAATTTATTTTGGCCTCCTATTTCGTTCATTGCTTTCATCATTCCTTGGAATCTAAAACCAACATTTAAAGAATGAAAAACATAATCAGAACTCAAATGTAACAATAACGCCTGGTTATAAGGATTACTTGGTTGTATGATGGGTTTTTTTTTATGTCACACGACTTGTATAGAACCATGAGCAAAATTTACCAAGCTCGCATAAGACTTAGAAACTTGGAAAAAACTTGTAATCGTCGTATCTTTTGCATTTGGCATCCAAATTAGTCCCCTTTTCGCCTATGTTCATGTTTTAACATGAAGAAGACTTTGAGATAATAAAATTTCAAAACTAGCACTAATATCATAATAAGTGACTTAATGGACTACATAATGGGATTTTGATATACATTTTGATGCTCTTGGGAGACACTTAAGTTCCTAAATCATTCTTCGATGAAGAAGTGTGATGTTGGAACCTTTACACGCCTTAAAGATTTAGAAGCATAAGTTTAGACTACGGCAAGTAACTACTGAATACATGTCAATATTATGAAAAATGATCATTTTTAGAATATGAAATGTGACTATGATGATTTTATAAAATGAAGTATGACTATAATAATATTTTAAAATGAAGTATGACTATGATGATTTTATGAAATAAATTACGTTCATGATGCATATGATGAAATGAAATGCTTTGGAAACTTCCTTTTTTTTGTGGAATATAATATGTATCTATGTGTGCATATATGAAATTATATTTTATAAACTATTTTTTTGAAGACTTAATGATTATTGTGATGTTCAAATGACTTTTCTCATGACTATGTGCATCCATATTCATTCATGGAACGATAGGAATGACTTGATTTTATCCAGCCTAAAAGTCCATGGCAAATGAAAATAATAATGACGTATAACTAAAAGTATCAAATGACTTCATGATGGTACTATAGACATTGCCTGTCTTGCATGAAAGTCTAGCTACCTTGTATGTGGATATGTGGTGAGCATATATCTTAGTTATGACTTTTGGGTTCCACTATAAATCTATAATGTTTAGCTAGGATATGTTACATTAACTAGATACTCTCCTACAATGACATTGTGAGGCGATTCTCACTCTACGACTTTATGATTTGTGAGTTTGGACATATGAAAATTGACTTGGGAAAGGGTTAGAAGCATGTTACACTGCAACTAGTTTTTTATGACTCTAATTACAATATTTTGATTATGACTTTGATGGCGATATTTTGATTATGACTTTGATGGCGATATTTTGATTACGAATCTAATGATGATATCTTGATTATAACTAATGATGATAGTCGATTTTGATTTGAATGATGATATTTTAAGTATGATAAAATTATGGATAATGAGTCATCATTTTTTTTGTAACGAGTTATGGTTTATCAATGACTAAAGATGTATGAGTTCTCAATGAATAAATACTTAAAGATTTATGATTTTAAGATTAAAGAATGAAGAGTTTTCAAAGAGAATATTTAAACATTACAACAAAAAATTTTAAGTGATTTTGGGGATTTCTCATTAGTTGAAGGAAATTACCAAATTTTTTACTTCAAAGATGTAAAATCCCAATAATACTCACTAGGCTTCCTAATTCCTAACCTATATTTGGAAATGTATTTAGAGGTTAGTAGTGATTGAAGACTTACAAGATAAGTTGTTATTTTAGAAGGCCATGGTATTATTGTAACACTCTACATTTTCAAATAAAATTTTCATTTTAAAAACCACACAAATCACGGTTTCAAAATTCTCAAACTCAAGTTATAATTTGTTCAAACCACAAGTAAATAAAAATGTTTTACAATATCCCAGAATCCACAAAACATAATCTCTAGTTGGTGTGTACAATCAAGTCGATGCCTTCCTGCGATCCTGAGAGGTACCTGAAACACATTTCACACAACACTATAAGCACGAAGCTTACTGAGTTCTCCAAAATACCACACACAAGTAATTAGTATCTCATCGCTATATCTTAATAAGGACCCCCCGATCATGTGTCTCAGTGAAGACCCTCCGGTCTCATAGCTCAGGTTGGACCCTCCAGTCCAGTATCTCAGTGAAGACCCTCCGATCTCACAACTCGGTTTGGACCCTCCGGTCCTAACTCAATAAGGCGCAAAATAATATACAACATAAATCACAAAGACAAAATGCATGATATCAAATAACTCAGCATAAGCACAAAAGACCCTCCGTTCAATAACTCAAATAAGATCCTCCGGTCACACAGTATTACCACTCAGGTAAATATAGTGAGAAAACTCACCTTGTACGTAAGCTAGTAGGTCTCGTACTCAACGATTAGTCTAGACTCCGCCTAGATATCATAATCATCTCTAATTAATACTTTATAACAACTCTAAAGATGTTAAGCTAACCCCTTTTCTAATTCTCGGAAAGGGTGAAAGACCATTTTACCCCTCCATGGTCTCCATAATCCATAACTTGACAAAACCATGAAAGTCAATGAAAGTCAACACTCGATTCAACAGTCCATGTTGACCCAACTCGTCGCGTGCATCTAGGAGACTCATCGAGTTCCTTCGTTTCTTCTTAAAATAAGAAAAATCTAACTCAACTCGTCGAGTTGTCTCACCAACTCGCTGAGTTTGTAACATGTCTAGACTGTCGGGGAAAACCCCAACCAACTCATCGAGTTGTTGGAATAGTGTGTAAGGCTGCAACTATATTAGGCAAGTATTTGACCTGATTGTGCATGGTCCTTTTGGGTTGCCTTCACCATAGCAACTTGACAGGATGATTTATTATGAAAGAATAAATATTATTAATATATTATGAGAATAATATATTGAATAATAATATTGTTATTTGATTAATATAAGTCATAGATTAATTAGTATTAATTTGGTGACTTAAAGAGATTAATTAAATAAGAGAGTATAAACTGTCAATTGTTTGATAGTTACACTTTGGGCTGTAAATCCTTAAGGGATAAAGGTTGGATGAATTCTAGGGCTTGGGATAGCCTCAAATTCGTCCAAGGCTTATCTTTGGTAAGGATTAGGATTGCTTTAAAGAAAGATTATCCAACTAGGGTTTAAGGGTGAAACCCTAGGAGCCTTACAAGTATAAATAGACCCCTAGGGCAAGGGAAATCGACACCTCTGCTTAAAGCAAAGAAACCCTGGCCGATTTCTAGTCCCTCTCCTCTCTCTCAAATCATCCTCCTTGCTAGTTGGTGTTTGTAAGCCATTAGAGGAGTGACAATTGTGACTCTAGAGCTCCAAGACAACAAGATCGAACAAGAGATTCAAAGGTAAACTTCTAGATCTGATTTTGTATTGTTCTTATATCTAATTAGTCATTAGAAGTCTTGGATTCAAAGCAAGTTTAATTAGAGAAACCTAGATCCAAGCATTAGGGTTTGCATGTGCACATAGGAATGTTCATATGGCCAAAACCCATTATGGAAACTTGTCTTTATCATATTAGATCAACCCTAATCCGATTTTTTGATATATATGACTATAATCTTGATCTAATTAAAGATATTTATCAACTAATAAAATATTTAATTTCCTTATGTGATAATTAATTAATTATTTTGATTAAATTGGTAATTATCTTGCAAGAAATCATTAAATAAATCAAATATGGATAATTATGGAATTAATTGTTAATTAAGATTATTTGTTATTTGATCCACCATGTTTTAAACGTTTAAAACTTGCCCTCAAGTTTTGAAATTCATGTTTTTTGATTAAAAGTTTAATTTAGTCAATTTAAATTTCAAACCCTTGAATTTTACAAGTTTAAAATAAAACCCTATCCTAATATAATATTACAAGATTAATATATATATATATATATATATATATATATATATATATATATATATATATAACTAAAATGCTAGTCTTACCGTTAGTAGGCTTCATTCACGAAGCCGATCTATAAGGTGGGTATAAGGTTGCGGCCTATAAAATGGCGTTTAATGGGTGTACACTCACACCCACCGCTTGCTTGATCGGTGGAGGGTCGTTAGCCGAACGGGTAGGATAGGGCAACCTCATCCTCTCATTAAAAGTATAATAAGAAATACAAAGTAACTACATTTTTTCAAAATTTCCCAATCTTAGTTACTTTAGGAAAAGTGAATTGTTGCAATCTGTTGAGTTGAATACTCGTTTGAAGATTGCGTCATTGGGCTCGGCTGATAGTCCACTTATTTTGTACTCCGGTATTGGGCCTGTCCAACCGTGAGTTTGCTAGGTTTATTATATAAAGATATGCTTGCATGCATATTAGGTCAACAATTCAGAAGTAACGATAACGATAGCATTGCAGATTTATTTTATCGTTCTTGTAAACCTCCAACCCTCTACAGTTGATGTTCTTGATCGAGCTCTTCTGAGGGTTTTGTTTATAATCATTCGACTCGTTTGATTCATCGTTGAGTTGTTCTTTATTTTGCATTCGTTCTAACTGTTTAAATATTTGTTCACCTGTTTAAGATCTAATCGATATTCAAGATTAAGTTTTAATCTCATCAATTGGTATCAGAGCAGGAGGCTGTGTAATCGATACACTTCTTTTCTGTGAAAAGGTTTCAATTAGGGTTTTTTTCACAATTACTGATATTTATTGAGCCGTCATCTCATTATTGACGTATCTTGATATTTATTATTTTGCCCTAATCTGAGTTATTACAAGTCTGATCTTTGAACAGGTTTTTCGATCATAATGGACGAGTCGCAATCGAATCCCATCAATATTTCCAACAGCATCGGTTCAACCACGAAGATTCCCATCCTATATACCCATGATAATGAAGTCTGGGCGCATCACTTCGAAGACTACGTTATAGGATCTGAGGATAATGGATACCTCATATGGGAAGCAATCATTAATGGACCTTTTTCTCACTCTGCAACGTCGAGGATTATTAAAACTCAAAAGGAGTATAATGATCTGCTGAAGGATGTTAAAGATATTGCGCAAGATGAAAAGGACAAATTCCAGTGCAATATTAAGGCGTTACGATTGATCAGATTCGCCCTTCAGTCCGACACCTTCAGGTTGGTAAGCTCATGCACAACGGCAAAGGAAGTTTGGATAGACTTTGTGAACTGTACTCTACAGACGAGGATCTTGAACACTCTATCCAAACCTTGCTCTTATCTGAGTTTGGAGAATTTAGGCAAGGAGCCGAAGAAACTGTGACCGAGACGTTCAATCGCTTCAATCATCTTCTCAGCAAGATGATCAAACATGACATCGAAAGGAAGCTTATCGAGCAGAAGGTTACGTTTCTAAATGGTTTAAGGTCAGAGTGGAGAGCAGTTGTGTCCACGGTTAAAGCCCATGAACAGTTTAAATCTTATTCCTTGGCGAAACTGGTGGGTATTCTCAAGTCCCAGGAGAAGATTGTGCTGCAAGAAAAGAACGTTGTTTCAAGCCTAGGTTCGCTAGCCCTCCTTTCAAAAAGTAAAGCTGTGATGGAGGAAGAAGACTTCAACTTGGAGGAGTATGACCTCACGTCTGAGGAGTATGCTATGATGGTATCTAACCCCAAGAGGTTCTTTAAGAAAAGATTCCCCAGCAACAAAAATCGAAACTGGCAGGGGAGTTATAGTTCAGAAAAGGTTAACAATGAACCGAAGGTTGAAGAGCCCAAGAAGGAACCGAAGGCAGATGGTGATTCTGGAGTGAGCTGTTACTACTGTGGTGGGAAAAACCACTATGCTAAGGATTGTGTCCTCAAAAAGATGGCTGAAAAAGATGAGGAAAAGGATGAGGAAGCTTTGCTGCAGAAAAAGCTTGATGAGATGAGGAAGAAGAAATCTACTGCTAACCCTTCCATGAATGCTCTAATTGTGCAGGGTTCGGTTGCTGATGACGAGTTCAGTGGAGTGGAAGTTTGGTCAACCGACTCCGAAGACGATGAATTGAGGAAGCCTTCCCATGGAAAGGCTTGTGTGGCTAAAGAAGAGAGCAGTGGAGGCAGGTGCTTGATGGTGTCTGAAGTATCTCAGATGAGGGGATACAACACCGATGGTGGAAGCAATGAACCGAAGGAGCAGCAGGATATGTGCTTTACGGCCAAACCCCTCAGCGTGCAGTTCAACGAACTCGATGAACTGATCAAGAAGGTACAATCGGTTTTTGTTTCATTTAAAGTACCACAAAGCTCTTATGAAAAAGAACTAAAAAGTGTTAATTCACGAATCTCACATTTAGATAGTAGTTTAACTCAAACTCGAGTCACCAATTCTAACCTAACTGATCAATTAAGCAGGGTGTCTTCGAAGAGTGAGGAGCGGCGCATGTGGATCGAGTTGAAGGAGTCTGAATTAGTTAAAATAAAAGACGAAAACATTTATTTACAGAGAGACAATTTAAAATTGTTAAAACAGCGTAATGTTTTTTGTTTGATTGCAAAACGTCTTTACACTAATATTACTCAGCTTCACTTGGATTGTGAAATAGGACAAAAGATCCATCACATGATTTTGCCCTTCCTTGAGTTTAAGGAGGATGAAATCGATGCTAAAGCTTATAATTGTGAGAGTGTGATTTCATCTGATGACGTGAATCCGACCTATATGTATGGACTGGACAAAATTGAATCTTTCATTAAATCCAAGGACCACAAGGACATGCTCAAAAACCTTTTGGATGAAAATGATAGACTTAAACTGAGAACCGAAACCATACAAAAATTTGACTCTTTAAATGCCAACTTGAGCTCAGAAAATAAAATTGATGTTGAAAATGCATCTGAGCTTAATGAGGATGACAACATGAGTGAAATTTCTGTAGGGGACACGGTTGACTGCTCAGAATTTGTAAAAAACAAACCTGAAAACCACAAGAATCTAATTTCTGAAAATTCAGTGGAGTTCGCTCGATTGTCCCAACAAAAGTCCCCGATCTTAGCAGAGAAAGTGGTTGTATATCAAAAGGTCAGAACCACTCCAAATCAAGTGTACAAGGTCACTGGAGTAACCGAACATCAGACTGCTGAACTCACAGCTATCGTAAACGAAGATAATGCTGATGATTGCGATGAGTTCTTTTGGTCAGCTCCAATCGATAATGCAGATGAAACAAAAGGCTTGTCAGAAAGGACTTCATGGATCAGTAAAGGTAGATACATACCAGAACCCTTGAACAAGCCAGACAATTTCGATGTGCCAAGTACCAGTGGTACGAAAGACATTCCTCAAGAGAATGGAAGCTCACCCAAAGAAGAAGTTCCCTCTAGTTCGTAAGTTCAAAGTGAAACTCCCACATTCCAAAGTGAACCGGCCAAGGAGAAACCAAAAATGAAAGCCAATATCCATCATCAACCGAAGCAGATGAGGAATAAGAAACGTGAAAGGAACCAAAGATACAGGAAGAATCTCTCTGAAAGGAAACAATTCTGGCAATCCCAGAATGCATACTTCTCACATCAAGACAAAAATCTGAAGGTTGAGAATGATCCTGTCAAAAAAGCATGAGAGCCACAACAACCGAAAGCCAAGGTTCGGTTCGGAAAAGAATACCAACCGAAAGCAAAGGTTCGGTTCTGAGGATGATTCCAACCGAAAGCCAAGGTTCGGTTCACAGAACGACTTCAACCGAAAGCAAAGGTTCGGTTCTGTTGTCAAAGGAAATCAAAACTCTAAGGTAAGTCCCACCAATGATCAAAAGCAAAAGGTTCACCTAGAGTCTCCAGCCAAGAAGTCATCTCAATCTAAGCCCACTCATTCTCATTCATCTAATTCTTCTAATTCTTCCAATTCATCTCCATCTTGCTCTAAAGCTCATTCTATCCGTTCTCAAAAATCTCATTCGTCAGCTAATCAAAAGGGCAAACAGAAGGTTTCTGCATCCACACCAGAGTCTAAACCTAACGCACCCAATCCTAATAAAATAAAAGTCTTTACCATTAAAAAGAAAGATGAAACAACACTTATAAAACGAACATATCTTGTTGACATCTCTCTTACTATTCCTGTTCCTGTGAAAGGCTCACGTGGACCCAAGAAACTTTGGGTTCCTAAATCTGCTTAATTTTTGCAGGTTATAAGTGACGAGCAGTTTGACGAAGAATGGTACATCGATAGTGGCTGCTCGCGTCACATGACAGGGAGGAAAGAGGAGCTCAG
Source organism: Lactuca sativa (assembly GCF_002870075.4). Taxonomy (NCBI): domain Eukaryota; kingdom Viridiplantae; phylum Streptophyta; class Magnoliopsida; order Asterales; family Asteraceae; genus Lactuca; species Lactuca sativa. The sequence goes on along the minus strand of NC_056625.2, from coordinate 4,228,209 downwards.
GGAATACAGGTCTCTTGCAAATGGTGGCAACGTCAAGTTTGGAAACAACTCTTTCGGCACCATAAAGGGATATGGAATGATAACTAATGATGACTTTACTATAAGGAAGGTGGCATATGTGGAAGGACTGCAACACAACCTCATCAGTGTATCTCAGCTTGTTGGAGGTACAGGTCTCAAAGTCTCATTCGACGATGAGGGTTCTGAAATTATTGAGAAGAAGACGAAGAAAATAATTCTCAAATCTGAACGTAAGGGTGAAATGTTTCCTCTAAACCTCAAACCCATCAAAGGAAACCCAGCTATATGCTTGTTATCAAAAGCGCAATCTGACGAAAGCTGGTTGTGGCACCGAAGACTCTCTCATCTCAACTTTAAAGATATCAACAAACTTGTCACTGGAGGTCATGTTCGAGGCCTTCCATTGTTCAAGTTCGACAGAGATCATTTGTGTGCCGCATGCGAAATGGGGAAACAAAGTCGTCAAAGTCATCCATCCATAATTAACACTAAAGTTGTTGAACCACTCGAATTACTTCATATTGATTTGTGTGGTCCATCATCTATAGAAAGCATCGGTGGTAGCAAGTATATTCTTGTTATTGTTGATGACTTTTCACGATTTACATGGGTGTTCTTTCTAAAGCTCAAATCTGAAGCGACTCAAAAGCTGAAAGTGTTCATCAAACAGATTGAAGTTCAGCTCAAGAAGGTCGTTCGCAACATCAGGAGCGACAACGGTCTGGAATTCAAGAACAGGGAATTTGAAGAATTTCCAGCAGAAAAGGGAATAAGTCACAACTTCTCAGCTCCCTACACACCTCAACAGAACGGAATTGGCGAAAGACGAAACCGATCTTTGTGTGAAGCTGCCCGAACTATGCTAAGTTTTGCTTCCTTACCTCTTTATTTTTGGGCTGATGCTATTTCTGCTGCTTGTTTTACACAGAACAGGTCATATCTAAACAAGCGCTTCACGCTCACACCTTACGAGATTCTCAACAACAGAAAGCCCAATGTGAAAATTTTCCACGTATTCGGCTCACGGTGTTTCATCTTTAACTCTAAAGAACACCGCAACAAGTTCGATGTCAAAGCCGACGAGGGAATCTTTCTGGGTTACTCTCTTACTTCCAAAGCTTACAGAGTCCTAAACAAGCGTTCGAAGAAAATCGAAGAAACATATTACGTGACCTTTGATGATAGCTATGTCAAAAAGCTACAGGCCAAGGAAGACACAGCTGGGGAAATCTTTCCTCAAACTGGCCAAGTCACAGTCTCGATCGCTAATCGATACGAGAAGTTTATGGAGCTCTTTGACGAACCAGAGAAAGCCACTCTCTCAGAAGCAGGTGCAGTAGATAACAAGGTAGACCATATGAAACAAATTGTCGAAGAAGCTGCCAGGAGAATGAACGAAGGAGGATCGAACTCTGATGAATCTCCGTCCAACGATGCTTCAGCTGAGGGGGAGCCAAGCTCACATGCTGAGGGGGAGCAAAGCTCACATGTTGAGGGGGAGCCAAGTTTTACAACTGCTCCAGACAGTCCAACTCCAACCGAAAGTGCTTCACCAACCGAAGGTGAATCAACGCCTGAAAGCCCAGCACCGCAAGCAACCTCTGAATCTCAAGTTTCTCAAAGCATTCCAGAAAGCTCATCCTTCGAGGGGGAGCATGGCGATATGTCACTCGACTATGAAAGCCAATCCGAGCCAGAAGAAATGATCAATGCTGAACTAGACCCAACCTTTGATCCTAACTATCCTCCTCTCACCAAATGGACCAGAGATCATCTTATCTCTCAAGTGGTTGGTGATGTCTTTGAAAAAGTTCTGACCCGATCACAACTGAAGGCAAAACAGACATCTTTGTTTTCTAAAGTTGAGTTTTGCATGTTTAACTCATTCGTATCCAAAGTTGAACTGAAGACAGTTAACACTGCTCTCGATCACTCCGATTGGGTTCAAGCGATGCAAGACGAACTGAACGAATTTGAAAGGAACAAAGTCTGGCGCCTCATTCCAACTCCTCCAGATGCCTCGGTTGTTGGTCTCAAATGGGTCTTTAGGAATAAAATGGACAAGGAAGGGAACGTAATAAGGAACAAAGCTCGTCTGGTTGTAAAAGGATATTGTCAGGAGGAAAGGATTGATTATGAGGAGACTTTCGCTCCGGTAGCTAGGCTCGAATCTGTGAGAATCTTTCTTGCTTATGCTGCTCACAAAAACTTCGAAGTTTTCCAAATGGACGTCAAGTGTGCATTTCTTAATGGAGAACTAGAAGAAACAGTGTACGTTGAGCAACCTCCTGGGTTCGTGAACGAAAAGTATCCAAATCATTGCTACATTCTGGATAAAGCTGTGTATGGACTCAAACAAGCTCCGAGAGCCTGGTATGAAACGCTAACTAAATTCTTAAAGATGTCTAAATTCAAACAAGGTTCGGTTGACCCAACCTTCTTTCGTAAAAAGGAAGGTAACCACCTTATGATAGTTCAAATTTATGTCGATGACATCATCTTTGGCTCAACAAATCCCAGCCTAACAGCTGAATTCAGAAAGCTGATGGAGACTAAATCTGAAATGAGCTCAATGGGTCCTATTAACTTTTTCCTTGGTTTAAATATTAAACAGGGACCCGAAGGCATCTTTATCAATCAGGAAGCTTACACGAAGACTCTCCTAGCAAAATTTGGTATGATGGGAGACTCCAAAGTCAAAGTCCCAATGGCATTCGGCACTAAGCTAACTCCATCTGTAGACAAACCGGCTGTCGATATCATGCTCTATCGTCAAATGATTGGTTCACTAATGTATCTTACTGCTAGCAGGCCTGACATCATGTTTTCTGTGTGTTACTGTGCTAGATTTCAGGCAAACCCACGCGAACCTCACATGATTGCAGTCAAGAACATTCTACGCTATCTCAAGCGAACTACCTCCTTAGGTCTATGGTATCCATCCAACTCAGGCTTCTTCGTTCAAGCCTACTCAGATGCAGACCTTGGAGGATGTGAACTCGACAGAAAAAGCACCACTGGCAGTTGTCAGTTCCTTGACGGGAAGTTGGTCAGCTGGCAATCCAAGAAACAAACGTGCGTGTCGTTGTCTACTGCCGAAGCGGAATACATAGCCGCTGCATCCTGCACCTCCCAAGTGATTTGGATCCAGAGTCAACTTCGAGACTATGGACTCAATATGAAGAAGATCCCACTATATTGTGACTCTGAAAGTGCAATTAGGATCTATCATAACCCAGTGCAACACTCTAAAACTAAACACATTGCACTGAGGTATCACTTCATCAAAGATCATGTGGAAGATGGAAACGTCGAAGTACACTTTGTAAGAACCACTGATCAACTGGCTGGCGTCTTTACCAAAGCTCTTCCTGAAGCATCATTCAACATAATTTTACAAGGGCTGGGTATGATGGAATCAGAGTCAGTACCTCAAACTACCTCTCAACCTCAAACGTAAGAAACGAAATTGACCGAACGTTCAGGTTCGGTTAAATCATCTGACTCGCTCATCACCACAAAGGTAGTTTTCTTGTTTGTATATTTCATGTACATAGCTGTTTATCTTATTGCTAAAAGTATTTTCTGATTGCATGTCTAAATTCCTTGGTTTTCTCAAAATTTTCCAAAACCGAAACCTACCGAAGGTTCGGGTTCGGTTTTCCAAAATTTTCTTGAACCGAAACCAACCGAACGCTCGGGTTCGGTTTTTCAAAATTTTCCAAAACCGAAACCGACCGAACGCTCGGGTTCGGTTTTTCAAAATTTTCTTCAACCGAAACCAGCCGAACGCTCGGGTTCGGTTTTTCAAAATTTTCTTCAACCACAACCAGCCGAACGCTCGGGTTCGGTTTTTCAAAATTTTCTTCAACCGAAACCAGCCGAACGCTCGGGTTCGGTTTTTCAAAATTTTCTTCAACCGAAACCAGCCGAACGCTCGGGTTCGGTTTTTCAGAATTTTCTTCAACCGAAACCAGCCGAACGCTCGGGTTCGGTTTTTCAAAATTTTCCCCAACCGAAACCAACCGAACGCTCGGGTTCGGTTTTTCAAATTTTTCCAAAGTTTTTTTTTACTTACTTTTTCCAAGTCTTATTTTTTTTTTTGCTTATTTTTTTTATTTTTATTTATTTTTTTATTTTTTTTTATTTCAAAAACTCCAAAAATAATTTTCTCTTTTAATTTTGTTTGTGTGTTCGTTCGTTTATGAGGATATAATTGTTGAATTACTTAAGTGTCCCTAGAAGCATGCTGCTGTATGTGTCCCAAGCCTCATAAGATTCTGAATAATAGCCTTAATGACTTGGTATAAACAACCCTTGTCTTCCCAATTAGGCTATCATATTTATTCTGATCGTGAGCTACCTCACTCTCCTCTCACATGAGATAAGAGTTGTTCAGCTTGGTCCTTATTTTCGCAGCAGAGGTACTTTAATTTCTTACACCATCTACATTCCAATTCTCCATTACATTCGTTTCATCAACGTAACCCTTGAGACTCTCAGAAATTACCACTGAGGTTTATGGTTATACAACAACTGTGTTTATGATCTCAGTTTCGTGCCACTACGAGCTGAGTGAAACCCAATATTCAACACCAAATCTGAATTGACGGTGAACAATAAATTTTGCTCAAGTTTTCACCAATGAATTGACGGATGTATCCTACTGAAATCTCAAATTTTTATTTTTGTGTGATTCCTATGAAATTGTTAAACACCATAACATTTCTTCCCTTGGGATCCAGTTTTTTATTTTTTGTTGAGATTTTATATTTTTTTCCAAGCTATTTAAAATCAATTCCTACCTACTTGTTCAACAGACTACACCGGTCTCATAAGTACTTTGTTCACTTTCTTTCTTATTTCAAGATTAGAATTGTTGAATCAAAGCGAAATCCACCCTTAAGTAGCCTTATTAAAAGAAACTTTTCAACATTTATTAATAAATGTTTGATCGTCATTCAACGAGAAACCACATTAACACTTTGAGGTCTCTCTTGATCTCGAAGGAAGAGATTCGTGCCCGGGATCATTTGTTTCGTGTCATTATTGACATCACAGTCATTCCTAAAAAGAGTTGCTTTATTTCTTTTCTTTTTACACTTTTTGCACGAAAATCTTTGATTTTCCAATATTCTGTTACTAATAATTACAGGCTGTATTATTGCTTTGGTGGTTAATTTTCAAGCTGTGGTTAAAAATCATCCACGTGGGTATTTAATTCAAAAGATGACATTTACCAGATAAAACAAAAAGTTGCTGACTCAGGCGGGAGTTAAAAGGATTGAATTTCAATCGACGGTAAAACAAAAAGGGAACGCGTGTGAATTTGGAACGTCCACACTTTTACTGCCATCATGGACGCGTGTGCGAATTTCAAGCGCCACCTCTCTGGTACTTAGAGGCGCGTGAGGATTTGAACCGATTTATTCTGAAACGGCGCTTGTTGGGCGGCGTGATCCTAGGAATCTGACACTCTCTCTCCTACGTGATCATCGTCTGCCTTAACTGTCACGCATAGAAGATTTGAAACGATTTTTCTCTCTCCTTTCCCCCACTATAAAAGGCAGTCTCTACTCTTATTTACCTCTTTACTGCATCCGGAATTTCCAAGAGAGCAAACACTCCCAAAAGCTTCATTGTTCATCTTCTTCTTCTACCTTCAACAATGGCAGAATCATCCTCAGTCCATGCTCCCCTCCGTCGCAAAGTTTAAGAAGTCCTGCTTGCCGCCACAATGGAACGGCATGTTTACAGTCCTCTTCAAGGGCTTATCTGAACGGAGCTCAGGATCCGATGGTTCAAGTCGACTGTTCCTGTCGATTATGTATGCAGTTTACAACGGGGTCAATCTAGACTTTGGGTTGGTCATCTGGCAACAGCTCATCCAGAGCCTTTCTTCCTCTTCACGACACTCTGAGGTGTCGTATGCCCGGTTCTGGACAATTATCACAAAGTGGGCGATGGACAAATTCGATATTCCCACTGCTGCAGGTGCATCGATGTCTTCGATCGGTACTTTTCATAGCACGAAGATCATCGTCTCTGATGCATCTAAGTTCTCGTTCATTGGCTCTATTCTGGAGACAATGTACGACGATGTTCCGTCCGACAGCAGGATTATCCGGACAATAAAGGAATTCAAGGCGTCTGGTCCTAGGGTTCTAACACAGGAAATGCTCAAGTCAATCCATGACGCTGACAAACCTGTCAACAGGGGCAAAAAGGCGGAAAAAGGGAAGCAAGTGACCAAGGCTCCTAAAGGTCCTTCTCCCAGGAAGAGGAAACAAACCAAACCGGCACAGTCCCCGCAACCGAAGAGAAGGAAGACTCAACCGAAGCGAAAGCTTATCATCGCCTCCTCTTCGAGTGATTCAGAAAACGAGAGTTCGGGTTCGGACGACTCTCAAAGAGGCGACACCCCTCCCAGAGGCAACACCCCACCCCGATCACCTACCCCAGACATGGAAATTCATGTCTCACCAGTTCCTTCACCTCCTCCAACCATCCCTACTTCCATTCCCACCATAAACCCCTCCACCACCCTACCAAAAACCTCTTTCCCTATACCACCACCCATTTTCACAGATACCACTACCACAACCGCAAAGGTTACAACCAACGTATCTGATACGGGGGTTCATACCAGTGCAACCGAAACACCACCTGTAACCGAACCACCTCAAACCGAAACCCAGCATACAACCGAACCTACCCATACTCAACCACCACCCGAAACCCCACCCACAAACACTCAACCTGAACCTACCCACACCACCACATCCCCAGCTTCACCACCCCCACCATCTCCAGATCATGCCTCTAATGGAGATAACCCATTTCTTGGCGGTGACAACATGACCTTCGATTCGGTCTACTTTAGTCCGTTTCAGGTTCTTAGTAACGATGAGGACGATGCTCCAGTGACAAAGAAGCATCTCAAGGAGCTACACGAGAAGGTTGACTTACTTCTTGCGTCATCCACTACCTCTCAGTCCTCTCTCTCTGAAGCCGCTCTTTAGAAGATTGTTGACGCCTTCTCCAGGGCTCAGCATGATTCTGTTGCTTCAGCCACAGCCGCTATTGATGCCTCCACAAAATCTGTGAGGCGGCGACCGCAAAAGTCGATAAACTATTTTCAGACGCCTCTTTCCTGTTGAAGTCCTTACAGGAGAGCGCTGATGCCACAAAGACAACTTTGGAACCAATTGTTCAGCAATTGGCCAAGTTCGTCTTAACGGAGTTACAGTCATTCGCCACATTACGCCAATCCATCAGCGATGACAACTCGGCCCTTCGTGCCTCCATTGACGAGCGCCTTGCTAAGCTTCAGGAGGATCTCGCAGCTGAAAATTCGTTAATGGACGTTTTAGCAAGCAAAACCACCGCCCTCAAGGTCAAGAGCTCTCAGATTTCAAACTATCAGCAACAGCTTGAAGCTCTTCGATCCGAACGGGAGGTTATAAAGACTTGTGTTTCGGATGTACACGCTGCCCTATCTAACATCCTGGAAGCACACGATCCCATTCTCAATCACTCGGTGAGGCGAACCCTTGCTGAGAAACTTACTCCTGCCATGGACCTTCTTAGCAAAATCGAAGGCTTACCCAGTTTCGTGTCCAATCCGAAACAAGGGGGAGAAGAGAAGAAGTCCGGATCGAAACCACCTCCTTCATCAACAGCTGCTCACACAACCGAACCACCTCTGACTGGTCAAGCTTCCGGTTTGGGTGTGAAGGATAAAGGGAAAAACTTAGCTGAGGAAGAAGATGAGGATGAAGATAAAGAAACCATTGCGGACCTGTTGAAACGCAAAAACAGTCGCAATGTGGAAGATGACAACATTCGTGTGGCGCGAGAGGCTGAAGAAGCCGAACGCAAGCAGAAGGAAGCCCACGATCTCCATGAGAGCATGAAGACTCTCTTCCCTGCTTGGACTCGGGAGAGAATGATCAAGGAGGCCATAGACACTCCTAGTATCCTATGGTTCGAACCGGTGATATCGTTCGACTGCAATAACTCTGTTGATTCGCAGTTCGATATGCCGTTGACTCGAAAGGCGTTTATCTTCCACGCCTTCTCCAATATTTATGAAGTCCCTCATCTGAACGCTGAGGTCGATAGGGAGCTTATCGAGTTCTATCTGAAAGCTGCTCAACCACAATATCAGACATGGAGCGCTCAGAAGATCGTGAACATTTGGGTCTTAAAGCCTTATACCGAAGGGAGATTTATCAACGTTCGGTTCAGGGTGATAAGGGGGTCTGCTAGAACCGAACATCTTATATCTTTGGCAGACTTACCGAACTTAAACCCTCATGATTGGATCGTTTTGCACAACATCCTTTTGACGAACGAAGCAGAATATGGTCCTATTATAGACCATCTCAAGAGGATGATTGTCTGTTACATCATGGAGGTTGCCCTTATGGATCAGGAGATTGCCACAGTCTTCAAGAAGAAACCGAAGATAGCTCCTGTGGGATCGGCCAGTGATCTCAATCAAATGAAGATGGGCAAGATCGATCCGAGACGTAATTCGGTCATGTTCACTAGAGCAGAAGGACAGAAATGTCTCTTTGCTTTGGCGGATAAGCATCTTTACACCAATACTTGCCTTGAGCATGTTTTGTCGATCATCCGAAGGTGTAAGGAGAATGCAGCAAACGATGTCAAGTACTTCAACGACATGATCCAATGGTACATCAGATTCAGGCAAACGATACTTGCTCTGATATCTCGTCTGTTTGAGACCGTGAAGAAGAAGGTACCTGGTGCTGCTGCTGGCCCAAGTAAAAAGTGAAGATCTCGCTCCAATTGACGCAAAGGGGGAGATTGTTGAGTTGAATACTCGTTTGAAGATTGCGTCATTGGTCTCGACTGATAGTCCACTTATTTTGTACTCCGGTATTGGGCCTGTCCAACCGTGAGTTTGCTAGGTTTATTATATAAAGATATGCTTGCATGCATATTAGGTCAACAATTCAGAAGTAACGATAACGATAGCATTGCAGATTTATTTTATCGTTCTTGTAAACCTCCAACCCTCTACAGTTGATGTTCTTGATCGAGCTCTTCTGAGGGTTTTGTTTATAATCATTCGACTCATTTGATTCATCGTTGAGTTATTCTTTATTTTGCATTCGTTCTAACTGTTTAAATATTTGTTCACCTGTTTAAGATCTAATCGATATTCAAGATTAAGTTTTAATCTCATCACAATCCTATGAAATTACACTTTGCACCCTTGCTAAGAAGTTAGTGGAGCGTGTGTGGTTTACCGGCACACTAATTGGTTCTAAGCAAAGATGGAAAAGGGTGATTCATTGTTTATCATAGTTCGATGGAGTGTGTGTGGTTTACCGGCACATCGAATAGGTGATCGTTACAATGAAGGCACCATGTGAATTTGCATGGTAATTCACACCCGCTTTGTGATCCTCGGTATCCCAGTCACAAACAAGAGGGGCATATCGAGATTTAAACATGCCATTGAAGAGTTTCAATGAATCTCATCCAAACCTAGGAATTCTCAATACATTTAGCACTTAAAGTTATGTTTTTATGGTGGAGAATTAGTGAATCGTCATTCACTTACCTTCATATTATTTGCATGTTGGATTACGGCATCCCTTTTCTAATATGTAAATATTGTTGTAGGATCCTAGCCCTAATTTTTCTTATTGGGTGATAATTAGGGATTCATATTCTAATCTATCTTTGTCCTTTCTATTTGTAGACGTCGAACGCAAATAACGTTGCTGCTAGTTCTTTCACATTGATGAGCCTTTGTCAAAAGGTCACTTTCGATGGGACGAACTTTAGCGAATGGATAAGATACATTCGCACTATTGCTCGCTATGAGGACAAAGAGTATGCCCTCGATGAGAAGCTCGAGAAAATCAACCCTGAAATCACTACTCCAGCTGAGATGACCGCTTTTGAAACTCACGAGCATGATGCAACGAAGGTACATTGCATCATGATAGCCACTATGAACTCCGAATTCCAAAAGTCCTATGAGGACATGTACCCTTACGAGATGCACCAAGACTTATTGGAGAGATACCACCAAAACGCGAGACAAGAGCGTTATGAGATTTTCACTAGCATGATTTCCGCTAAGATGGGTCATGGAGATTCTCTTACCGTGCACCTGCAAAAGATGCAAAGGTATGTCGACCGTCTTCGCAAGTTGAATGTTGACTTTGGGGAAGACTTGGTGATCGACATGGTGCTTCACTCTTTGCCTCCAAGCTATAATCAATTTAGGATGACCTACCACATGAACAAAGAGGAGGTCACCCTAAGCAAACTCCAAGGTCTCTTAAGGGTCACTGAGAGCAACTTCATGGACAAGTCTGTTGCACCAACTCCCAATCCGACCGCTGCTCCTGTCTTGGCCATTGGACAAGGAAAGGGAAAGAAAAGGAAGGCTTCGTCTATGAACTATCGCAAGGTTAAAGCCTGAGATGGTGCCTCTTCTAGTGGGACCAAAGTTGATCCTGCTAAACCCTGCCCTAACCCAAAGGAGGCAGAGTGCCACCACTGCCACAAGATAGGACATTGGAAGAGAAACTGCCCAGAGTACCTACAAGCCATCAAGGAAGGAAAGATCAAGCCGTCTTTCGCAGGTATATACACAATTAAATCTAACGATTCATCTCATGCTATTTCTTGGGTTCTTGATACCGGTTGTGGTTACCACATTTGTTCTAATGTGCAGGGACTAAGAAGAAATAGGGATGTGGAGCATGGAAGGATTAATCTAATCATGGGGAATAGAAGATCGTCACCTGTGACCAAGATTGGAGTGTATTCTTTAGTGCTTAGGAATGGTTTAAGTTTAGATTTGAACAATTGTTGCTATTCTCCAGAAATGGCTAGAAACATCATTTTATTTCATGGTTTGTTTAGACAAGGTTTTAGATTTTCTTTTAATAATGAGAATGGTTCTATTTTGGCTTATCTAAATGGTGTCTTTTATTTTGAAGCAATACCGTGTAATGGAATTTATGAAACTGTTATGATTGTTGATAACTTAGGAAATGATGTTTTGAACATAGATTCTTCCAATAGTATGGATAAAGCATTGTTGTGGCATTGTCGCCTTGGACATGTCAACAAGAAACGCATAGCCCAACTCCAAAAGGATGGAGTGTTGGAGTCATTAGACCTTAGGTAAGATGACACTTGCGAGTCTTGTTTGCTTGGAAAGATGCCTAAGTCACCCTTCGTTGGTTCTTGCGAAAGGGGTGAGGGTCTATTGGACCTAATACATACCGATGTATGTGGACCATTTAGATCAACCACGAAGGATGGGAACCGCTTCTACGTGACTTTTACCGATGACTATAGTAGATATGGGTATATCTATTTAATCAAGCAAAAGTCAGAAATTTTTGAAAAGTTCAAAGAGTTCAAGAATGAAGTGGAGAATCAATTGGGCAGGAAAATCAAGATGCTTCGATCCGATCGAGGAGGAGAGTACCTAAGTCTTGAATTCCACGATTATCTCAAGGAGTGTGGAATAGTTTCACAATTGACGCCTCCTAGGACATCGCAGTTGAATGGTGTGGCAGAAAGGCGTAATCGAACCTTATTAGATATGGTTCTTTCTATGATGAGTCGTGCTTCACTATCAATCTCCTTTTGGGGGTATGCCTTAGAGACTGCCGCCCATATCCTTAACCGAATCCCTACTAAGAAGGTTGCCAAAACACCTCACGAGATGTGGACAGGGAAAGCTCCCTCGTTGGCACATATCAAGGTTTGGGGTTGCGAGGCTTTCGTAAGACGAGATAATCACGACAAGCTCGAACTTCGTAGTGAGCGATGTATTTTCATCGGCTACCCACATAAATCATTTGGATATCTCTTCTATAGACCGAAGGACAATGTTGTCTTCGTTGCGAGGAGAGGAGTTTTCCGAGAGCGAGAACTCATAAGCCAAGGAGACAGTGGGAGGCAAATCGAACTTGAAGAGATTCAAGATTCGATAGATGAAGGAACCTCTACCGCTGGCACTCAACCTGAGGAGGAAACTCCGGTTGAACCGATTGACGAGTCCTTACCTCTTAGACGTTCTGAAAGAGTTAGAGTTCAACCCCAGTTTTATGGTTTTCATATTACTACCGAAGGGGACACGTATATTAGTGATGGTACGCTAATAAACCTTCATGAACCTAATAGCTATAAGGAAGCCATGGCAGGCCCGGAGTCTGCGAAATGGAAAGAGGCAATAGATAGCGAGATCCAATCCATGTATGATAACCAAGTTTGGAATTTGGTTGATAATGTGCCCGGACGTAAGATCGTTGGGTGCAAATGGATCTTCAAGAAGAAGACCGATGTGGATGGAAAGGTACACACATATAAAGCGCGATTGGTCGGGAAGGGCTTTACTCAAACTCCCGGAGTTGACTATGATGAGACCTTCTCACCAGTTGCGAAGATAAAATCTATTAGAGTGATGCTAGCAATTGCCGCATTTCATGATTATGAGATTTGCCAAATGGATGTCAAGACCGCTTTCCTTAACGGGAAGTTGGCTGAAGATGTTTACATGGCTCAGCCAGAGGGGTTTGTGGATCCGAAGCATCCGAATAGAGTGTGTAAGCTTGAGAAGTCCATTTATGGACTTAAGCAAGCATCTCGCAGATGGAATCTTTGCTTCAATGAGAAAGTCAAAGAGTTTGGATTTGTACGAAGCGCAGATGAATCATGTGTATATGTCAAAGCCAGTGGGAGTATAGTTAGCTTTCTCGTTCTATATGTCGATGACATATTAGTCATAGGAAACGACGTCCCGACTATGCAGGAGGTTAAGTCCAGGCTCGGGAAGTGCTTCGTTATCAAGGACCTCAGAGAGGCTTCCTATATTTTGGGAATAAGGATAGTAAGAGAGAGAAGTAAGAAACTAATAGGACTTAGTCAGAACACTTACTTAGAGAAGGTACTAAAACGTTTTAGTATGGAAAACTCGAAGAAGGGAGAATTACCGATACAAAGTAATGCCAAATTGAGTAAGACTCAAAGTCCGAGTACCGAAGCTGAAATAGCATAAATGAGCTGAGTACCATACGCTTCCGCAGTTGGCTCAATCATGTACGCTATGACTTGTACTCGCCTAATGTAACCTTTGATTTGAGCATGGTTAGTAGATATCAAGGGAACCATGGCAGAGCTCATTGGATTGCGGTGAAGAATATCCTTAAGTACCTTCGGAGGACGAAGGAATGGTTCTTAGTCCTCGGAGGGAGTGATGACTTGAAGGTGCGAGGGTATAGTGACGCCAGCTTTCAGACCGACAGGGACAACTACCGTTCGCAGTCGGGCTGGGTCTTTACCCTGAATGGAGCAGTAACTTGGAAAAGTTCCAAGCAAGAAACCGTAGCTGATTCAACGTGCGAATCAGAGTACATTGCAGCGAGCGAAACGTCGAAGGAGGCAATATGGCTGAAGAACTTCATAGGTGACCTTGGAGTTGTACCTGCCATAAAGGAGCCCATGGAGATTTTCTATGATAATGAAGGAGCGATTGCCTTGACCAAGGAACCGAGAGATCATGGTAGATCACGACACATCGAAAGAAAATATCACTTTATTAGACAACGTGTAGAAGAAGGACAACTCATAGTGAAGAGGATATCATCAGAAGATAACCCAGCAGATCCGCTTACGAAGGGGCTGAGTGGGGTTAAGCACTTGCAGCATGCTAGGAGTATTGGGCTGAAGGATGATATTAGCATAGATTAGATAGTATTGGAAACGTGTAATAGATAAATGTAATTAACATTTGATGATTAAATAAAAGAGTATTATTTATGAGTAATGTTACTGTCTTATGTTAATTGTTTAACTATTGTTTCTCTTTGCATGTTTTGACTTCCAGAATAATTGAGTTTATTAAGAATAATCGAATTATTCAAATTGTCCACAATCCTTCATATGTTGGAAGTAGATATGAATGAAGATTGTCATGAATTGGTGTGTAGATTGTCTAAATGGTATTAGACATAGCAAAAGATTGTTGCGACGTTTATGAGTGCTTATGAACTAGTTTTGAGCATTGGAACAAACCCGCGCTTGCTGGAATCACCTAATGGAATATGATATAAAAGGGTGATCGCAAGACGATAATATCATATAGTCTTAAAACCTAGATATATGGTTTGTTATTTATTAATTGGTTGTACATTGATAATGCAAATACGCATCAGTAACTCGGTGTTATAAAATGCATTGTTGTGTATAGTTGATTAATGAATAAATAAATGCATATAAGTCGAAGTTTATCTGTGACTTTTATCCGAAGAGGGTAAAAGCGATATCTCGGCCGCTTGATGATTTGATTTGACTTATGTGTCGGGCCCGGTCAGAACTGAATTGATGTGTTCCATTAAGTTCTATATCGAATAAATCGGAGATCGAGAAACCAAAATGCTAGACTAATCATTCCATAGAATTGTCAGCATGATATCTAATAGATGACTGTACGATCCCTTATCTAAAGGACAAGATTGATTAGATTAGAGTTTGACAGCGTCTTTGAGAGCTATAATTGCAAATCGAATTGTACTTGTGTATATAGTTACTAGACTTATCCAAGTGGGAGACTGTTGGAATAGTGTCTAAGGCTGCAACTATATTAGGCAAGTATTTGACCCGATTGTGCATGGTCCTTTTGGGTTGCCTTCACCATAGCAACTTGATAGGATGATTTATTATGAGAGAATAAATATTATTAATATATTATGAGAATAATATAATGAATAATAATATTGTTATTTGATTAATATAAATCATAGATTAATTAGTATTAATTTGGTGACTTAAAGAGATTAATTAAATAAGAGGGTATAAACTGTCAATTGTTTGATAGTTACACTTTGGGCTGTAAATCCTTAAGGGATAAAGGTTGGACGAATTCTAGGGTTTGGGATAGCCTCAAATTCGTCCAAGGCTTATCTTTGGTAAGGATTAGGATTGCTTTAAAGAAAGATTATCCAACTAGGGTTTAAGGGTGAAACCCTAGGAGCCTTACAAGTATAAATAGACCCCTAGGGCAAGGGAAATCGACACCTCTGCTAAAAGCAAAGAAACCCTGGCCGATTTCTAGTCCCTCTCCTCTCTCTCATATCATCCTCCTTGCTAGTTGGTGTTTGTAAGCCATTAGAGGAGTGACAATTGTGACTCTAGAGCTCCAAGACAACAAGATCGAACAAGAGATTCAAAGGTAAACTTCTAGATCTGATTTTGTATTGTTCTTATATCTAATTAGTCATTAGAAGTCTTGGATTCAAAGCAAGTTTAATTAGAGAAACCTAGATCCAAGCATTAGGGTTTGCATGTGCACATTGGAATGTTCATATGGCCAAAACCCATCACAAGTCCCTTGAGTGCATTCTCTCATTCAGACACTTTTAAGCAGAACTGGGACCCCATACTCTAAATCTAGCCTTCTAAGGCTGAAATACCACGTAAAGCTGCAAGCCTTACGTCTATGCATGACATCTAGGGCTAAGTTTGCCAAACCAAGCTCACTAAAGGGTTTAAGGCATGAAAGTTGGCCAAAGCTTGATCAAGCTTGAATCTTTTGGCTTAAGGTACCTCATGTTGTCCAAATCTGAAGTCTCATATTCAACGCATGCTCAAACAACTAAAGGACTCAAAGAGAAGATGGAAATGGCCATAAACTCCCTAGTGGACAGATCTAACAAAAAAATGGTCAAGGTGATAGAATTTTACCTCCAAATGGCAGCTAACACTGAAAGAATACTGGATCCAAGGGCCGCTTCTCATTCCAAGCCTTTTACTCCTAAAACTCCTTCCAAGAATGCACTAAAACATACAATCTTAGTCTCTATCTTTCACATATGATAATAGCTCGATTAGGATTTCTCTCAACGTGTTAAGGTGATGAGGGAGGCGAGGTAAAGGACCTAAGGTCCCCCCTGAAAATCAGGGTTTTCACACTCAACTTCTACTTGTCGAGTCAGGTCCCCCCAACTCGTCTAGTAGACTCTAAAAATCACACTGCTATCTCAATCTCTACTCGGCGAGTTGGGGCCTCCAACTCGTCGAGTTGCCCTATCAAAATGAATATAAATTAATTAAATATTATACCTGGGAGTCCGGATGTTACAATTATGTAATTACGTAAACTATTATTTTTGATATTGTGATTGTTTAACCCTCTTTTAAATAATTTGAATCGGTAATATTTTGTGAATAATGACAATAAGACCTTATTCCTACAATTGATGACTTCAAAATAATTGAAAATTGTTTTCTAAATATTTAAATATTAAACCTGACAAGAGGGTGTTACATTCTTGGTATGACTGGTTCACTGGTTGTCAAAGTATGAAGCTAAAATTGTTTCTAAATAAGGCTGAAAGGAGTTGTGCCTTGAGTATCAAATTCCACATCAGTTCCAAAAGGAAGAAAGGAAGAAGAAGAATAGGAGGGATGGGCTGCCGAGTGGGGGAGAAGAAAGGGAAAAAGAAGCTAAAGAAGAAAGAACTCGACAACTGGCCGCCGAGTTAGGTTGTTGAACTCGACATGCCGAGTTCACGGAGTGATGTTTACCAAGTACACCTCGGATTCACCAAGGGTTTTCGAGCTCTACTCCGCCTATCCTAAGAAGATGGTGAAGGTGAAGGCGTATAATGGTGAACCAATATTTTTATAAAGAGAAGAAGTAGGTAGTGTCATACATGTGAGGAAGGCGCAAAAATGTTTGAAGAAATGGTGTATATATTTGATGCGGTCAAAGAAAGGCAACGAAAGAACACGTTAATGTTGTAAGAGTTTTTTCTAAAGCATTTCCAGATTATCCACCCAGACTTCCACGTGAGCGTCAAGAGGAATTTCATATAGATGGAGTGTCAGGAACTACGTCACTTGCAAATGCACCATACTTGCTAGCATCGTCATCGAAGTTAAAGGAACTAAGGATTTTTATTGACAATTTATGGGAATGTATAGCTTACTAATTTATTTCTATTGATCACTCTAACATATATTAAGCAATCAATATACTTTTATGTTTAGTACATATAACCTCATTTTTAATCATATTTTATTTTACCTTCTTAATTATATTTTGGTTTTAAATATTTATTATTGTTTACTTGTTAATTGTTTCTATTATAAATTTAATGAGAATTCATTTATGAAATATTAATTAAATTTACATTGATTATATAAATTTTTTAGTTCTTTTTATTTTATAACTACGGTCTTATAATTTTTCTTGTATTCTATGTACAAGGTATATAATTATAATTATATTTTTATTTGATTATGAGATTTTAGATATAATATGTTTAAAAACAATTAATTAAATGAATATTTTAGGTAAATAAGAATAATTTATCTAATTTAAAAAATAAATATAAGAAAAGGTTAAATATTGAAAAGGTATTAAATATAAGGTCAAAGTTATTAAAATAATAAATTGATAATTTTTTTAGATCATAACATAACCTAAGTATTTAAGAATTTAAGATGTTCTGTGGAAAATAAATAACAAATAAAATGTATCAAATTTATAATTTTTTCTTTCTTTAACGAAATATCTAATGTCGTGGTTGACAAGAGAGGAATGATTGTAGAGATCAAATCAAGGGGTCTATGGAGACGCAATGTCCATATAGCCTTTGTAGTTGGAGATTAACAAGATCCCCCCACCATACCTTTTCAAGATCTTTTATGGCTGCTTCCTAATTTTCTTTTAAAGAATTCCGTCCCTCGACTCCTCTCCGTCTTTTGAAAAAGATTCATACTTAAAATTTAATTATTATTCTATTGGTAAAAACAAAATGAAAAGTAAGTTTGTGAGTGACAGACGCTTTTTATTTGGTTTTGTTTTTCTTTTTATCACTATTCATTTCGTTTTTCTTTTTTTTTTTTTCAGATTAAAAATATCTAAAATTAGATTATATTCGTTTTTTTTCTGATTAAAAATTGCTAAAATTAGATTATATTACAACTTTTTCAGCATCTAATATAAAATATAACATAAGGGTCGTTATGGAAATAAAGATTTTGTTTCTAATCATAACAAATTATCACATGTAATTTTAAGAAAAAACTGCAATAAAGTTTTTATATATTTACCTGATAATTAATTTAGTCCTTATATCTTATTTATTTATTTAATTAAGTCTAAAAAACTGATAATCGTATTAAATTTAACTTTTTTATCTGGTTAACAGGTCATTCAAGTTTCAAAAATTACAGTTTTGGTCAATATTTCAAAACATATTATAAATTTGGTCCAAAATTTATACTTTTGGCCTAGATTTTAAATTTTATTACAAATTTGATCCAAAATTTACCGTTTTGCCCAAATTTTAGAATTTTTTTTATGAATTCATCATAACTTTTTTTTTTACAACTTTTTTCTCAAAATTTTGTTTCCAATATGTTTTTTCTTTATAAATTCATATTTATACAAAAAACATATTTTCACATAAAAAATCTTACATTTTCTATATAATTTAAAAAAAAATGTTTTTGTATACAAAATACCTATTTGTAAAAATAGGTATTTATTAAGTACAAAAATATATACAAAACCGTTTATATATATATATATATATATATATATATATATATATATATATATATATATATATATATATATATATATATATATATATATATATATATATAAACGTGTATGTTACAAAAAAAAATGTATACAAACACCTATTTTATTATAAATACATTTGTATGTAAACACATATTTACAAAAAAAATGTATACAAACACTTTTTTCATAGTAAATGTATACATTTCTTTTCTAAAAATATATTTATATGGGTCCATATAAGTGTTTGTATACATTTCTTTTGTTAAAACATATATATATATATATATATATATATATATATATATATATATATATATATATATATATATATATATATATATAAACACCTATTTTATAAAAAATATATTTGTATTCAAACGAGTTTATATATAAGTTTTTAATGTGAAAATATGTATTTTCTTTGTATAAATATGATTTGATAAAGAAAAAACATATTCGAAACAAAATTTTGAGAAAAAAAGTTGTAAAAAAAAAACTAAGGTTAGAATGAATTTATAACAAAATTCTAATATTTGGACCAAAATGGTAAATTTGGGATCTAAATTTGTAATAAAATTTAAAATATGGGCCAAAAGTGTAAATTTCGACGAAATTTGTAATAAATTTTCAAATCTGGGCCAAAAATGTTATTTTTGTGAGTTGGATGACCTGTTGACCGACTAAAAGGGTTAAATTGAATACGATTACCGGTTTTTGTGACTTAATTGAATAAAAAAAAATATAATGACTAAATTAATTATGAGATCAATATGTAAGGAATTTATTGTAGTTTTCCCAAATTTTAATCCAATAATTTTGGTCATTTTATAATTTCAAAATTAAATTATTGTTATTTTATAAATAAAATGATTTTGATCATTTACTATATATTAAAATTATATTTTCGTCAGTCATTTCAATACATAATTGTTTGAATCAAAATTTTGTTTTGATATTTTTGGGTCCACCTGATATGATATTTTCGTTTTAGTACTATATATTGACTATTGATATTTGTAAATTATATTTTATATATGAATTCCAAATGAGTTAACCTTCGCATTAACATTATGCTTTGTTTCCTTAGTTCATTTTTTTCTATAATTTTTAAGTTTTAATAATTGCAAACGAGTTTTCGCTATGACAAACAACGGTGACTTAAATACTAGTTTAAATGAAGGGAAATTGAGTAATCTAACCCTTATAAACTGTTTGATTAAGGTGTTGAAACCAGTAATTCCCATGAGCAGCAAAAGTCCTTTTTAGGTTGCCCACATGACCAACAATAACTAGAAATGCTATTATGACAGAGAAGTATAATTTATTAGATTATTTTATGATTAATAAACTAATTGAAAATTATGAGGAAATGATTTGTTAATATATTATGTGATTAATATATTAATTGGAAACAAACTGTTGATTTGTTAATTTATTACGTGATTAATAAATTAATATAAGATCAATCATTAAATAATTGATTTGTTAACTTATATTGTTAATAAATTAATAAGAAATCAATTAGAATTCATAATTATTAATCAGAATTAATCTGGAATTAATTCGGGATTAGTTGGAATTAATTAAATATGCAATTGGTGAATTGTAATTGTTCAATAGTTAAACAAAAGAAACAATGCTAGACTCTCTATGGTATGGACAATTTTGGAGGGTTTTCTATGATTTCGGGAAGCATTTTAGTTGCATAAAAGAAAAGGATTTGAATTAGGATTAAATCTATTATTTAATCAATTCAAATCTTGTTTTGCCTGCAAGTTACCTAAACTATAAATAGAAACTATTGGTTTGTAATTTTCATTCACCACATTACCAAAAGGCATAGGAACAAAATTCCCTTCATATCTCCTCTCTCCACCTCATTCTAGGGTTTCTGCTTTTGGATGTGAGCTATTAGAGACATCATCTTTTTGGTGCTTGCTTTCCATGGAACTTCAAGAGGATCTGATTTGATTATTTTCTATAAGAATAAAAAGGTATGTAACCGTATCTTTATGTTAATTTCGATTTCCATAGCCTTTCTCTAGGAACTCTTGATGTTCATAGTTTATTGCTATCAACAGAGAAAATATAGATCCTTTATAGGTTCCATGTGAACTTAAGGGTTTAAGTATTTTTCTGCCACATGATTTTTTTTATAACCTAGAAAACCCATCAGTGGTATTAGAGCCTTAGTTTTATAGTTGAATATACAAAACATTGAATTGATCAAAATTAGGGTTTGTGAGAATTAAACTCTAATGGCTTTCAATTTTCGCAGAAGGCTAGGGTTCTTGAAACCCTAGCCTCCACCCTTATTTTCAAAAATTTGGAGGGACCCCTTAGGGTTTCTAGTTTCCTTAATTACAATTTTAAATGCTTTAAATTTTGGATAATTAAAACTTTGTTACCCTTACTCCTTTTTCTAAAATTAGAAGGGTTTTGAATTAAGATTAAATTTGAATAATTTTACTACTTGATTAATTGAAGATAATTATTTAATCTGAAATGATTTAAATTTGATTTATTTAATTAATTGTTAACTAAAGATAATTAATTAAATCCTTTGTGATTTAAATTAAATGATAATTGGTAAATCATTAATTGTTTAAAATTAATTAATTATTAAAAGTTTATTTCAAAAATTAATTCTAAACCCTTGTATTTTGAAAAGTTTTGAAATACACCTTATACTATATATGATTAAAAAAATTAATATATTATATGTATAAGACAAGTTAGTCAAATCGCTAATACGCCTCATTCACGAAGCCATATTATAAGGGGGTATAAGGAAACGACTTATAAAATGACCGTCATTAAGTGTCCACTCTCACCCACCGCTCCCTTGTATGGTGGAGGTTGTTAGCCGAACGGATTTGGTAGAACATAACGTTATTAAAATTATGATACTATAAAGTACTAGAACCCACTTTAAAATACCACTCTAGATACCTTATGTTATTCTTACGAGAAAAGAGCAAGGTGCAGTTCTGCCCCTTAACCTCCATACCAGTGACTCCGCGTTGGTGAAGGCCCGACCTTGGCCTCAGACTGGGCAAGATCAGGTTCTACCCAAGCCAAGATCGGTGTTAGTTTGACTTCTTCTTTTTGACGTTCTCCCTGAGGGATACATTAACAGTAATGTTGTGATGGAGCGACATGATTGATTAGAGAAAGAATTAGCAACTTTCAAAGAAACGATTAAATTGAAAATTCAAGATCTTCATGATCTTATTTCCTCAAAAGTCAAGAAGATTGGGGTTTCTTTTCTGGTGTTCGATGAAATGTTGATGATCTTATTTCTATTATGAAAAAATTAGTGGAGGATGTTAGAGCCTTCAATGCCAAATACAAAGCTGATTTGGAGAAGAATAATGGTTATGATACTAGAATTTTCAAAGGATTTGAGACTTTTCTCAATTCTTTTCAAGAACAAATATCAAAGTATGCAAACAATTTGTCCTATTCGATTTGTAAAGAACAACTTTCAAAGGCCATATCTTTGATAGAGATAATCTTTAAAACTCAATAGACAACCATTTTGGAATTGGTGGTGAGGCTTCCCATGAATGCTCTGCATGCTTCGCAAGTGTCACAAGGGCGAGATAAGGGAGTTGCATCGAAAATTGGATGAGAAGGCAAAAGGAAAGTTTTTTGTAAGGTATTTTCACGTATAATTCCAACTCTAATTCCAATTCCATGCAAACATGCTCAAAGGATGATGACAACTATAACTTTAAGTTCATTTGGAACTAAAAATATTGAGGTTGATGTGAGTAAGCTTCAGTCGAAGAAAGGGTTAACTATCAATGAAGGTAGTTCTTCGATAGCCAAAACAAAGAAGTATAGTAAGAAAAGACAAAGGAAAATGTATTTGGCTATCAGATGAAGAGAAGAATAGACTGAATAAATTGGGTATTGAGAAGATTTACAATTGAATAATTTCTCAAGGTAGAGAGATAATTTGAGAAGATGGAAGTATCAAAATACTGAAATGGTGTCATCTAGAAGTATTAAATAAAACATGGAAGTATCAAACTATTGAAATGGTGTCATTTAAAAACACTGATGCGTTTGAGAAGATGCCAAAGGAAAGCTTTGCAATTGAGAATTCGACATTGAAACAACTTGATTTTCCTTTCAATTTTGCAATGTTCACATTTGCTCAATTCAAGTTGGCTAATAATTTTAAAAAAGAAGAATCTTTCAAGAGTGTTAAAATGACGTTTCATGCTATTCTTAAACAGAAGGAGGAAGAAATTTGCTCTCTAAAGAAAATTGTGAATCTTATCTAAATATCGAAGGATTTTTTGTTCAAGAATCTCATATAGAACTATGTATACAAAGTTATCAGGGCGGATAACAGTATCTGTGAGCTTACCATTGCTGAATTCCCTTTTATGAATCTAAATGACCTTATCAGTTTGGCATATCTTATCAAAACCTGTTGGGTCTAATTGTGTTGCGTCATTGGGATCGGTCCTTAGCCCAGTTTTGTTATCCGGTTTGGGCCTGTCCAACCGTGATTATTGTATTAGGATTCAGTATTTAAGGTGCATGCATGCATCGTTAATCATTATTGCTTTAGTTATTATTCTGATCATTGCACTATAAACCCTAGCTCGCCTCTACAGTGGAAGTTCTTCATCGAGCTCTACTGAGGCGTGACTACTTTGAATCATTCAACATTACTTGATTCTATATCGTGTTTATTGTGTTTGTTTGCTTTTTCTGTTTAACCTGTTGAAGATCTAATCAATCTAAGAGTTTTTCAACTCAATAATTGGTATCAGAGCAGGAGACTGTGTAATTCATACACATCTCTTTTGTTGAAGAAGATCTTAGGGTTTTCCGCTTTGATTGATATTGCTACAGTCGTCATTACTGTTGACTTCGTTCTTTAAATATTCGATCTTACCCTAACGTTATTTACAAGTCTGATTTTAAGTAGGTTATTGACCACACATCGTCATGTCCATGGATGATTCTCAGTCAAATCCAATCAATATCTCCAACAGCAATGGATCGGTGACAAGGATTCCTATATTGTACACTCAGGATTCTGAGGTCTGGACGCATCACTTTGAAGACTACGTGATTGGCTTAGAAGACAATGGATACTTAATCTGGGAGGTGATTACTGTAGGTCCATTCGCTCACTCCAGCACTTCAAGAATTGTTAAAACTCAAAAGGAGTACAATCAACTTGTCAATGATGTGAAAGATATTCCCCAAGATGAGAAGGAAAAGTTTCATTTCAACATCAAAGCCTTAAGAATGATTAGGTTTGATTTTCAATCAGACACGTTTCGGTTGGTGAGTTATTTGCAATGGCAAAAGAAATATGGGACAGGTTGAAGGAATTGTATTCTACGGATGAAGATCTTGAGCATTTAATCCAAACATTGTTGTTTTTAGAATTTGGTGACTTCAAACAAAATCCTGAAGAGAAGCTTATTCAAGCTTTTGATCTCTTTAATAATCTCCTTAGTAAGATGATAAAGCATGATAGAAAGGAAAGTCATTGAACAAAAAGTCACCTTTATAAATGGCCTTAGACCCGAATGGATGGCTGTGGTGTCCACTGTGAAGGCACACGAACAATTCAAGGCTTATTCTCTGGAAAAACTAGTTGGAATATTAAAGTCACATGAGAGTGCAGTGACTAAGGAGACGAACGTGGTTTCTATTATGGGTTCATTAGCTCTAATCTCAAAAGTAAAGAATGCTGCTGAAGAAGAAGAAGATTTAGATCTTTCTGAATATGATCTAACCAGCGAAGATTTTGCTTTAATGGTGTCAAATCCCAAGAAGTTCATCAAAAGAAGTTTCCCAGTCAATAAGAACCGAAACTTGCAGGGAAGTTACAGTGTTTCGAAGGTGAAGGAAGAACCGAAGAGCGTTCCTCAGTCCAAAGAACTAAAGAAGGAAGCAAAACTTGGTGGTGAGTCGGGCTTTAACTGTCATTATTGTGGAGGAAAAAATCATTTTGCCAAAGATTGTATGTTGAGAAAGAAGTCTGAAAAGAATGACGATGATGACAAGGAAGCGAACCTCTTATGACGATTGGAGGAAATCAAGAAGAAGAATGTTGGATCTCATAACACTATGAATGCTTTAATTATGCAAGGAAATACTATTGACGATGAATTTGGCGGTGTTGAAGTTTGGTTGACTGATTCTGAAGATGAAGAAGTGAGGAAGCCCACTCATGGCAGGGCTTTGTTGGTAAAACAAGAAAACGTTGCTGGAAGTTGTCTATTGGTGACTTCTGAGGTGTCACAAATGAGAGGTTATACCATGGATGGAGAACGAGACGAAGCGAAAGAGCGAGAAGACAGGTGTTTTGTAGCGAAACCTATCAGTGTGCAGATCAATGAATGCGATGGGTTGATTAAGAAGGTACAATATATTCTCGCTTCTTTAAATATCCCCATCACAAACTATGAAAAAGAACTGAATGGATTAAAATCTAAATTTTCTAGTGTAAGTGGTAGTTTAACTCAAACTCGCGTCGCAAACTCTAACCTAACTGATCAAATCAGCAGGGTATCATCGAAGAGTGAGGAGAGACGTATGTGGATAGAGCAAAAGGAGAAAGAGTTGATTAGATCTAGGGATGAAACAATTTATTTGCAAAGAGATTATTTAAAGCTTTTGAAACAACGAAATGTTTTTTGTTTGATTGCTAAAAGATTATATTCCAACATTACTCAATTGCATCTTAATTGTGATATAGGAAAGAAGATACATCGTATGATTTTACCCTTCCTTGAGTTCAAGGAGGATGAAATCAATGCCGATGCATATAACTGTGAAAACGTTATCTCTTCTGATGATATCTCTCCCTCATACAAAATTGGTCTAGACAAAACAGAGTCCTTCATTAAGTCAAAACATCATAAGGACATGCTAAAAATTTTTTTAGATGAAAATGACAAGTAAAAATCAAAACCGAAATTATACAAAAATTTGACTCTTTGAATGCCAAGTTGAATTTAGAAAACAAAATTGATATTGAAAACACTTCTGAATTCAATGAGGATGATGATATGAGTGTGATATCTGTAGAATATGAGGTGGACTGTTCTGAATTTGTCAAGAGCGAACCCAAAACCAATAAAAATCTTGTTTCTGAAAACTCTGTTGAGTTCGCTCGCTCATCAAAAGACAAGACTAAAGTTCTCAAGGAAAATGCTATTGTATATCAAAAGGTCCAGACAACTTCGAATCAAGTTTATACAGCTCAAGGAGTGACACAGCAACAGACAACCGAACTAACAACACTAGTAGAAGAAGATAATGTTGATGGTTGCAATGAGTTTTTATGGTCAGCACCGATAGATAATGCCGATGAAACAGAAGATTTGTCTCAAAAAACATCATGGAGGATAAAAGGTAGGTATGTGGCAGAACCACTTAATGATCCTACACGATTTGATGTGCCAAGCACAAGTGGTACTAAAATTGACTCAGGCGAACTAGTCAGGATGTCAAGCGAAACCTCTTCACTAAAGAGCGAAAGTCATGCTCAAGTACCAAAGCGAAAGGCCAACATCCATAAAACTCCAAAACAAGTGTTTGAGAGAAAGCATCAACGAAATTTAAGATACAAGAAGAATCTTTCTGAAAGGAAGCAGTTTTGACAATCTCAAAATCCTAGTTACGTTCGCTATGAAAAGGCTTTTAAGTCAAACAAAGAAACAAAAGCAAACTCAGCTTCTCATGTTCCTCAGAGTCAAGACAACTGAAAGAGGAGTTTTGGTCCTCAGAGTCAAGACAACCGAAAGAGGACTTTTGATCCTCAAAGTCAAGACAACCGAAAGAGGAGTTTCGGTTCTCAGAGTCAAGACAACCGAAAGAGGAGTTTCAGTCCTCAGAGTCAAGACAACCGAAATAGGAGTTTTGGTCCTCAAAACCAAGATAAACGAAAACAGAGTTTCGGCCCTCAATCAAGTAAGAGCAATGATCGAAAGCTTAATACTGCTCCCAAGTCTCATCTTCACTCACACAATGATCGAAAGGGAAAAGGAAAGCTCTTTCCAGAAGATGGAAAGAAGACGACGTTTGAACCTAAAGTGAAGATTCGAAAGATTGCGGGCGTCAAATCAAAAACTGAACCTAAATCTAATAAAATCAAAGTCTTTACCATAAAAAGAAAAGACGAAACAACACTAATAAAAAGAACCTTTCTAGTTGATGTTTCTCTTACAATTCCTTGTTATGTAAAAGGCTCACGAGGACCCAAGAAACTTTTGGTTCCTAAATCTGCTTAATTTTTGCAGGTTATACTTGGCGAGCAGTTTGATGATGAATGGTACATAGACATTGGCTGCTCGCGTCACATGACAGGAAGAAAGGAAGAGCTGAGGGAATTTCGGTCCCTTCAAGATGGTGGAAGTGTCAAATATGGTGATAATTCGTTTAGCACAATCAAAGGTTATGGTATGATCACCAATGGTGATTTCTCAATATGAAAAGTGGCGTATGTTGAAGGTCTACAACAAAACCTCATCAGTGTCTCTCAACTGGTGGTAGGTACCGAGTTAAAGGTTTCATTCGATGACGATGGCTCAAAGATTATTGAAAAGAAGACGAACAATATTTTGCTGAAATCGAAGCGAAAAGGAGAGATATACCATTTGAATCTCAATCCCATACGAGGAAAACCAGCAGTTTGCTTGCAAATAAAGGCTCATTTAGATGAAAGTTGGCTTTGGCACCGAAGACTCTCCCATCTTAATTTTAAAGACGTCAACAAACTGGTGCTTGGGGATCACATTCGAGGTCTTCCTGTTCTGAAGTTCGATAAAGAACACATGTGTGCCGCATGTGAAATGGGAAAGCAAAGCCGGCAGAGTCATCCCTCTCGAATAAACACAAAGGTTATTGAACCACTCGAATTACTGTACATTGATTTATGTGGCCCTTCTTCAATCGAAAGCATTGGTGGTAACAAGTACATACTTGTCATAGTGGATGACTTCTCTCGGTTTACTTGGGTGTTCTTTATAAAGCATAAATCAGAGGTCACTCCTAAACTTAAATTCTTTATCAAACAAATTGAAGTTCAACTACGAAAGGTAGTTCGCAACATAAGAAGCGACAACGGGTTGGAGTTCAAGAACAAAGACTTTGAAGATTTTCTTGCAGAGAAGGGAACAACACACAACTTCTTGGCTCCATATACTCCACATAGAATGGGATTGTCGAAAGGAGAAACCGGTCTCTATGTGAAGCAGCCCGAACCATGCTGAGCTTCGTTCTCTACCTCTATACTTCTGGGCTGACGCCATTGCTGGTGCGTGTTTTACACAGAACATATCTTATATCAAAAAATGTTTCTCAATCACTCCCTATGAGATCTTGAACAACCGAAAGCCCAATGTAATGTTTTTCCACGTGTTCGGTTCAAGATGCTTTATCTTCAATTCAAAGGATCACTTAAACAAGTTTGATGTCAAAGCAGATGAAGGAATATTTCTGGGTTATTCCTTAACCTCCAGAGAATATATAGTTCTCAACAAGCGTTCAAAGAAAATAGAGGAGACCTATTATGTTACCTTTGATGATAACTACGTTAAGAAACTAAAGACAACCGAAGGCTCTGTGGAGGAAATATTTCCCATTTCTGGTCAAGTTACGGTACCCATTTCAAATCTAGTTGAGCAGTACATGCTGTTATTTGATGAACTAGAAAAGGCCATTCACTCTGAATCTGAAGCTGCAGATAACAAGATAGATCACCTGAAGAAGATAATCGATGAAGCTGCAAAGAAAATGGCAGATGAACAACCACAAGCAACCGAACAATCTAACTCAAGCGAACCTCCCAGAGATAGTTCCTATGTTCAGGGGAGGGTTCGTCCGCTCCAAATAACCAAGATTCATCATTCCAGGGGGACAGTCCATCATCATCAACACCAACCGAAAGCCAAGTCCAGGGAAAGATTTCTGAGCCTGAACTGCAGGAAGTATCATCGTTCAAGGGGGAGAATGCAAATTCAAACGATGATGATATTCTATCAGAACTCGAAGAAGAAGTGGATGCTGAATTGGATCCCTCTTATGATCCTAATTACCCACCACTCACTAAATGGACCAAAGATCATCCTCAAACACAAATTATTGGTAAACCATCAGAAAAAGTTATCACACGCTCTCAGCTGAAAGCGAAACAAACTGCACTATTCTCTAAAGTGGAATTTTGCATGTTTCATTCGTTCGTCTCCAAGGTTGAACCAAAGACGATCAACGCTGCACTTGATCATTCTGATTGGGTATAGGCCATGCAAGACGAACTCAATGAGTTCGAGCGAAACAAAGTGTGGAGACTGATTCCAACTCCAAAGGATGCTTCTGTGGTTGGACTTAAGTGGGTTTTCAGGAACAAGATGGATAAGGAAGGAAATGTAATTCGCAACAAGGCAAGATTGGTAGTGAAAGGTTATTGTCAAGAAGAAGTCATTGATTACGAAGAAACCTTCGCTCCAGTAGCAAGGAATGAATCAGTTTGTATTTTTCTTGCCTGTGCAACACACAAGAATTTTGAAGTTTTCCAAATGGATGTGAAGTGCGCCTTCTTGAATGGTGAACTAGAAGAGAAAATGTACGTAGAGCAACCACCGGGTTTCGTGAATGAAAAGTATCCAGGTCACTGCTACATTCTGGACAAGGCAATCTATGGTCTCAAGCAAGCACCAAGGGCATGGTATGAAACTCTGACTAGATTTCTTAAAATGTCTAAGTTTAAACAAGGTTCGGTTGACCCAACCTTCTTTCGAAAGAAAGAGGGTGACCACCTTATGATAGTTCAAATTTATGTCGACGACATCATCTTCGACTCCACAAATCCTAGCTTAACAACTGAATTTAGGAAGTTGATGGAGACTAAATTTGAAATGAGCTCAATGGGTCCGATTAACTTTTTCCTTGGCTTGAATATTAGACAGGGTCCTGAAGGTATTTTTATTAATTAAGAGGCTTACACGAAGACCTTGCTGGCCAAGTTTGGAATGTTGGGAGATTCAAAAGTAAAGGTTCCTATGGCATTTGGCACAAAGTTAAAAACTTCTTTGGACAAACCGGCTGCTGACATGACCCTCTATCGTTAAATGATAGGGTCTCTGATGTACCTAACAGCAAGTCGACCAGACATAATGTTTTCTGTTTGCTATTGTGCTAGGTTTCAAGCTAATCCATGCAAACCTCACCTGCTAGCTGTGAAGAATATATTCTGTTACCTAAAGCGAACCTCTTCGCTCGGTCTATGGTACGCCTCCAAGTCAGGGTTCTTTGTCCAAGCATTCTTAGATGCTGATCTTGGGGGATGTGGACTAGACTGAAAGAGTACCACTGAAGGATTCCAATTTCTAGATGGCAAACTGGTTAGCTGGCAGTCGAAGAAACAAACCTGTGTCTCACTCTCCACTGCAGAAGCAGAATACATAGCTGGAACATCGTGCACATCTCAGGTCATTTGGATACAAAGTTAACTTCGCGACTATAGCCGAAGAAAATCCCACTATATTGTGACTCAGAGAGTGCAATTAGGATTTGTCACAACCCGGTGCAACACTCAAAGACAAAACACATAAATCATGTGGAAGACGGTAATGTAGAAATTCATTTTGTAAGAACCACTGATCAATTGGCTGACATCTTTACTAAAGCCTTGCCTGACACCAGTTTTTATAAAATCCTTCAAGGCTTAGGAATGATGGAAGCTGAATCTGTACCAAAGTCACCTTCGCCTCAATAAAAGTCAGAAGCGAAATGGAGCGAACGCTCGGTCCATTTCGGGTTCGGTACTTTTGGGAACCGAAATGAACCGAACGCTCGGTCTATTTTGGGTTCGCTCTAATCGGGCTCGATTCGCTTCTTATTTTTCAAGTGACGGTTTCAGTTGTATAGTATGCGTACACTCTTTTCTTATGATTTTATTTTTATTTTTATTTCCTTTATAGAAAATCTTGCAAAATCTAAAATTAATTTCATTTCTGTTTTTATTTCTTTTTCAGAAAATCTTTTAAAATCTAAAAACATTTTTCATTTATGTTTTTATTTCTTTTCAGAAAATTCAAAAATATTTTTCTTTATTTTAAATTATTCAGTCTTTATCTAATCACTGGATAAGGAACTTTCTTAATGATGGAGATGGGACAGGTATAATTCTTTATCTTTGCATTAGCTAAGTGTCCCTAGAAACATGTTGTTGTATGTTCACCCAAGAATCTAACGATTCTGAGTGAAGCCTTAATGACTTGATATATACCAATCATGTCTTCCCAATTAGGTTGACAAATTCACTCTCATCATGAGCTACCTAACTCTTCTCTAACATGAGTTAAGAGTTTTCCTGCTTGGTCCAATTTTATAGCAGAGGTATATTCGTTATTTAACTCCCTTAATGTGACAACCGTCAATATCCGATCAAGTCAAAGTCAACTGAAGTCAACAAGTCAAACCGTTCGACTCAATTTGCCCGTGGGTACTAGAGTTTACGTTATGTAATTTCTAAACAACTCGCTATTCTAATGAGAGATCATAAATCGAAAAGTGCATACATCTAGATCTCCTTAACCTAAAATTGTGGTACGTGGCGAGCCAAACCGATAAAACAATGTTGCATACTCATCGGGAGTGTGTAAGATCCTTAAACAAGGCTTAACAGGGTTTACGGACCTTGCATTGCGAAGCCGGACACTCAAAAAGGTCACAAATGAAACCTCTCTCAATCGTTTTCACTCTATCTTTCTTTATTTCGAAATCTCTCCCAAATCTCTCTAAGTATGTGAAATCTCTCCCAAATATCTCTTTGTATGAGAAATCTCTCCAAGAATGTCAAATCTCTCCCAAATCTCTCTAATTATGTCAAATCTCTCCCAAATCTCTCCAAGTATGTGAAATGTCTCCCAAATCTCTCTTTGTATGAGAAATCTCTCCCAAATCTCTCTTTGTATGAGAAATCTCTCCAAGTATGTGAAATCTCTCCCAAATATCTCTTTGTATGAGAAATCTCTCCAAGAATGTCAAATCTCTCCCAAATCTCTCTAAGTATGTCAAATCTCTCCCAAATCTCTCCAAGTATGTGAAATCTCTCCCAAATCTCTCTTTGTATGAGAAATCTCTCCAAGTATGTGAAATCTCTCCCAAATCTCTCTTTGTATGAGAAATCTCTCCAAGAATGTGAAATCTCTCCCAACTCTCTCAAAAGTTCCCGCAACTTTCTGAAGTCATTCGGGTCATTCCGACCCTTGACCGGGTCGAAAACGGCTTAAAACGGGGAAAGAACGGACAAAAAGGGCTTAAGGACTCGAAACCCTCTTAATAGGGCCGAAGCCTCTTAGGACCCGAAAGTCCTCTTAGGGACCGAAACCAAGAGGACCGAACCCGAAGGGGTTCTCTCGGGCCCGAACCTCGCTCAAAGAACCGAACCCGAAGGGTCCTCTCGCGACCGAACGTCGCACACACCCGAACCCGAAGTTACTGTTCACTTCGGTCTCATTCGCTTATGACGCCTTCGGCCCGAGCATGGCTTCGCTTCTTGCTGCTTTCGCTTCCTTCGCTTCGCGCCTAGCATCAGGAGGACCGAACCTCGGCCTAGGACCGAGAGGCCTCGCTGGAAGTCCATTTCTTTCCGGTTTTCGACTAGTTTTGCGTTTTAGGCCCGCCTTTAATTATTTTAACGCGAGATTTTCACCCAAAACTTTATTTTAACACATAAGACCCCTTAATTATTAATTAATCACGTTTTTAAGGATAAAACCTTATCCAAGAAGAGTGGGTGAAGTACAAGAGGTGGAGTGTTGACTTCCCTTTATTCTATGACACAAGCAACCACTCCCATACCCACTCCATGTCACTATTCACCATCAGCCCATACCTATTTATTTCATGGTACTTTTCCCACCATTTTTCAGCCACACACTTGGTCAAGGGTAAGAAAACCCTCCTCTCTCCTCACATTTCTTTCATTTCCTCTCATTCCTCCATCAAGAACAAACTTCACTTTCTCTCATCTTCTCTCTCTAAAATTCGAGATTCAAGGCTGATTATCAAGCTTTCTCACACTCTTGGTAAGTATAATTCATCCTCTCTATGATTATTACACTTCCCTCTTTCTCAAATCAATGATTCCTTACACAAACATCATCATATTCTTGTTAGATCTTCGAATCTTCAAGTGTTCTTGAGTTGAACACTTCTCTTCTTCAACACTCATCTACTAAAATCACTCAAGGTGAGTTCA
The DNA here is from genome assembly GCF_002870075.4 of Lactuca sativa. Taxonomy (NCBI): domain Eukaryota; kingdom Viridiplantae; phylum Streptophyta; class Magnoliopsida; order Asterales; family Asteraceae; genus Lactuca; species Lactuca sativa. Next base: position 4,195,333 of record NC_056625.2, on the reverse strand, counting down.
TACCCCTACATTTTCATGTTTTCTCAAGTTTTTAAGAGGGGGGGGGGGGGGGGAATACAAGTTAAAACACCAAGAACATAACTAAAATTTTCTAACAGCTTTCATTAGAAAAGTTGGACTCCATTCACGGACTGTTTTGGACAACTTAAACATTTTTGTTTGAAAAACTGTTTTAGGTGTAAGTAGTTCCAGTTCTTAGCTTTAAAATTACTACTTGCACATCTCCATACGTTTTTTCTACAATTTATGGTGATTTTTACAAAACTACCTATCATTTCAAACACCAATCCGGACCAGTCTGTGATTATGGACTATTTCACCCAAGTTGTAGGTCATTAAAAATCATGATAAAAATTATGAGTAAACTAGACAGATTTTGGGAACTCTCAGAATTTACGGCTTTAGTTTTCGACTTCGTATGATTTTTCTATGACTTTTCTAAAACAGCACAGGAAGGTTAAATTTAGTTAATAGCATATAAATTTCATAACACTTTGTATTATTTTGAGCAAAGTGTATAACAATAAGTTCTAAATATTGCATGTGTTTCCTTGTTAGTTTATCATCATAAACTGAAACTTAGTCATTCATGATAAGATTATTCATTCATTTAGAACACGTATATTAAGCTATAATAAGCATAGTTTATGGATTCATAACACAAATGCGTTTTCATAAAAGAGTTCTTATACATTACAAACGTTTTGGGATAAACTATAATAGTTATGGTTTATGTTTCCATTAACACAACAAACACATTTCGGAAGGTTTTATTCTGACAGAAGAAGGTTTTACACTCATGCACACCACACGTAAACTTGTTAATCTAAATTGTGAGACAATCTCTTTCGTACGTCCGAGTGCGGAATCTAAATTCCTGGTAGTTATAATCAGAGTCTCCTGGTGGGAGAACATGATAGTTGTGTATAGATCTATATTGGGTTTGACAAACCCACACCGGAGCTACTTGCAACAGCTAGACCAGCAGGTCTGAGGTGACAAGTGTCATTTCAGTTTCGCGACGCCTGAGAAACGTCGTGGCAGGTTTATTCAGTCATTAGTATGATTATAGCGGCTCACATAGGGATTTAACAACATAAAGTTTACAGGGATTTTCATAAATCAAAAGGGGTTTTATGTCGATTTAAAATCACTTTTTATATCATGGATGTTGAATGACGTGATGCCAAAATAGTATAACTGCACGCTATACCTAGATTGCATAATTTCCTACATGAACATGTATGACAAGTCAGATCAATAACAAAGATTTTTAAAATCAAAAGCTTGATAAATTTCAGACGGGAGTGGAGACGGGATCTCTAGCGGGATCTTTGTTTCTTGCCACCAATCATACTTTTGTATCCTTTTATGAAGCACCATTTCAACATACGGGGTGGACTTGTTAGTCAACCTCTCTGAAAAGTAAATATGATCAAATAAGGTTCTTGTACAAGTAACTAAATAATTTAATATTGCACCTGGTTTCTTATTAGCCATTAAACTGCGTTCAATAAAAGTTTGTTGAATGTTGTAACGAGTTGCCTCGGTAAGTCTTATTATCGGTAGATTGCGTTGATTTACCGATAACACCAAAAAAAATGGGGAACATCAATGTTAACTACATTCCAATGGAGGTTAGGGAAATAAGATCTTGCCCATTTCACATGACCGATGTCGGCAATCACTTCACGAGCATCAGGGGTCAGCCGATGAAAGTTTTCTTCAAAATCAGACACAATATATGACTTGGATGTCATCCAGAACAAAGGTTGCAATGTTCTGCCAGAGACGCATCTTGTGCGCATATACTTGATTTAACATCCCAAAAATCACGATATTTTTTTTTCAATTTTAATTAAGGAACTCATTGGTTTCAAACAACACCCACGTCAAAATCAAGTATCAAATACAAATATCCCCAAATCATAGTGTAATCAAATCTCCAAAACATAACACCAAAGGATGTGTGCGATCACGCCTTTTCTTTTCCCTAATCATCTAAATCACTTGAAACAATAAACTGAAAGTGTAAGACAATTCTTATTGAGGTCCCCCAAAGTACCACACAATAAAATATATACAAATAATACATACTGGGTCTACAACCTCACGGTTTGATACCCCCCAGCCCACAACCTTTCAGTTGGATTGCCTCGGCCCACACTCACGGGTGGATTACCCCCTTCTGGTCCACAACCTCACGGTTGGATTGCCACTAGCCCACAACCTTTCGATTGGATTGCCCAGATTTGTTGACTGGCAACATAAAGCAGTACTGTCTCAACCCAACCACACCATGTTGACATGTAAAACAAATAAACATATAACAATAACCAGATAAACATGTAGATCTTAACAGTTCACTACAGTATAACAACATTCCAAACCAGAGTACACAAGCTATTGGGTCAGAATTGGTGCCTTCGACCCAAAAGTAAAATGAGGGAAAACTCACCTTATAGTTTGAAAAGATACTTGAACAAATCATAACTCCAACTACTAACTGTACAGGACACATATACACAAACAATGACCTAGTCTCAAACTACTGCTCAACATACCCAAAATGCCCCTAGGTAAAACTTGTTCGAAGTCAACGGTCAAAAGTAAAGGCCAAAGTGAACTACAGTAGGTCTCCATGTCGTCGATCTTCTTGGCCATGTTGTGGCCATCAAACGACAAAACAAACGGGTCTTGACCTAGTCGCCACACTGTGGTAATTTGAGCCATGCCGTGGGGATTGGTCTAGGAATCTTAAACCATTAGGTTACTTTTCTTTCGAACATAAAGGGCTCCAAAACTCAGATATGGTCCTTTCTAAGGTCTAGGTGGATAAAGTTTCCAGCTTTATCCCTGTAGACCCTCTAAGAGATAGAGATCTCACTTCTATGTCTAAATAGGGCAAAAATATGACTTAACTTAACCCATTAAGCACTTTTCATTTAAGGCTTACTAGATTCCAATTCCAGAACGTTTATCGCACCTAATAATGCCAAAAAAATCCATACTTTCCAGACATGCATGTCTTGGACTCTTACTAGGTCAAAATAGAGAAAAAAAGGGCCAAGATCTCATGCAAGAGTTCAAAACTCTATAAAACTCCAGATCCAACACTCCTAACCACAAAGGGACTATGGGGATTCATAAAGTTGGCAACTTTATTAAATCCCGACACTCCAATATGTCCCGACATGAAGAATAAGGCATAGAAATATAGATCTATGCACAATAAACAAAAAAGCTTGGAACTTGGGGACTTACAAGAGTCCAGAAGATGCATAACAAGATGATGAGAATAGTTGCTTTTTGAATCCAAGTCTAGAAATCACCTTCGTCTTTTGATCCCCAAAAATCAATAGAAAAATATTAGAGAGAAAAAATGGAGGTTAGGGTTTTCTTGGAGGCCGGGAGAGTGTAATGGAGGATGATGGTGAACAACCTTAACTATCATATTCCCTTAAATAGGGCACAAACCTCGGATATTAGGGTTTTTGATTATACCGTTGCCACGCCGTGGCCATAGGCTGGCATACCATGGCAACCTTAAATGAGATTGCGACATTTATTGAAACTCCATGTTGTGATGCTTCCACCACGCCGTGGGAACCCTGAATACTTAGAATTTTGAAATTTTAATTACCTCGGGATCCGGATGTTACAATTCTCCCCCACTTGAATGAGACTTCGTCCTCAAAGTCTGGCGCTGTGAATTACTCAGGGAAGTGCTCTCGCATCTCAGCCTCGAGTTCCTAAGTCCACTTGGAAACCCAAAAATTCCAACCAATAACCCAATAACTTGAAAATTCTCAATTGCAACGACTATCTTTCTCTCACTAACTGTAAGACCCAACTCCCAAAGAGAACCACCCAACCGGGAACTCTCAATACTACAAAAACAACTAACTCCATCAATATACTTCCCGGAACCAGGAACCCAACAGTTCTATACTTTAAAAACCATACTTTAAGACTAATGATCATCCATTCATCGTACCTACGCCTAGCCCCTGACTAGGAACACCACCAAAACATGCGGAAAAGAATACTTAAAACATACCGATCGCGAATTTCGCCCAATCCTGAATCCGAAAATTTGTGCCAAAACCTTAAATGCATACTTAACTTCCGGACAAGTCATCACCAAACCACTACTCCCACGAGCATAATGACGGTCCACCCCAAGAATTTCACGTTGCGCCAAATCCCTTAACAACTCAGGTGTACCTCCACTTGACAAATCACTCGAGACATTCACAACGAACTTCATGATTTGAGATTCCATAACCGATACCCAACATTGGTAACTAAACTCCTAATAAACAGCCTACAAACAAATGGAGCTGATAATGCAAACACTCCACAAGGGGCTTCTGATGCACAACTATTACTCCCAAAAACCTTTAACTACCCACAAGATCCAAACCAATTGATCACTGAGTCTCCCAACTCCCATAATGCACTAACTCCCAAAAATACTAAGAAGACCAACGATCTGAGAGTTAAGAGCCATAAAGAATTGACTACCAGGTCTCTCCCATATGAATCATTCTGCCACTGGTTCACGATACATCGAGACAACATCCAACCAATGAGATGAGAAGCTCGCGGTTCCTCACTATTTTTGCAAAATCTCGATCTCAGACATGAAGATTCCCGACTAGCATCTGGTGGGCCTATGGACATACGACTATCATCCCACTGACCCACGGGAAACCGATCAATGTTTTGCTTAACACTTACCAAAGCCACAAGAGCAATACTATACACAGTCCTTCCCGCATGATCACGACCATTTCTGGAATGACCTAACTCATCCCATAGAATGCTACATACCAAGCCATAGACTTACTCACTTACCATACTTCCACACCCGCCTACCACCTAGCGAACGCTACGGTTGCCCCACGGTCTCACAACACTTCCACAACTGCCATGGGCCCTGTCGAGATAACCCAAATCCTTAATCTCTGGTTCTCTGATTATGATCAATACCCAACTATTCTCTTACCCTTAGATATGAATTCCAAGTTAATCCGAATTTGAAATTATTATCGATATTTTCAAGCGGTTCTTCCCCACTTGGAATCAGGCCCTCCTTAACGACTTCAATACTTTTACTATACATTCACAATCCATAGCGTCCCGACCCTAAGCTTTCCAGCTCGATCACCATCCATATCAATAAGCATCCCAACCATAAAACCTTCTCAAAAAATATTTCCAATTTAGATATTTAAACCGATCCTATAATTGCTCAACATAACCGAGGTCAGATTAACTCCCTTCCAAACCTACTGGCATGACCTTGTCGTAAAGGGATTCCACATAGATCCAAAGTCCTTCTAGAAAACTGGTCAACGTTATTCCGACACCCTATTCATGGTTCCAATAAATATACTCATTGCTCTACACTTGAAGAAAGATTGATCCACACATAGCACTGTCAATTCATACTACTTTGATGATTTCTCGAACAATCTTATCCAGTGAACCAAAACCCGTGCTAAAGTGCATCCATTACACCCTGAAGTAGATTGATAATTCAATAATGGTCTACCCCTTACTAATGATAGCGATCGATGAGACGAGCTAACCCCACCTTCAATTGATATTCAACCTGATATATATATATATATATATATATATATATATATATATATATATATATACACTCCTCTTAACTCTATTTCGTTGTCCCAGAAGGGACAACCTGCTAAAATGAGATCTTATCCAGAAGCTTTTGACGCAACGATGACATGTACAGCTTGAGAATATGAATCTAACACAACTCACCCTATGCCCCCTTTAGATCAATCTCTCAATCCTCTCCACCATAAAATATCTCAACAATCTTGAACACATGAAATCCAACAAACTTACACTGCAACTTCCTTCGGCCCATCGCACGGAAACCATCAAAATCAACCAGACTGCTGATCCTTCAAGAATAACTCTCATTCCTCTCGTGCTCAGGGCTTTCTCCCTCGTTAGCCAACGTTTCCACATCGAAGCCTAAAACCGGTTCATCGAGATACTCTCTAAGCACAACTCTCGGTAAGCAAAGTTCCATATGTCAATTAATGAATACTAACATGCAATCGTAAGGAATTCCCAAACCCTAGATGGAGATTTCATAATCTTTCCCAACATTACAACTTCCAACCCATCACGAATGATCTTATTGCTTTATGATTTACGAAACACCACAGACACCAAAACCATGACCCATTGAACTTACATATGCTAACATAATACTTCGAACAAGCTAACTATACGAATGTCTATCTATTCAAGAATAAACTGAGGATCAAAATGTCATACCTATGGTTTATTGCGTTTCAACCTTGACCTCATTCCAGATGGTGGTATCTAGGCTTGTACTCCCTCCGCTACCCATGCAGGACATTCCGGTTTGAGATAACCTGATTGGTGACAGCGGAAACACATCAGATCCTTCTTGCAGTCGCGAATGAAATTCCCTTTCCATCTATACATGTAGCATTTGAACTTGTGATAATCAAACATATGGGTTCCTCCATATTTCCTGCAGATATCAAATCCCCCTTGAATTCCAGTACCTAGGTTAGCAACCTTAAACTCTTCGTCTATCGCTGAAAGATCCCTCTTTCTCTTTCTGAGTCGCGTACCCACATCTAGATCTCCCCCAGTAGTCACCTCAAAAGTCCTTCCCATAGACTTTAAGGATTCAGTTCGCTCCTCGAACCTCACAATTAGCCGGCCAATGATCTGATCCATGATGTCATACAACTCTTCCTGCAATATCTGTGAAACTTGAATGGCAATCATCTCCCATATTTGATCATCGATTCATCGATTTACCCCGGCCTATCCTGGCCACCTGCACTAGATCCGAAACCAGATCCTCTCATGAACACCATACTAAAAATGAACCAAAATATATTAGAAAGACCACAATTTAATAGTAATTTAACCATCACATAGAGACTAGACCCTCGAGTTTTGTGATGTCCTTGCTAAGTGCACGGGTCTTATGCTTTCATTAGTACAAGCCCATACTACCTTCCACACTTACCCGCATTTGTCTGAATGGATCATCACAAACTACCTGAGAAGAATCCCAACAACTAGGATACGAATATATTTAACCCTCACTCTCTTGAGAGTGGCTGAACATTCCTTAGCAAGCCTGCTACACACACTTACCCATAATGATACTTCCAACATCCGCTAAATAGCGAACCATGAGTACTACACACTCCCTAGGTTATCCTAGGATCCTCGGTACACCCATTCCATCAGCTACCAAAAGACCCCTATTGGTGCCAGTTAACTACTTTATGAATACAATCACATGCAACTTAACCTAAATAATCTTAGTTTAAAAGATTCAACCCTACAAGGGTTGGACTCAATCAAGAGCTGTACAATAGGACCAAGTCCTTCACTCTAAGATTATTTAACCCACGCAACATGTGACTTAACATATTCTGTTTGTAGTTAATTCACACCCGAAAGAGTCCTACAAGCAACAAGCAAGCAATCTTCGAGCAGAAAAACTCTATAGGAATAAGGCATCATAATTCAGACAATTGTATTATGCAATTCCTGAAGATCCCTACCCTAAAACGAGCATGCAGTTCTATCATAAACATCATCAACAAATAACAGTGTGGGTATCTTGGGGTACACTTTCTTGCTCCAGCTAATCGTACACATCCCATCCTTCTCGGTCATCCTTGTGAACAATTTGGAAAATAATATTAAAACAAATTTTGAAAACTATTTTAGAAATTATTTTGAAAAATTTTCTTTTGCAGATCCATAGTTTGAGTCTGGATTCACACGAATGCTCATCAAATTCACTCAAACCAGGGCTATGGTACCAAATTGTAACATCCCAAAAATCACGATAATTTTTCTTTTCACTTTTAATTAAGGAAATCATTGTTTTCAAACAAAACCCAAGTCAAAATCAAGTATCAAATACAAATATCCCCGAATCATAGTGTATTCAAATCTCCAAAACATAACACTGAAGGCTATGTACAATCACGCCTTTGCTTTTCCCTGATCATCTAAAGTACCTGAAATAATAAACTTCAACCATAAGACAAATCTTAGTGAGCTCCCTCAAAGTACCAACACAACAAAACATATACAAATAATACATACTGGTTCCACGACGTCATGGTTAGATTACCCTCGACCCACAACCTCTCGGTTGGATTGCCACGGCCCATAACCTCATGGTTGGATTTCCCCCTTCCGGCCTACAAACTTTCATTTGAATTGCCAACGGCCCACAACCTTTCAGTTGGATTTCCCAGGTTTATTGAATGGCAACAGAAAGCAATACAGTCTCAACCCAACCACACCATGTCAACGTGTAAGAAAAATAAACATATAACAATAACTAGATAAACATGCACATCTTAACTATTATCTATAGTATAATAACATTCCAAACCAAAGTACACAATCCACTGGGCCGACATTGGTGTCTTTGACTCACAAGTACATTGAGGTAAAACTCACTATACATTCCGAAAAGATAGCTGAACAGATCACAACTCAAACTGTTGACTTTACTGGTTACCTATACACAAACAATGAGCTAGTCTCAAACTAGTGCTCAAAATATCCAAAATTCCCCTAGATCAAACTTTGTTAAAAGTCAAGGTCAAAGTCAGCCATATCAGGTCGCCAAGTTGTGGCCCTTCTTGGGCACATCGTGGCCATCAAATGACAAAAAAAACGAGTGTTTACCCAGTCGCCATGTCGTGGAAACCTAAGCCACGCCGTGGGGACTGGTCTGAGCTATTTAAACTATTAGCTCACTTTTCTTTCCAATATCAAGACAAAATTAAGATCTGGTTCTTTTCTAATTTCAAGTGGATAAAGTTTCCAACTTTATCCCTTTCGACCCTCCAAGAGATAGAGGTCTCACTTATAGGCCTGAATAGGGAAAAACATGACTTAAGTTAACCCAGTAAGCACTTTTCCTTGAAGGCTTACTAGATTCCCATTCCATAACATTTCTCGCTCGTTATAATCACATAAAAATCCATACTTTCCAGACATACATATCCATTGCATGTCTTGGACACATATAAGATCAAAATAGAGAAATGGGGGCTAAGATCTCATGCAAGAGTTCAAAACTCTGTAAAACTCCAGATCCAACATTCCTAACCAAAAAGGAACTCTGGGGATTCATAAAGTTGGCAACTTTATGAAATCCCAACATTCCAATATGTCCTAACATGAAGAATAAGGCATAGAAACCTAGATATATGCACAATAAACCAAAAAGCTTGGAACTTGGGGACTTACAAGTGTCCAAAAGATGCAACACCAGACATGAGAAGAGTTGATTGCGGAATCCAAGTCTAGAAGTCACCTTTTTTCTTCTAATCGCCAAAAATCAACATAAAATGCTTAGAGAGCAAAAACGGAGGTTAGGGTTTTCTTGGAGGCTGAGAAAGGGTGATGGAGGATGAGGGTGAGAAACCCTAGCCATAACATTCCCTTAAATAGGGCGCAAACCTTGAATATTAGGGTTTCTCATTAAATCGATGCCACTCAATGGCCATAGGCTACCACGTCGTGGCAGACTTAAATGAGATCGCGATATTTCGTGAAACTCCACGCCGTGAAACTTCCCCCCACGGTGTGGCAACCTTAAATACTTAGAAATTTGAATTTTGAATTACCTCGGGATCCGGATGTTACACTTTAACACACTTTTAGAAGTATACTCCTAATAAGAATCAACGAATACGTGCTCTATACAAGGATAACGACATCGTCCATATTTGTTATGAACGATACTTCCCTAACCTATCTCAGAGCTTCTCTTAAACTCATCAAAAACTAGGTACAATAGTAGATATTATTTTCCACGGCCAAACCAAATGTTATAGGGAGGTTCTGGTTGTTCCCGTCAATAGTAACCATTACAAACATTGTTTTTAGGTAGTCCCATATAAGAGGGACACTACCTATGAGGATGACACACAAGAAGCAGTCTATAAATGTATGGACCTATATTTTTTGAGAACAAAAACAAATTATTTTAGATGTAGAAACATTATCAATTTTAAAGAAACAATAGAAAAGTGCAAAAAAACAAATATATCACCCACCTAATAGCCACAAAACATGTTTCGAAACGATCCATAAAATCAGTTTTGATGTGAGTGTAACTATGTGGGTTGGTTTGCCTAAGGTTGTGAAGTTAAACAAGCAGGTTGTTAAATATTTCTTCATTCCACCTCTTTGAGAAACTCATTTTAAACCAGTTATAAGAGATAATTACTAATTACTTGGTTGAACGTAAGGTTCTAAGCAATTGTGGACACACCTACAAACACACACACACACACACACACACACATATATATATATATATATATATATATATATATATATGAGACGAATACTGAGGTTATAATCCATAATAAGAGCTCTGAAACGGTGACCACCACTCCGGATTGCTATGTTCCGGAGCATGTGGTCATTTTACCAAAAAAACTATTGGTTATTTTTCTTAAAATGGTCGTTGATGATGGGTTTCCTAGGTTATAAAAAAACTTCATGTGGCAAAAAAATTTAAACCCTTAAGTTCACATGCAACCTAGAAAGGATCTATGTTGTCTCTATTGATAGCAGTAACCTATGAACATCAACAAACCCTATGGAGAGGCTATGAAAATTGAAATTAACATAAAGATTAGGGTTATAGACCTTTTGATTATTATAGCAACTAATCAAATAAAATCCTATTGAAGTTCCTTGGAAAGTAAGCACCAAAAAGATGATGCCTCTAATAGCTCACACCCAAATCCAGAAACCCAAGAATGAGGAGGAAAGAGGAGATATGAAGGGAATTTCATTCCTATGCTTTTTGGAAATGTGGTGAGCGAAAATTACAAGTTAAGGGGTCCTATTTATAGTTTAGGTAACTTGCAAGCAAAGAAAGATTTGAATTGATTAAATAATAGATTTAATCCTAATTTAAATCTTTTCCTTTTTTGCAACGAGGAGGCTTCCAGAAACCCTAGGAAACCGTTCAAAACTGTATGTACCATGGAGGGTTCTAGGGTTTTTTCTTTTTTTCAACTATTGAACAATTACAATTCACACATTGTACCTTTAATTAATTCCAATTAATTATGAATTAATTCTAGATTAATTATGATTAATAATTAATCAATTCTTATTGATTTCTTATTAATTAATTAACCATATAAATTAACAAATCAATTATTTAACGATTGATCTCATATTAATTTATTAATCACATAATAAATTAACAAATCAACTGTCTGTTTGCAATTAATATATTAACGAATCATTTTCCCATAATTTGATGATATTTGCATATTTAGTCTTATACTAAGTATAGATTTTTATCATTTATTAACTAATTAATTGCATATCATGGACAAAAGATACCTAAAAGTGTTTGAATTATGTTTTCAGTCCAAAAGGGAAGCTCGGAAGCAAAAGGAAGCAGGAGAAGCGGTTGGGAGCTTGGAAGTTGAGCAAAGAAGAAAAATGCTAAAAACACAAGGTACTCGGTGAGTAGGGTCGACTACTCGGCGAGTCGCCTCAAAGATTCGAGAAGATAAAGACTCCTTGACTTACCGTGTACAGGAATTAAGGGATGGACTCGATGAGTCAGTCATGGACTCGGCGAGTCGGGGCGAATCTATAAAAACGACTTTTCAGATCGACACAAATTATTCTGGAACCCTTGGGTAGAAGCAAGCTTCGAATTAGAGTCAGAAGAGATCTGGAGAACGAAGATACAACCCTAAATCTAATCCCGAAGGAGATTTGAGGCAAATTTTCATCATTCTTACTTCAATCTATTGGTTTTCATCATGTTTGGACTTTTAGATTTCGTTTTTGTGTGGTCAATTACCTAAATCATGAGCTAAAACCTTTTAACTTCTGTTTGGGGAGACAATATTGAGACTATGGTTTGATTTATGGTAGGATTGATTTAATATTGGTGATTTTGTTGATTCTAGCTTGTTAAAGAACCTTATGTGTGAATGATAACTATTTTTCTGTTAATAGGAAGATAATTAAGCTGCACGACCGTCTCTTAATTGTTTACCTCATATGATTTATGTGAACACTTTATTATATGACTAGGATTAGCGAATGTGAAACTCGAATTAATAAGAAAAATAGGTGAATTCATGTGTGAGCTTATGTGATGAACCGTCAACAAGAGGTTAACTAAAGGACCAATTTAGTTGACCATTACAAGTCTTAATTAACCCGAATAAATAACCTAGTGAATTGAATTAAATTAGACAACTGGCCACTGTTAGAGTTAGTTTGTTCTCTAAGGATTAGTGCAGCGAACGTGAATCTAATCACTTGAATCGGTAGCCAATTGAAAAATCAATCCATTGCACTATTGCCATAATATCAACCATAGGATCAATTGAGTTGAACTAAACAGAAGTTCCCTTCATTATTGAATTTAGTTAAATCTTTGCTTATCTAGTTTTTTTAGTTAATTAGTCTAAGTATTAGTTAGTAAGTTTCTAGTCTTGGAAAACTAAAGAAAACTGTGACATCCCCATTTTCACGGCCTGAAAAGACCGATTTGTTTTTGCTTTGTTTTATAAAATCAGAGTAATCTTTTAAATAAAACAGTTGCGGAATTTATTCCCAAAACAAAATATGATAAGAATTATCAAAGCATTTCTTTAAAGAAATGTATTTTCATTATATAACAAAATCTCGGGATGTCATGTTCAATACAGACCAAAAGCATAAACAAAACAAAATAGACCTTACAACACTTATTCATAACTACTGGCCTATAATCCAAAATCTCTCGTCAAGTCCACCAACTTATACTCTTGTGCCATTACCTGTAATGCAAAGAAAACTGAGTGGGTCAGGCTTGGGAGCCTGGTGAGCATATAGGGTTTTCAACCCACAATAATATAATTATTATATTTAACCATCAAACAATCAACTCAATTACCCATCCCTATTATCTTTCTTACGATTTTACCCTAGGGATTCAACTACCCGTCATTCATTCATTCCTAAGGATTGACCTACGGAATTAGCACAAACTTCCATTGCTACATAAGGCGCATCTGCCAACATTATCCTTTAAGCGCCTCTGCCGGGATTACGTCATACACTATGAGACGCGACTGTCAGGTTTATGACATTCTCTTTTAGGCGCATCTGCCGACATTATCCTATAAGCACATCTGCCAGAATTATCCTATAAGCGCATCTGCCAGAATTATCCTATAAGCGCGTCTGCCAGGATTACGACATTCACTACTTGGTGCATCTACCGATATTATTCTTAAGCACATCTACTAGTATTATGATATTCTCTAATTGGTGCATATGCCAATATCATTCTTAATCATCTTTCATAGCGTTCCACAGGACTGTCTAGAAGAGTCTGTGGTCGTCATCTAAACTCCGCTAGATGACTAAATCAAACAACAACGATGCCTCTCATCTGTTTATTACACACCAACTAATCTACCCATGTTCTACCCAACATATTAGTAGATAAAAATATACATTTTTATACATAGTTTCAAAACCTGTATAGCATGCTCAATCAATACATTTTCCACATAACAGATGAGGCACACACGCATCACACGTATTTCATAGAGAAATAATCAGATCTATAAGATAGAAGAAAGTGAATATACATTCACACACATAACAACAAAATATACACATAACACGTATTTCGTATAAAATACTTAATATTTATGTGTTAGAAGAAAGTAACTATACACTCACCCAAACATATACTTAATACATTCAAACAATACTTGTATTATACTCGTGTTTATGAAAGGGACTATACACCCACACACATAAAAAACTTTATATTATACACATAGCACGTATTTTATAGCAAATACTTAATATTTATGTGTTAGAAGAAAGTAACTACACACTTACTTGATCAGAAGATGATCGGACAGCACTACGGCTTATAGAAGTAGTATTCTTCGGCAGATCTGGAAGATCTTCACAAAAACCGGACTCCTCGCGGGCAGAGCTTCGGCTCGGGAATTTCACTTCTCGGGATCTTCGGAGCTTCGAAACTTGCTTCGGGACTCGGGAATATTACCGGGGCTTCGGGGTACTTCTGGCACGCAAATCGACGTAAAACGGGAGAGAGAAGAGAGAAAAAGAGCAATAGAGTCGGCTGCCCTCGCATCCTATTTATAGGAGGCTGGAGCATCGGAGTACGCGAGGCGTACTGCCTTACGCGGGGCGTACTGGTCCGAAATCGTCATGGCGTTCGTCATCCGAAGAACTCGAGTGCGAGGTGCGTCATGCTTCGCGGTACGCTGGGCGTACTTCGGATCAGATCGGTGACTACTCTTCGGATAATGCCGGCTTTTATAATTAAACTTAAATATTAATTATTTAATAAACTTCGGAAATTCATATCTTCTTCATACGAACTCCGTTTTCGACGTTCTTTATATCCACTCGAAGGTGAGACTACGCTCTACAACTCTCGTTTAGACTTCGTCGGCTAATTTTGACTTTATTTTTATTATTTATTTTTAGTAGGCCCGGACAGGAAAACTTCGTTATAAATTCATAACTTCTTCGTTTGACGTCCGTTCTCGCCTAACTTTTCATCGCTTCGATACCAACAATGAGATCTTCGATTCTCGTTTAGATTGTTTCGGCTAAAATCCGCTCGGTCTCAAATCGAGTATTCGGGCTGCATACCGCTAAGTCGAAACTTCGAAAAATCATAACTTCCTCATACGAAGTCAGATTTGGGCGTTCTTTTTATGCACGCTCATGATTTAACGAACTCTACGACTTTCGTTTAGATCGCTAAGGCTAAATACCACTCCAACGTAAATTCACTTTTTACGTCATTCAGCGTCGTGCCGGTTCTGTCGCAAAACTTCGACTGGTCATAACTTCTTCGTTATAACTCGGATTTCGGCGTTCTTTATATGCACGGAAACCTTGTAACATATACTATAACTTAGTTAAGATTATTCATTCTAAATAATCTTTCATAAAAAAGTCATTTTTTACGCTTAACGTCTCTTATAGACTAGCCCGGATCTACGGACGTTACAAAAACCCCCTTATTACTTAATTTTTAGATAATATTAGCTTTTAGTTTTAATTTTCCGTTCCCTGTGTTCAATACCCTACTTATTTAACTTTACCACAATTGATAGGTCCACTGCTTTTGTGTGTTTATTTTATAATTAAAAGTATGATTAAAACTAGTTCGTTTCACACACATCAAGTTTTTGACGCTGTTGCCGGGGAACGGTTCAAATAGTTAATTTTATTTGCTAATTGTTATCGTTTTTAATTTATTGATTAATTTTTTTTATATTTAGTTTAATTTTTATTTTTATTTTTACTTATTATGTATTTTCCCAATCTCGATGCTTTTCTTGAGGAAGTAGTACAGGAAATTGAGCAAGAAGATGAGGAGTATGACTCAGATAAAGAGTTGATGAAATTGGGAAGATGGTTAGATACCGTCTTGACTAATGAACAAGAGCAATCTGAGTCACAAGAGCTAGAGTTAAAAGATGAAGAATTTAATCCAGAAAGAGATTTGGAGGAGCTGGAAAGGTTGCTAGCAGAGAGGTCATATGAAGAACAAGAAAAACCTAAGTTGCAGGAACCAAGTTGTGGTTTGACTATTAGCATGATAGGCCCCTTGTTTTCCCGGTTTGTGTTATGAAGCATGGGGTGACGATTCCAACTTTAGAGAAAGTTCTGAATCACGATCCATTTCTGATTAGTACTCGACCGGTTCCAACCCTTGTCAAGATTCTTGGGTTACATGAATTAAAGCTCGTTTAGCCAATTTCAGAAGCAAAGAGCCAAATTTTACAAATCGGTCCACTAAAGAAAATAATCAATCCAACGAATGGATTGGCATTGAGTTCATTGGAAGTTTATTAAGTTGGGAGTCCAGCTAAACTCTCACACAAAAAGAAGCGCTTGCGGGAGGCAACCCGTCATTAGAGTTTGCTTTTCTTTTTCTTTTTAAACTTCTAGTTTATTAGGGTAATTTAGGATTTTAATTTTGATGTTTGTTTTCATTTTTCTATTAGTTGTGTGTTGTTTTGATCTTTTCAGTTTGAAGGTTAGGATTGCATGTGAGGGTCTAGAGTCAAGGCTAAACGAATCGAGAAATCGAGTCTAGGCGAGGGAGGAAACGAAGTTTTGAGTCAAGCTACAAGTCCAATTTATAGAAGGGTTATAGAGTGTTTATTCACTGAAGAAAAATGAGGGGAAGTATTAGTTTATATAACCCCAATACATCAGAAACGGACCTGGGCAGAATACAAACTTTTCCACACAACTGTCTTCTCGCCGAGTGCATCTTATGGACTCGACAAGTCCATGTGAAATTTCGCGACTTTTCTGCCCGTCAAGCTACAACTCGGCGAGTTAGCATATCTACTCGACGAGTCACTCTTTAATTATATTTTCAGGATTTGACCACATTTGATACGGGCATTGGTTCTTTTCTTTGGAGATCATTTTCCAAGCATTTCCAAGAATTTTTCCCTTATAGTTGGAGCTATACTACACGAGATTTTGACACCCAATTCATGGATGAGTTGTTCCCATGTCTAAAGTCAATTGAAGATGGAGCTTAAAGAAGAAATATCAACTTTGCACTACTATCCCAGGGGAGTTTGTTCCAATTCTCTCTTTATTTTATTGTTCTTTATCATGCATAATATGCAATGTGGACATTGCATAAATTAAGTGTGGGGTAGGGGGTTGGTTTCATTAGTTAAAATTTTAGTTTAATTTTCAAATTTTTGAAATTTTGCATTAAAAATTGCTAGGACTAAATTAGAAATTTTGGTAAAAGCAATTAGGATTCCATGTTAGTATTGCGTTTGATGATTACATGAAGACCCAAATGTTTAGTTGAGCCTATATACATTCTAGTGCATTTGTGGCCTCCTTTATTCTAGTGAAATCATGGGACAAAAACACAACCTTGCTTAGTTCGAAGGATGCAATATGTTTAGCATCGTGTACCAGAAATGTATCCAAGAAATTTATTATCTTTAGCCAATAAAGGTTGAAGATGAGCGCCCTTGCTTAAGCATGTAGGTTTTGAGTGAAAAAAAAGTGAGGTACATGTAAAAAAAACAAGAGAGAGAGAATTACAAGAAAAGTTGTAAGAATTTTCGAGCAATCAAAGTGAAGATCAAAAGATCAAAATTCCAAAAGTTCAAAAGTTGAAGATACCAAAAATTAAATCAAAGAAGGTGGTGAATTCAAAGAAATCAAGATCAAATTATCAAAGAAGTGAAGAATTCCAATACCTCCATAGTGGTATCGAAAAGTTGTAATTTTCTAGATTATGTATGCTTGGGTTGCTCAACCAAAAATACCTTGAGGATAGGAGGTTTTCTGCGGATAGATTCGGAGGAATGCATAAAATGAGCATTGTTCGGGATAAGTGGGTTAATGTTTATGAGGATTGTATGTATTTGGAATATTGGGGGGTTCTAGAGAAATTTTAGACACAAATGCATGCGTTGCGGTTTTGGTGTAATGACTGGGTTCGATTGGACTTGTCCTATGTGATTCTAATGTACTAAAATTCAGTTTTGCTTAAAGGCAAGCAAAAGTCAAGTGTGGGGTATTTTGATATTTGCATATTTAGTCTTATATTAGGTATAGATTTTTATCATTTATTAACTAATTAATTGCATATCCTGGACAAAAGATACCTAAAAGTGTTTGAATTGTGTTTTCAGTCCAAAAGCGAAGCTCGGAAGCAAAAGGAAGCAGGAGAAGCGGTTGGGAGCTTGGAAGTTGAGCAAAGAAGAAAAATGCTAAAACCACAAGGTACTCGGCGAGTAGGGTCGACTACTCGGCGAGTCGCATCGATGATTCGAGAAGATAAAGACTCCTTGACTTACCGTGTACGGGAATTAAGGGATGGACTCAACGAGTCAGTCATGGACTCGGCGAGTCGAGGCGAATCTATAAAAGAGACTTTTTAGATCGACACAAATGATTCTGGAACCCTTGGGGAGAAACAAGCTGCAAATTAGAGTCAGACGAGATCTGGAGAACGAAGATACAACCCTAAATCTAATCCCGAAGGAGATTTGAGGCAAATTTTCATCATTCTTACTTCAATCTATTGTTTTTCATCATGTTTGGACTTTTAGATTTCGTTTTTGTGTTGTCAATTACCTCAATCATGAGCTAAAATCTTTTAACTTCTGTTTGGGGAGACAATATTGAGACTATGGTTTGATTTATGGTAGGATTGATTTAATATTGGTGATTTTGTTGATTCTAGCTTGTTAAAGAACCTTATGTGTAAATGATAACTATTTTTCTGTTAATAGGAAGATAATTAAGCTGCACGAACATCTATTAATTGTTTACCTCATATGATTTATGTGAACACTTTATTATATGACTAGGATTAGCGAATGTGAAACTCGAATTAATAAGAAAAATAGGTAAATTCATGTGTGAGCTTGTGTGATGAACCGTCAACAAGAGGTTAACTAAAGGACCAATTTAGTTGACCATTACAAACTTTAATTAACCTGAATAAATAACCTAGTGAATTTAATTAAATTAGACAACTGACCACTGTTTGAGTTAGTTTGTTCTCTAAGGATTACTGAAGCTAACGTGAATCTAATCACTTGAATCGGTAGCCAATAGAAAAATCAATCCATTGCACTATTTCCATAATATCAACCATAGGATCAATTGAGTTGAACTAAACAGCAGTTCCCTTCATTATTGAATTTTGTTGAATCTTTGCTTATCTAGTTTTTTTAGTTAATTAATCTAAGTATTAGTTAGTAAGTTTCTAGTCTTGGAAAACTAGAGAAAACCCCCTTATTACTTAATTTTTATATAATATTAGCTTTTAGTTTTACTTTTTTGTTCCCTGTGTTCGATACCCTACTTATTTAACTTTACCACAATTGATAGGTCCACTGCCTTGGTGTGTTTATTTTATAATTAAAAGTAGGATTAAAACTAGTTCGTTTCACACACATTATTTGCAATTAGTTTTTTTTAATCATATAACAGTTTAATAAATTATACCCCTCTCTCATAATATCATTTATAGCTATTTCTGGCGACGAGGTCAACCCAAAAAAGACTTTGCTTCTAATTCAAGAATATACCAATTTAGTTTTTAGCTTAGACACCTTAAACCAATAGTCTCCCACTTGGATAAGTTTGTAACTACAATTGCAATTATAGACCTTGAATTAATCAGAAAAGAGTGTTTTCCAAACCCACCGCCAAACTCTAATTCAAATCAAACACTGGCCCTAAGATACATGATCAATTATTCCTTCTTTCTTCAAGATATCGTCTGAACAAATTCATGGAATAAATGATCAACCACATGTTCATTTATTTGTTTTCCGATTACCGATTTGTGATCAATTTAGACTACAAAATCGAACGCATCAATTTAGTCCATACCAGGGGCCTGGTTTTCATAGATCAACTCAAATCATTGAGGGTCCCATATATATATATATATATATATATATATATATATATATATATATATATATATATATATATATCGCTTATCCTTATTTAGGAAAATGAAAGAATTACATTGACTATATAGTCCTACAATTTACATATCAAATGACACATTGAATAACCCTTTTATAATATCTAGTACGAGATGCTTTTGAACAAAACAATTCACATCTGATATGTAAACTATGAACTATATATATTTTCTTTACAATTACTTGTGATTAAAATCCATGAAGTAATCTATAAGCGTGGGTTTATCCAATACTTAAAATCTCTATTTTCAAAAGTACTCATGAATATTTTAGAAATTCCAATTGCAATGTCTTAACCTCAATCGACAGTCTACAATCAATTCATGACTGTCTTAATTCACTACTTACTTTCAAAAGTATGAATGGCTGTGGAATTTTGAATAACATTAAAATTACTCAGGGAAGTAAAACATGCAAAGTGAAACACAATCATGATGGGTTTTAGCCATAAGAACTTTCCTATGTGCCCATGCAAAACCCTAATGCTTGGATCTAGGCTTTCTAATTAAACATGCTTTGAATCCAAGACTTCTAATGGCTAATTAGGTTAAATAACAACATTGAAACAGATCTAGAACTATACCTTTGAATTCCTTGTTGATATTGTTGTCTTGGAGCTTCTAGAGTCACAATTGTCACTCCTCTAATGGCTTACAAACACCAATAGCAAAGAAGATGATTTAGGAGAGAGGAGAGGGGAGGAAATCGGCCAGGGTTCTCTTACTTTAGGTGAGGTGTCGATTTCCCTTGCCCATGGGATCTATTTATACTTGTAGACTCCTTAAGGGTTACAACCTAAACCCTAATTGGATAATCTTCTCTTAAGGCTATCCAAATCCTTTCCTAAGATAAGTCATGGACGATTTTGAAGCTATCCTAGCTTCTAGAATCCGTCCACTATATATCTATAAGGATTTATAGTCTAAAGCTTAACTATCAAACAATTGACAGTTTATACCCCTTTATTTAATTAACCTCTTTAAGTCACCAAATTAATTCCAATTAATTCTATGACTTATATTAATCAAATAACAATATATTATTCTTTATATTATTCCCATAATATATTAATAATATTTACTCTCTCTTAATAAATCATCCTATCAAGTTGCTATGGTGAAGGCAACCTAAAAGGACCATGCACAACCGGGTCAAATACTTGCCTAATATAGTTGCAGCCTTAGACACTATTCCAACAGTCTCCCACTTGGATAAGTCTAGCAACTATATTCACAAGTACAATTCGGTTTGCAATCGTAGCTCTCAAAGACGCTGTAAAACTCTGATCTAATCAATCTTGTCCTTTAGATAAGGGATCGTACAGTCCTCTGTTAGATATCATGCTGACAATCCTATGGAATGGTTAGTCAAGCATTTAGGTTTCTCGATCTCTGATTTATTTGACATAGTACTTAATCGAACACATCAATTCAGTTCTGACCGGGCCCGGCACATAAGTCAAATCAAATCATCGAGCGGCCGAGATATCACTATTATCTTCTTAGATAAAAGTTACAGATAAACTTCGACTTATATGCATTTACTTATTCAATAATCAACTATACACAACAATGCGTTTTATAACACCGAGTTACTGATGCGTTTTCGCATTATCAATGTACAATCAATTAACAAATAACAAACCATATATCTAGGTTTTAAGACTATATGATATTATCGTCTTGCGATCACCCTTTTATATCATATTCCATAAGGTGATTCTAGCAAGCGCGGGTTTGTTCCAATGCTCAAAACTAGTTCATAAGCACTCATGAACGTTGCAGCAACCCTTTTGCTATGTCTAAAACCATTTAGACAATCTACACACCAATTCATGACAATCTTCATTCATATCTACTTCCAACATATGAACGATTGTGGATAATTTGAACAATTCGATTATTCTTAATAAACTCAATTATTCTGGAAGTCAAAACATGCAAAGTGAAAGAATAGTTAAACAATTAACATAAGACAGTAACATTACTCATAAATAAAACTCCTTTATTTAATCATCAAATGTTAATTACATTTATCTATTACACGTTTCTAATACTATCTAATCTATGCTAATATCATCCTTCAGCCCAATACTCCTAGCATGCTGCAAGTACCTAACCCTACTCAGTCCCTTCGTAAGCGGATCTGCTGGGTTATCTTCTGATGATATCCTATTCACTACGAGCTGTCCTTCTTCTACACGATGTCTAATGAAATGATATTTTCTGTCGATATGTCTTGATCTACCATGATCCCTCGGTTCCTTGGTCAAGGCAACCGCTCCTTCGTTATCACAGAAAATCTCCATAGGCTCCTTTATGGCGGGTACAACTCCAAGATCACCGATGAAGTTCTTCAGCCATATTGCCTCCTTCGACGCTTCGCTTGCTGCAATGTACTCTGATTCGCACGTTGAATCGGCTACGGTCTCCTGCTTGGAACTCTTCCATGTCACTGCTCCTCCATTTAGGGTAAAGACCCAGCCCGACTGCGAACGGTAGTTGTCCTTGTCGGTCTGAAAACTGGCGACATTGTACCCTCGCACCTTCAAGTCATCACTCCCTCCGAGGACTAAGAACCATTCCTTCGTCCTCCGAAGGTACTTAAGGATATTCTTCACCGCAATCCAATGTGCTCTGCCAGGATTCCCTTGATATCTGCTAACCATGCTCAAGGCGAAGGCTACATCAGGGCGAGTACAAGTCATAGCGTACATGATTGAGCCAACTGCGGAAGTGTATGGTACTCGGCTCATTTCTTCTATCTCAACTTCGGTACTCGGACTTTGAGTCTTACTCAACTTGGCATTACTTTGTATCGGTAATTCTCCCTTCTTCGAGTTTTCCATACTAAATCGTTTTAGTACTTTATCCAAGTAAGTATTCTGACTAAGTCCGATTAGTCTCTTACTTCTTTCTCTTACTATCCTTATTCCCAAAATGTAAGAAGCCTCTCCGAGGTCCTTCATAGCGAAGCACTTCCCGAGCCAGGACTTAACCTCCTGTAGAGTCGGGATGTCGTTTCCTATGAGTAATATGTCATCGACATATAGAACGAGGAAGCTTACTATACTCCCACTGGCTTTGACATATACACAAGATTCGTCTTCACTTCGTACAAATCCAAACTTTTTGACTTTCTCATCGAAGCAAAGATTCCATCTGCGAGATGCTTGCTTAAGTCCATAAATGGACTTCTCAAGCTTACACACTCTATTCGGATGCTTCAGATCCACAAACCCCTCTGGCTGAGCCATGTAAACATCCTCAGCCAACTTTCCGTTAAGGAAAGCTGTCTTGACATCCATTTGCCAAATCTCATAATCATGAAATGCGGCAATTGCTAGCATCACTCTAATAGATTTAATCTTTGCAACTGGTGAGAAGATCTCATCATAGTCAACTCCGAGAGTTTGAGTAAAGCCCTTCGCAACCAATCGTGCTTTATATGTGTGTACCTTTCCATCCACGTCGGTCTTCTTCTTGAAGATCCACTTGCACCCAACGATCTTACGTCTGGGCACATAATCAACCAAATTCCAAACTTGGTTATCATACATGGATTGGATCTCGTTATCCATTGCCTCTTTCCACTTTGCAGATTTCGGACCTGCCATGGCTTCCTTATAGCTATTAGGTTCATCAAGATTTATTAGTGTACCATCACTAATATACGTGTCCCCTTCGGTAGTAATATGAAAACCATAAAACTGGGGATGAACACTAACTCTATTGGAACGTCTAAGAGGTAAGGATTCGCCAATCGGTTCAATCGGAGTTTCTTCCTCGGGTTGACTGCCAGCGGTAGAGGTTCCTTCATCTATCGACTCTTGAATCTCTTCAAGTTCGATTTGCCTCCCACTGTCTCCTTGGCTTATGAGTTCTCACTCTCGGAAAACTCCTCTCCTCGCAACGAAGACAACATTGTCCTTCGGTCTATAGAAGAGATATCCAAAGGATGTCTGCGGGTAGCCGATGAAAATACATCGCTCACTTCGAGGTTCGAGCTTGTCGTGAGTATCTCGTCTTACGAAAGCCTCGCAACCCCAAACCTTGATATGTGCCAACGAGGGAGCTTTCCCTGTCCACATCTCGTGAGGTGTTTTGGCAACCTTCTTGGTAGGGACTCGGTTAAGGATATGGGCGGCAGTCTCTAAGGCATACCCCCAAAAAGAGATAGGTAGTGAAGCACGACTCATCATAGAGCGAACCATATCCAATAAGGTTCGATTACGCCTTTCTGCCACACCATTCAACTGTGGTGTCCTAGGAGGCGTTAATTGCGAAACTATTCCACACTCATTGAGATAATCGTGGAATTCAAGACTTAGGGACTCTCCTCCTCGATCGGATCGAAACATCTTGATTTTCCTGCCCAATTGATTCTCCACTTCATTCATGAACTCTTTGAACCTTTCAAAGGTTTCTGACTTTTGCTTGATTAAATAGATATACCCATATCTACTATAATCATCGGTAAAATTCACGTAGAAGCGGTTTCCATCCTTCGTGGTTGATCTAAACGGTCCACATACATCGGTATGTATTAGGTCCAACAGACCTTCACCCCTTTCACATGTACTCGTGAAGGGTGACTTGGTCATCTTTCCAAGTAAACAAGACTCGCATGTGTCATCTTCCCTAAGGTCGAATGACTCCAACACTCCATCCTTTTGGAGTTGGGCTATGCGTTTCTTGTTGACATGTCCAAGACGACAATGCCACAAGGATGCTTTATCCATACTAGTAGAAGAATCTATATTCAAAACATCATTTCCTAAGTTATCAACAATCATAACAGTTTCATATATTCCATTACATGGTATAGCTTCAAAGTAAAAGACACCATTTAGATAAGCCAAAATAGAACCATTCTCATTATTAAAAGAAAATCTAAATCCTTGTCTATATAAACCATGATGTTTCAAGCCATTTCTGGCGAATAGCAACAATTGTTCAAATCTAAACACAAATTATTCCTAAGCACTAAAGAATACACTCCAATCTTGGTCACAGGCGACGATCTTCTGTTCCCCATGATTAGATTGATTCTTCCTTGCTCCACATCCCTACTTCTTCTTAGTCCCTGCACATTAGAACAAATGTGATAACCACAACCGGTATCAAGAACCCAAGAAATAGCATGATTAGAATTGTTAGATTTAATTGTGTATATACCTGCAAAAGATGGCTTGATCTTTCCTTCTTTGATTGCTTGCAGGTACTCTGGGCAGCTTCTCTTCCAATGTCCTATCTTGTGGCAGTGGTGACACTCTGCCTCCTTCGGGTTAGGACAGGGCTTAGCGGGATCAACTTTGGTCCCACTAAAAGAGGCACCATCTCGGGCTTTGACCTTGCGATAGTTCTTCGATGAAGCCTTCCTCTTCTTTCCCTTTCCTTGACTAATAGCCAAGACAGGAGCATCAGGCGGATTGGGAGTCGGCGCAAGAGACTTGTCTTTGAAGTTGCTCTCAGCAACCCTCAAGAGACCTTGGTTGTACATCGGAGGCAAAGAGTGAAGCACCATGTCGATCGCTAAGTCTTCCCCAAAGTCAACATTTAACTTGCGAAGGCGGTCGACATACCTTTGCATCTTTTATAGGTGAACGGTAAGAGATTCTCCATGACCCATCTTAGCGGAAATCATGTTGGTGAAAATCTCATAACGCTCTTGTCTCGCGTTTTGGTGGTACCTCTCCAATAAGTCTTGGTGCATCTCGTACGGGTACATGTCCTCGTAGGACTTTTGGAATTCGGAGTTCATGGTAGCAATCATGATGCAATGTACCTTCGTTGCATCTCGCTCATGAGTCTCAAAAGCGGTGATTTCGGCCGGAGTAGCGATTTCAGGGTTGATTTTCTCGAGCTTCTCATCGAGGACATACTCCTTATCCTCATAGCGAGCAATGGTGCGAATGTATCTTATCCATTCGCTAAAGTTCGTTCCATCGAAGG
The DNA here is from genome assembly GCF_002870075.4 of Lactuca sativa. Lineage (NCBI taxonomy): Eukaryota > Viridiplantae > Streptophyta > Magnoliopsida > Asterales > Asteraceae > Lactuca > Lactuca sativa. The sequence goes on along the minus strand of NC_056625.2, from coordinate 4,169,772 downwards.
TGACCTTTTGGCAAAGGCTCATCAACGTGAAAGAACTAGCAGCAGCGTTGTTAGCGTTCGACATCTACAAAAGAAAAGGACAAAGATAGATTAGAATAAGAATCCCTAATTATCACCCAATAAGAAAAATTAGGGCTAGGATCCAACAATAACATTTACATACTAGAAAAGGGATGCCGTAATCTAACATGCAAATAAATTGAAGGTAAGTGAATGACGATTCACTAATTCTCCATCAAAACTTAACTATTAGTCCTAAGTGTATTGAGCATTCCTAGGTTCGAGTGAGATTCATTGAAACTATTCAATGGCATGTTTAAATCTCGATATGCCCCTATTGTTTGTGACTGGGATACCGAGGATCACAAAGCGGGTGTGAATTACCATGCAAATTCACATGGTGCCTTCATTGTAACGATCACCTATTCGATGTGCCGGTAAACCACACACGCTCCATCGAACTATGATAAACAATGAATCACCTTTTGCCACCTTTTCTTAGAACCAATTAGTGTGCCGATAAACCACACACGCTCCACTAACTTCTTAGCAAGGGTGCAAAGTGTAATTTCATGGGATTGCATCAATTCACTTTTCCTAAAGTAACTAAGATTGGGAAATTTTTAAAAATGTGTAGTTACTTTGTATTTCTTATTATACTTTTAATGAGAGGATGAGGTTGCCCTATCCTACCCGTTCGGCTAACGACCCTCCACCAATCAAGCAAGCAGTGGGTATGAGTGTACACCCATTAAGTGCCATTTTATAGGCTGCAACCATATACCCACCTTATAGATCGGCTTCGTGAATGAGGCCTACTAACGGTAAGACTAGCATTTAGTTATACATATATATATATATATATATATATATATATATATATATATATATATATATATATATATATATATATATATATATATATATATTATTCTAGTAATATCATATTAGTATAGGGTTGTATTTTAAACCTTTTAAAATCTAGGGTTTGAAATTTAAGTTGTCTAAATTAAAACTTTTAATCACAAATATAAATTTCAAAACTTGAGGGCAAGTTTTAAACATTTAAAACATAGAGGATCAAATAACAAATAATTCCAATTAACAATTAATATCCTAATTATCTATATTTGATTTTATTCAAGATTTTTTTGAAAGATAATTACCAAAATAATTTAAATAATTAATTAATTATCATATAAGGAAATTAAATATTTTATTAGTTGATAAATACCTTTAACTAGATCAAGATAATAGTCATATATATCAAAAAATCGGATTTAGGTTGATCTATTATGATTAAGGTAAGTTTCCATAAGATAATTATGAAAAAATCCCGAATCTGGCCATTCCTGACGCTCGGACTCGTCGAGTTCCCAACTGGACTCGTCGAGTCAGGCCAACTCGTCGAGTCCAACATGGGACTCGTCGAGTTCATGACTCAGAAACCAAAAATCGAATTTTGCAGGTTTGTTTCAGTTAATCAAGCAACAATTTAAAGAAAACCAAGCTAGGCTCTGATACCACTGATGGGTTTTAGCCATAAGAACTTTCCTATGTGCGCATGCAAAACCCTAATGCTTGGATCTAGGCTTTCTAATTAAACATGCTTTGAATCCAAGACTTCTAATGGCTAATTAGGTTAAATAACAACATTGAAACAGATCTAGAACCATACCTTTGAATTCCTTGTTGATCTTGTTGTCTTGGAGCTTGTAGAGTCACAATTGTCACTCCTCTAATGGCTTACAAACACCAATAGCAAAGAAGATGATTTAGGAGAGAGGAGAGGGGAGGAAATCGGCCAGGGTTCTCTTACTTTAGGTGAGGTGTCGATTTCCCTTACCCATGGGATCTATTTATACTTGTAGACTCCTTAAGGGTTACAACCTAAACCCTAATTGGATAATCTTCTCTTAAGGCTATCCAAATCCTTTCCTTAGATAAGTCATGGACGATTTTAAAGCTATCCTAGCTTCTTGAATCCATCCACTATATATCTATAAGGATTTATAGTCTAAAGCTTAACTATCAAACAATTGACAGTTTATACCCCTTTATTTAATTAACCTCTTTAAGTCACCAAATTAATTCCAATTAATTCTATGACTTATATTAATTATGAATTTATTCATTGTATAATGTTTCGAGAAATCAACTAACCACTTGAATTAACTAACATCAGTCATGCCATGTTGAGAACAAGCTTAATATGCCTCTCAATGGTCCTTCCTTTGTGAACAGATCGACCAGACATTACTCCAATGATGCGCATTTCACAATTCCAAATTCTTGTCCTTATCTGATATGTAGTGGAATTCATCATTACATGCACTGTCCTTCTATGATGTCGAGGTTCGAAAGTCATAGAGAATGAGCCTTCGATATTACAGAATGTTCCACTAGAACTTGTTACTCAAAACAATTCCATGGTTATGAAGTCTCAATTTCAAGGTACACTCCTTGAACACTTCTTTGAATTAAAGTTTCCAACTCACATGTAGATTTTGCAAACATCTCCCATTATGAGAATATTTCCATATTTCCATACGATCATCAATTCTGACCAAGAATAATCTCAATAAAAATGTGTCACTATGGTCCTTTCCAAATTATGTCATACTTCTAACTGTCCACAAGCAACAAATCTTCGATAAAACCTCAGAATGTTTTTGACAGTTTGTTTAATAACTCTAGTCACATGAAATTATAATCCTTTTTACACAATGCTAAAAGCATTTGAAAAATAGAATAATCGAATATTATAGCATATGTAATCGATCCTATATCTGAAGCATATTGGACTCGAATCATTATTAAAAGGGTCCAATATATGTCCAAGTCCTTTGTATAATATTTCCATATATATATATATATATATATATATATATATATATATATATATATAATCTCCAATGTTGAAACATTTCAACATGCTATTGATATATGCCTTTGACTAAGTTCTATTAAACTATACAATCTAAACCTTTAGATTTGCAACGAAGTATGAGTGCCCTTTCCCTAATGTCTATTATAGCGAAACAGTTCCCAAATTTTGCAACTTGAAAACTAGAGACATTATTCCTTATGAATATTGTCAACACGTAGTACCAGGCATAACAATTCTTCTCCCACTAGCTTTGACACGTATTCAGAAATCAGATGAACTTCTACAAATCAATACCTTTTGAATTTATCATGGAAGTGCAGATTCCTATTTCGTAATTGCTTCATCAAGCCTCTCATTAGGCTTCTTGAGCTTATGCACTTTGTCTGAATAATGTATATGTTGAAACTATTTCAAGACATGATAAACATATCTCCTAAAAGTCTAAACAATTCCTTGCCATTCCTCACCATTTGAAATATATAGACAGATGCGGTAATCATATTTTAAATTTGAGAATGCAATTTACACAACCAATATCCATATAGATCAGATTTTCAAAATATATTAGCGAAACTATTTCCTAATAACCATATTCATGAATTAGAGCGAATACTTATGTCATTTAGATTTCAAGGTGCATATTTTACTATGCATGTGAATCTTTCAATTCTAACCTCCAGTCATAAGACAAGGTTTAGGAAAAACCAAAATCACATTTAATTCTCCTTCATGAACTGAACTTCACTTAATCTAAATATCTTGTCTTATGGCAACTTAAAAGGCCTAACAGTGCTTCCATGCTGTTTGCAGCTCGCCCATATTAATCAGTGTACTTCCACTGACCAACATGCCTAGCCTTTTACAGTTAAATGAAGAACATATAACTCATAGGCATTTCCAACTCAACTGGAAGTGCACATAAATTATAATATGTCAATAAACACAACAAGTTATCAACATCAGGTCGCGTGCTAGTGATAACTAAAAGGATCATTATCGGTTGACTCTTGAAAATCTCAAGATCAATACGACTCCCACTGAATTATTGACATATAAGTTTTCTCTCAAGAAACATTCATTGACAAGCTAAAACCAATATTCACAAGTTCGTGCAAATTTCCGACAAGAAAACACTTCATAGAATATGTCTCAGTTTATCTTTTGTTTATTGATCAATAAAAACATCACAACTCTAATTATAAATGTGCTAGATTAAGAAAACATTATTACTCTGCATATTACGAGGTGTTGTTATCCTTCTTACTTTTGAAATGAGTTTCAAGATATGATTTTTAATTACTAGAGCACGACTCTAGAATTTTGATTGGAACAAATTATGAATCATTTATGATTGAACATTTCCAAGAATGTTCGATTCCTCTTCTTAGTCATACAATTTTATTAAGATGTTCTTGGAGGATTAATTGTGATACAATTCCACAATTACTAAGATGATCATAAAACATGATACTAAAGCACTCTACTTTCTTTTCAGATTGGAGAATATTATATCTTTCTGTCAAATAAACTCTTTCATTCATTCTGCTACTCATGACTTTTCAAAACTATTATAATTATGTTTAATTTTATAAACAAAACCGTATTTATTGAAACATTAGTAAATCATGACGAATAGATTTATCATCCCCTGTGGTGGATCTAAAGAGTCCGTATTAACATGTACTAGATCAATTAATCTTTCACTTGCCTTACATAAACATGTGAACAATGAATTAAGTCATGGTTTTCCAATGAATAATATGCTCATATATTATACAATTCGAATTGTTTGACACCGAGTATCTATCCAGTTGGTGGTGAGATTTATTTTCACTTGATTAATTATGAAAGTACCACAAACGACATCATAAGAATCAAATCCACAATTTATATTGCCATTATTAGAAATAACCAACACTTTCATTAATGTCATTGCAAGGAAATAAGATAACTCAACTAAGTATACAAAAACTTTATTTTATTGCTAAAAGAAAATTAGAACTTGTCCTTACAATGCATAAAATGAAAAACTATATTTTTGACCATCGAACCATATGACCAAAGACCATTTCTCACGATTAGATTTTGGTCACTTTGCTTAAGCTTCATTATTTATTTTAGATTATGTGATACTATCAAAATGTGATCATCACATTATGTATTAAGAGTCTAAGAATAGGAACTCATTGAGTTAGATAATGGATGTAGCTGAAGTAAAGTCACATGACTTGACTTTACTATCTCTAAGATCTTTCAGGTATTTCGGGCAGCTTCGCTTCCGATGTCCCTTCAAAAGATAGTAGAAACAAATGGAATCTTTGTGTTTAACAAATGGAACGATCCCAGAACAAGCCTTTCTCTGTACGATCAAACACTTTGATATTAGACGGTCCCATTTTCTTAAAAAGAGAAATCTTTTCTAGATCAATAATGTTACCATTGTCAATGTCCATGGGATTCTTGGAATTAGAACCTATAAGCATTTCTGCTTTAGTTGTTTTCTTAAGCATTTATGCTTTAACAACCATCAAAATATAGGTCAGATCAATTAGGGTCACATCAAGATTTCCTCATATGAAAGTTCTTAACAAACTTACCATATGACTCAGGAAGAGAAAGAAGAACCAAATCATTGGCTTGCTCTTTTAGGAACACGATACCCATTCTTTCCAATTTTTCGATGTGATTTCATTTTAAAAACATGTGTACACATGTAATTTCCGTCTTTGTATTTACATGCCAAAAGGGCTTGAGTATTTTCATATCTTTCAATTCGAGGAAAATGTGACGTTGGGAGAGTCACATGAGGAGGAGAAGGAGGTGGGTGACTTTAAGAGAGATAATGTTCAGTTCCATCACTTTCTAAGAGATGGAAAACAATTTCACCATGACTTGAAATCGGAAGATCATCTCCAGATGATTGAGGAAAAACATTTCCCAAAGAACTAGGAAGACCATCATTGTCTTGATTTGACATCTAATATTGAGAGAATAGAGAATTCAGGTTAGTTGATTTAATCCTTAGTTATTAACCAAAATTTAAATTAAGGCTAGGATCCATATTTTCGATTCGAACTTTGAAGAGGGATGTTGTAATTAAATTTGAATCTTTTTTAAGTAGGTAAGGCTTTTACTAATTTCAATCTGATGAAACTCCTAGTTTTTTGAGATTCATTGAATCTTATCAGTGGCATGTTTAATCTCATATTATGCTCTCACCTTTTTTAATTGGGATGCTGAGAATGATAAATGAGATGTGAATAACCATGCAAACCCGCTTTACAACCTCGAGGTCTTTTATCATCTTAAATTGATGTTATGATAAACCACACACGCTCCAACAACAATGATAATTTTTGATTTGTCCATCAATCAACTTTATAATCCCAAATTAGTGTGTCGGTTAACCACACACGCCCCACTAATGACATATAAAGAGTGATGTGTGTTTTCATGGATTAACATACACTTCACATTTTTCAAATATTCCCCTCTAGCCAATGAGGGGACGAGGCAAAAAGGTGTGACAGGAGATCCTTCAATACGGATCCGCCACGTCACACCTCACGAGGGAATGCCCAACAGAATCAGTTATGAGGAACACGCCTCACAACTAGGTATAAAAGGACCCTTTTTCTTCATGAAGAGGGGGTGAAACTCTTTTCCTCCAGCTTTACCATTACCTCTCTGAGAATCCTTTCTAACTTGATCATCGGAGCGTCATCCTGGGGATCCCTCCCAGACGCCGACTAACGATCATCTTTCTCTTTTATACTGTGGTATCAGGAGAAGGAATCACCACAACTCTCACCATCAGTGTTTAACTCAACCCTCTCTGACATATCACAAGAATTACTCTCTTCTGAAACTTCAAACATGAAAGATTTCAAGTTATCATCCAATTGACCATGAAATTATGTCACAACTTATTTTACTAACTCCTTAAACTTGGACTCTTCAGACAACAACAATGAAACCACCCCTTATTTACTAATAGATGAAGATGAAATTACAGATGAATCATTGAGAAACTACAAAATCATATTCATCACGTAGTTTAAGATATTATATTGCTGTTTAGATATTATGTCTTCATCTTCCGTATCATCCTTATCAGAATCAAAAGTAGGAGTACCAAAATTAAATCCTTTATCTTCATCATCCATTTGTTGAGAAATCACCAATCCCTTAATCATGTGAAGGATCAGTGATTGGGATAAGAACAATTTTGTAATTGGTTGACGAAGAATCCTATCAAAAGTTGGTGAATGAGTTGGAGCAGTAGATGTTTGAATAACAAAAGTGACAAGTGGTGAAGATGGTAGTGGAAGAATTGTCGAAGGATCAATGGTAAAAGTCTCACCAATGTTGACATTTGAGTCCATATTAGATGTGTGCTCAGGGATATCGAGATTCCTAATCTCCTCCCTTATTAAATAATCTTCAAAAGTTAATGTCTTATTTGAATATTCTAATTTAAACAATTAAAATAATATTTAAGACAAATATTCAAGTTCAAATAATATCCAAATTCAATTAATTTAATATTCATATTTAACCGATAATCAAATAATATTCTAAACGAATGTCGTTGTTTATTCAGGTTTAAACAGTTAAAACAATATTTTAATCAAGAGGTCAATCCACTAATTTTTCAAAACTTGGAAAAATCCAAAATTTGAAAACAAAGAGGTGCCACGTGCCCTGCGATTAAGCAAAGTTTCTTTCAGTTTTGTGATTTTACGAAGTAGTACCAAAAACTAAAACATATTGGCTCTAATACCACTGTTGGGGTTTTATAACATCAAATACACATAACCAAGGTAGCGAAATAATCAAAAGATGTACCTAACTGTACATGGATCTTAGGATCAAGGTTTTACTAGTTTTAGCAACATACTTTAAAATCAAAGTAAAGAAGGATTAAATACTTACCTCTTGATACTTAGATCATATAAATGACAAACTTACAATGGATGAAGAGCCCAAATAACCCAAGACTCAAAAAGCAAACAATTATTAAAACCCTATTAAGGTTTATGCGAAAATTTCATAACCCTAAAGAGGGGATATGATTTTCGTATATGGAGAGAAATAGAGAGGGGAGAAAGGATAATGGAATTTCAAGGGGAAAAACATCTAGGCTTTGATCATTAGCTCATTATTTATATGTAGCTGATAAATCCTTTAGGGTATCAAATCATTTCCTTATCTGAAACATGCCATAAACTTATATAAAGACATGCAAAAATCATCCTTTCAACTCTCCAAGAGCTTCTAGAATATTCCAATTAATCTCTTGGATTAACTAATATTCATGCCCTTTAATTAATTAAAAACAATTTAATTAATTACCAAAATAATTTCTAATTAATTTATTAATTCCTTAATAAATGAACACCTTATTTTTTCCATTTCCTGAATGTTATTTGTGTCATGAGGTCAACCCAAAAGGACCCTGTTTGTTATTTAGAAATATTACCAACTAGTTAATGACATTGAACACTATTTCCAACACATATCTTATCTGGTAACAACAATCAGCTAACACACGTCCAAAAAGAATGAAAAGTGAACATTGGATATGACAGTTTAAATGGAAACGAGTGAAGATTGATTATCTAATTTAAATTGTGATTCAAAGTTCACTTTTCACTCTCGATGGATGTGTGTTCGCTGATGATTTTAGCAGATAAGGTATGAAGGTTAGGTCGTAATTATGGTAAAAAACATAAGAGTAACATCTTTATCACAAGAACACTTACAAAGTGTATCTCATGACATCCACGATGATGCATAAGAAAAATGTAGACTGTTTGAAATGGCCAGTAAACAACGGAGGAGTACTTAATCCACCTTTGCATTTCTAGAATTAGCGAAAACTTTATTTCTTTTCCTATAATAAAAAAAATAGTGTTACCTTATGATTTCTTTAATAATAATATACATTAATTTAAAAAAAAAAAAGTAAACTTAAAAAATCTCAATATTTTGGTTATTTGTTAAAAATAAGGTAACTTTTAAATAAATCATAATATATTAACCGAATTAATGAAAAAAAAGGATATCAGTTAATCTGCAAAACCAACAAAAGAAAATTCATCAGAAATTTTAATCAGTATTATATATGTTTTTCTATAAATAAAATTTGAAGTCTTTCGTCCTAAAGTAAACTAAAATAAAATATTGAGGTTTTATTTGAGATTTTCTATTTTTATTTTAAATAGCCAACTTTGCTTTAGAGTAAAGGGTATTCATATCTCGAAACCATTTATCACATCACTCTCTTGTTAGCTTCTCACTTTTCAGTTTTCAACCATTCTCAAATCTCAACCTATAAAAATTAAATTTTCCTATCCCTCCCTAACTCTCTTAATTTTTAATTTTAAAATAAACACAATTAATTAAAATCATACAAACTAATTCATAAAATATTAAAAAACAAACATGTAAAACTAATTATTGATACAATTTTTTATAAATAAATAGAACATAGAGAGACTCAAGAAAGAAAATAAGGAGCGAGTTATGTGATTTGCTGAAACACACTTATGGGAGGAATCCATGGTTTTAATGATGTTAATGTAGATAGTGACGATACATCCCCCATCTTTTTTAATCTGTCAACGATATCGTCCACTCTTGCTACAAAAGTCAATTTGTATACAATACTTTCTATCAATACATTATAATTTATATTTTTAGAAAAATTATATAATATACATAAAAATATATCATTCTATATGAACAATCTTATGTACTAACTACTTGTCTATTAAATACAAGATATGGGGTTGGATTTGGAATTTAATGCAAGTAGATTTTCATTTTCATTTATGAAGATCCATGATGTCACTACTCTGTTACATAGGGCTGCTGCTACAGTCTTCCTAAACCTATCGCCCTCCTCATTTTCTTTAATAGTGATTTTTAACATCATTTAATAATTATTTTTTTATCTTTATTTTAATAGAATTAATATAGATCAGTTATAATTTTTTTTAAATCAATTATCTAAATAATATAAAATCTATTATTATTATTATTTATTATTTATTTATCTTTGTTTTTATGGTTTAAAAATCTTTTAATGTTTTTGACATTTTATTTAAATATATTTTCTAATGCTTTTTATTTTTATTTTTCTATTTTACGTTTTGTTGTACAATATAATTATTCAATGTTTTTTTTTTTTTTTTTTTTTTTTTTTTTTTTTTTGTTTAATCATTCACTTATATGTGAGACTGTAAATGGACTGAACGTTCGGTAACGTTCATAAATTGTTTGGCGGAAAGTTCGTTTATTTAATAAATGAACGAACATGAACAAAAATTATCGTTTGTTTAGTTAAACGAACAAACATGAACAATGTTCTCATTTGTTCATTTATGTCAGTGAAAGTTTGTTTAAGTTCATTTATGTTTGTTTGTTTAATTTATTTATATTCATTTATGTTTAATTTTTTTTATTATATTACAACATTGTATGTTCGTCTATGTTCATATATGTTCAAATGTGTTTGTTTATCTTTATTTGTTTATGTTTGTTTAGTATGTTCACAAATATAAACAAAAGAACATGAATAAGATAATTTGTTAAACGAGCGAACACGAAAAAAAATATCTTGTTTGTTTATCCGTTCGTTTGGTTCGTTTACAACCATTTTCTTGTTCCTTTGGTTCATTTACAGTCCTACTTATATGTTAGTGTTTATTCTTTTATTCAACTTTATGGTTTTATGTGTTTTTCGTTTACATCATTTGTTTATATGTTAGTGCTTCTTCATTTATTGTCTAATAATTATATTTTTTCGTATAACTATTTTTTGAAAAAAAAAACCAAAGTAAACCCCCCTCTCACTCTCTCTCACAATCTCTTTCTATATATATATATATATATATATATATATATATATATATATATATATATATATATATATATATATATATATATTAAAGAAAGAGAAAAAACTAAATATTAAATAATTTTATTAGAGGACTGATAGTTATTTGGGTTATTGTTTTAATTTTTTTATTCGAAAAAAAGTCAAAAAAATCATTAAATAATTTAGACAAACAAAATGTCAAAAAAGCAACATTAAAAAATATATTTAAATAAAATGTCAAAAATATTAAAATATTTTTAAACCACAAAAAAAAGATAATTAAATAAAGCAAATAATAATAATAATAATAATAATAATAATAATAATAATAATAATAATAATTTTAATAATTATAATAATGGTATGATTTTCTATAATTTAGATAATTAATTTAAAAAAATAAAAATAACTTTTTAAATAATATATATTAATTCTATTAAAATAAAGATAAAAACAATTATATATATATATATATATATATATATATATATATATATATATATATATATATATATATATATATATATATATATATATATATATATTATTGTTAAAGGAAAAATAGAAAGGAAAGAAAGGGTAATTTGGTCATTTTATATGGACCAAGGACCCGCAGTGCAATTTTCACAAACCTCAGGAATGTACCTATCAAATTTTAAACTTAAAGACAAAAACTGAAAATTTAACTAAGCCACACAGACCATTTCTGTAATTTACTCTTTTTATTAAATATAATCCTTATTGTTGAAAGGTGTTTATTTGTATGAATGAGTTCGTTTTAATCCCACCCAATGACCTTAAACTGATTTTGGATTCCAAAACAAACATCTCGTCAATACTAAATTAAAATCCGATCTGATTCAAACAAAATACAATTCAGTTGAAGTGGTTTCTATAATTCGGTTTTCATAAACTAGTATATATATATATATATATATATATATATATATATATATATATATATATATATATATATATATATATATATATATATATATATATATGTATTATAGTTTAATATTTTTCGAAAGAGAAAACTACAATAAAGTCCCTACATATTGGCCTCATAATCGATTTAGTCCCTATATATGTTTTTTATTCAAATAAGTCTCAAAGAATTGTTTATAATATGTTTTTTCTTTATAAAATCAAATTTATACCAAAAAAACGTATTTTCACTTAAAAATCTTATATTTTAAAGTTTTATGTATATGAAATATCTAGTTATAAAAATATAGATTTATTAAGTATACAAATATATACAATTCCGTTTTTATAAAAAATATATACAAAAGCGTATTTTACAAAAAAATATATACAAACACCTACTTTATCTATATTTTTTTTTATAAAATCGTGTTTGTTTATATTTTTATTTTATAAAAACATGTTTGAATAATTTTTTATATAATACGTGTTTGTATACAGTTTTGTAAAATGTATACAAACACAATTTTATAAAATATATACAAACACTAATTATATAAAAAATTATTCAAACACGTTTCTATAAGATGTATACAAACACGATTTTATAAAATGTATACAAACACGTATTATATAAAAAATTATTCAAACACGTTTTTATAAAAGAATATAAACAAACACGATTTTATAAAAAAATATAGATACACACCTAATTGTGTGCATATATATATATATATATATATATATATATATATATATATATATATATATATAAATGTGATAGGCGTTTGTATACATTTCTTTTTTATAAAATACTTTTTTGTATACCTTTTTTTATAAAAACGGATTTGTATATATTTATATACTTAACAAATATATATTTTTATAACTAGATATTTCATATACAAAAACTTTTTAAAAAAAGTTTTTATATAGAAATTATAAGATTTTTATGTGAATATACGTTTTTTTTTGTATAAATATGATTTTATAAAGAAAAAACATATTTGAAACAATTTTTGAGAAAAAAAGTTGTAAAAAAAATTAAAGTTAGGATGAATTCATAATAAAATTATAAAATTTGGGCAAAAAGGGTAAATTTTGGATCAAATTTGTAACAACATTTAAAATCTGGGCCAAAAGTGTAAATTCTGGACCAAGTTTGTTATAAAATTTGAAATTTGGGCCAAAAATCTAATTTTTGAAAGTTGGATGACCTGTTTACCGGGTCAAAGGATTAAATTGAATATGATTACCGGTATTTGATACTTAATTGAATAAAAAATATATAGGGACTAAATCAATTATAAGGCCAATATGTAGGGACTTTATTGCAATTTTCCTTTTCGAAAAAAAAACATTTCGAGAAAAAGAAATATATATTAATGTTTTTATAAGGCTAAATTTTTTGAATCTATTTAAAATATTAAGTTTAAAAACCCTAAGTTAAGGCTAGATTTTTCAAGTGATTTTTAATCTATTTATGGTACGTAAGTTAGGGCTAGATATTTTAAGTAATTGTAGTTATAATTATTAATCTTATTGAATAATTAAAATCAATGAATAGGATAATTATTCGTTATATGTGTTACGGACTATATAAATATTTATTTAATATGTGCAGGTTATGTGAACAAATATTATAAACATATAATATTTGTATAAACACCTTATTATAAAATTTATATTTGACGCAATAAAATAATGTGTAAAAAGAAAAAGATTATTTAGGATAAATAATCTTACCGAAAGTTGTAGTAGTTGTGATAACAATTTTGTTAGTATAAAAAACGCCAAAATCTGACGTCGTATGAGAAAATTATAAATTTTCAACGTTTCACAGTCAACCGTACGCAACATTGGGAGTCATAAATTATGAATTGGAGATATATTGCTTATTAGCCTAAGTGATCTAAAAGAAAGTTAGAGTTCTCGTAAATATGAAACCATTGATATAGAAAACATCGAGAATGGAGTTCGTATAAAGAAGTTAATTTTGCATGGTCTTTACAATCTAACCTTCATATACTATAAAATTAAAAATCAAATGAGAATTAACCAATGCAGTCTAAATGAAAGTTGTAGGACTCATCGATACAAAACTGGGGAATATAAATAACACTGAAAATGAAGCACGTATGCGAAATATATGATTTTTCGAATTTTACGAAATTTACATGTTAAGTGCGACTTCGACCCACTGGAATTCCACCATGTATCAGCACCGGTGACGAGAACATAACGCCTACGCAAAACTGTGGCGCGGCACGACCTTATCTCAGCCTATAAATAAGTTGCGAGAATCGCTCTTTTCTCCTTAAATTTCACTCCAAACTTTCTCTAAACCTTCCCACTTCTAGATTCTGAATTCTGTAGCAACCCGTTGTTTCTAGTCAAAAAAAGTCAAACCAAAGCCAATAATAGTTCATGAAAATTCACACTAGTTCAATCAAAGTTAAACTAGTTTTAAATAAGTGTTCAATTCTTCACTCTAGAACCAAATACTTAGTGTAAATTATGGAGAAAAACAATGTCTATTAAAGCAAATATAAGCCTAGAACTTGAATGAAATCATAATATATATATATATATATATATATATATATATATATATATATATATATATATAATTTGGTATTAGGAATCAATTCCAAAGCCAAAAACCGAACACCCTAAATGAATAAAGCCTAGACCGAATTCCCTTTTTCCCCTTTGACCAAGAAACCGAATTCACCCCATTTGGAAAGCTTGGATCGAATTCTCCTTCTTCATTGACTAGAAATGAAACACTCATAATTCTATTAACTTTATGACCGAATTCATGAAGGAATTCGCCCTTATAGGACCGAGAACACATCAATTAAGGCCCATTAAGACCGAACACATCCTATATATATATATATATATATATATATATATATATATATATATATATGTGTGTGTGTGTGTGTGTGTGTGTGTGTGATCTATTTCCCAATTCATTTCTCACTTCTTCCACCGAACTCTTGCCAATTTTTCTTTGAAAATTCATACAAGGATTCTCTCAATCTTCAAGAGATTTTCCCAGATCTTCATACCATCTTCAAATCTCCAACCGAATTCACCAAGCCCACATTCAAATATTCATCATATCCTTCATATCTTCAAGTTTTTACTCAAGAACAGAAGAACCATCTTCAAAAACTCATAATTTCCCTAAGAACCCACCGAAAACTCTATTTCCCCACCGAGAACACTATTTTGCCCACCGAATTCACCCTTCAACATTACCAATTATTCCAATTAATTTTTGTAAGTACTCTTTACTTAATTAATTAATTATTTAACACATTATTTAAATTAATTTATTAATTTAAATATGACGTCGAATACAATTATTTTTAGGGTAACATTATTAGCGCGTACGCCTACCCGAAGATTGTGTATACAACTCGCTAATTCTAGTTAACGCACATTTGAGGTGAGTTCATACATCTACATTTTCAATGTTTTTAATATTTTAGGGGGTGGGAATACAAGTAAAACACAAGGACTTTTGTGTTTATACAAACATTTTTAAATAGATTTAAAACCTTTGCAATTGTTTCAAACCGAGTATTCGCTACACTGTCTAAAAATATTTTATATATTTTAACCCTTTTGTAATATGTCGAGCGTAAGGGTATATTGCTTTCCTACAATTAAATTGCAAACGTTTTCATTCCAATACAAAACATTACAGTTAGACTATACTCAGTATAGTTTAAGATTCACTATATTATTTTACTAAGTACTAGACACAAAACAAGAACTTACAAACAAACTATACTAGGTATAGTTTGGGAAACACTGCTCTAATACATTGATACAAATACACACTATCAAAATAATTATTTAAGTATAATTATTTTACACTACATGGTACATTAGTACAAGACAATACATAAAGTTTCTAATACAAGAGAACACTACAACACTACAACACTACACGTAAACTAGTTAATACAGGATTGTGAGGCACTACTTCACTAGTATCCATCGGGGTACGAAACTAAATCCTATACAGTATAACTAGAGTCTCCTGAAGGGGGAGCGTGAGATTTGTGTAAAGATCTATACGGGACTGACAATCCCACACTTGAGCTGCTTGCAATAGCTAGGTCGGCAGGCTTGTGGTGACAAATATCATAACTTTCAGACGCCTGAAGAACGCCGTAGAGGTCACTAGGTCATATCAAGAATGGTTATATGAAATTCACAATAGTATTACTAATACGTATGTTTACAGGATTAACACTACTTCAATGGTTTTATAATATTTATTAAAAGTATTGTTCTCTATGATACACTACTTTACACTACAGCTGGGGTATCCAACTATTCATACAAGGATTTCATATAATTACAGATACAATACACTATTTTATGGTACTAAGTATACCACTACAATATACAATTTCAAGGAACATATGTGACTACATTACATTCACTATAGAAAATATTGGATTTTCTGGAGGAACATACTAGCATTTTCAAAGTACAAAGATAAGTTTTCCATCACTAAAACATACTTATGAACTCACCAAATTTAATGTTGATTCACTTTCCAAATCACTTGTGTTCTCAGGGAACCAGTGGGCAGGTACACCCGCAGGTTTTGAGAAGACATAGCTTTTAGAGTCGCGTCTTTTATACTTTTGTTATACATTTTGATGCCATACAAACTATGTTATGAACAGATGTAAATACTATAATTTATCAATGTAATGGTTGTGTTTCCTTTGATTACTATTATACAATTGTTTTGATACTGTAGATGACGTCCTCCACCACCGAACGTTTTCACCGTTCCGGATTGGGGGTGTGACTAATTGGTATCAGAGCATTTTTTATAGAGAATTAAGTATATCAAACCTTACAAGATATACAACTATAAACACTATGGGGCCGAAGTGCTTTGAACTAAAAGTATGCTTTTAAAATATAAATATTTTATAAAAAGTATACAAGTATGCATACCCACTAGAAACAATATCACAGTAAGAACTACATAGAAGTATTTAGGATGAGTTGGACACTACTGTTAAACCTGGATAATTATGTAATCATATCTGGGATAAGTATAACCTGATCAACTATATTTATTCTAGATATGACCAACATGTGTTTGGGAGTGACTGTGGTGTTGCAACAAGTCTAAAACTTACCAACGCTATATAAGAAAAGAAACACTAGAACCAAACATAAAGTTAAAATACTATAGGAGTATTTTATGGCACTATAGCACTATACATATTCATTACAAGTATTGTCAAACCCACAATTAAAAAACTACAATTATTTTCTTATGTTAGTAAACCTCTATTGTAGATCACTGATGGTACATTATAATGTTAGGTTATATTGCGTTAGGACTAAGATATATCTTGTTCAATAATACCTGACTCATGACCACTATAGAGGACTTGCCGTCATTTCCTCTTGAATCTTTTTAGAAAAAGATGCCTCCGAAGAAGTCCAGTAATAAAACTATCCCACCTACAAATCCACCACCGCCACCCCCTCCTCAGTATGACCCCGCTGTTTTCCAACCAGCAGTGACAATCATCGTGGCTGCCACTATGTCGCAAATCCATGCAAGTGGTACCAGCGAGGCGGGTAGTGGTGCCAACCCTTCCAATCAATGAGATAGTCAAGGGCACCTAAGGGAGTGCTCCTAAAAAGATTTCACTAACGCCAAACCTTGATCCTTCGATGACACTGGAGGTGTCATTGCCTTGACACGTTGGTTCGAGAAGACCGAATCAATCTTTAAGATCTGTGCGTGCCCTGAGTCGAGCAAAGTAAAATTTGCAGCACGCACCTTCACTGATAAAGCACTAACTTGGTGGAACAGCCAAGTCAAATACCTGACTCTACCAGTAGCTAATAGTATGAGTTGGGACGATTTGAAAGAACCGATGCTCGCCGAGTACTGCTCGCGGGGTGAAATGCAAAAACTAGAGCAAGAGCTCTGGAGTTTGAAGATGAAGGGCTCCGACATCACTGCTTACGCCGCTAGGTTTAGTGACCTGGCTCTTCTATGTCCTGGGATGGTCACCTCGGAGAGTAAAAAGGTGGAGAGATACATCTGGGGATTGACACCCCCGACCCAAGGAAATTTCCTAGCTGCCAATCCTCTCACGTTTGATAGTGCCAAACGTCTGGTGCAGACATTAATAGACCATGGTGATCGCCAAGATTCTGTGTCAACCGCTCCTGAACCACCGAAGGAAGATAGTGGAAAGAAAAGGTTCTAAAACAAACGCAAGGGCCAATCTTCGCAGGAGCCCTCCAAGATGCAGTAAACAGTGGCAGTCCTTGCTACTACCATTCCTGCTGTTGTTCCCACTACTCAAGCACCTCACAGCAGATGTGCTGGAACCCTCATTAGGTGCGACAAATGCAACTTACATCATCATGGGCCTTGTCGGTAGTTGCAATGCACTAGCTGCAACAAGAAGGGGCATACAACCTGTTTCTGCAAGACGCCTGTGCAACCTAAAGCTCAGACCCCCGGAGCTGGAATAGGCCATACCTATTATGGTTGTGGTGAGACCGGGCATTACAAGAGAGAATGCCCTAAAGCAAGAAACACTGGCAACACTGGAAGAGTGCTAACAATGGGCCAAGAGGAGGCAGTAGTAGACCCCTTAGTAGTTACAGGTGCGTTCCTTCTCGATAACTCTTATGCATGCATACTATTTGATAGTGGTGCGGATAGGAGCTTTGTTAGCCACAAATTTAAGTACTTACTTAAACACAAACCACAACCACTACGCGGAACTTTCACTGTCGAAATGGCTAACGGGAAGAAACAGAGCGCTAACGATATATTCATAGGTTGTACCCTCACTCTAAACGACTATTCTTTCCCAATCGATCTTATGACAGTTTCCATAAAAAGCTCTGACGTCATTATTAGCATGGACTGGTTGAGTCCTTATCGTGCTAACATCCTTTGCTATGAAAAAGCCATTCGCCTCAATCTGCCAAATGGAAAAATCCTCGTTATCTACGGCGATAAACCCAGTACGAACCTTCGCGTCATTTCTTGTATTAAAGCCCAAAAATACCTTCGAAAAGAGTGTCATGCATTCCTAGCCCACGTAGTAAAAAAAACAAGAAGTAAAAGACCTCTCAAGAATTCCCTAAGTCTGTAATTTTCATGACATCTTCCCTGAAGATCTTCCAGGAGTTCCTCCCGAGCGCCAAGTCGAGTTCTGAATCGACTTAATTCCTGGAGCTACCCCTGTAGCCAAATCCCTGTATCGTCTAGCTCCAGCAGAGATGCAGGAACTCTCCAGCCAGTTGAATGAACTACTTAGTAACATATTCATCAGAATGAGCTCTTCACCCTGGGGAGTACCAGTCTTATTTGTAAAAAAGAAAGACGGATCGTTCCGCATGTGCATATACTACCACGAATTGAAGAAGCTCACTATTAAAAACCGATACCCTCTCCCGCGAATAGACGACCTCTTTGATCAACTTCAAGGATCCAACTACTTTTCAAGGATAGACTTGAGATTGGGGTATCACCAGTTGCGCGTCCATGAGAATGATGTTCCCAAAATAGCTTTTCGAACTCGATATGATCACTACCAGTTTGTAGTAATGCCCTTCGGTCTAACGAATGCACCTGCGGTATTAATGGATTTAATGAATAGGGTGTGCCGACCCTTCTTAGACAAATTCATGATAGTATTCATAGACGATATACTTATCTACTGGCGGAGTAAGGAATATCATAGCCAGCACCTAAGACAAGTCTTAGAAACATTGAGGGCAGAAAAGCTTTACGAGAAATTCTCCAAGTGTGAATTTTGGATTAGGAAGGTAAACTTCCTTGGTCACGTGGCCAACTAAGAAGGAATACACGTGGACCCTTCCAAAATCAAGGTGATTGAGAACTTGTTGGCACCCAGAATGCCTTCATAGATCCGTCAATTTCTAGGACTTGCTGGCTAATACCGCATATTCATACAAAACTTTTCCAGAATTGCTAACGCCCTGACTCAGAAGGACGTAAATTTTAGCTGGGAAAAGAAAAACCATGTTGCATTCAGAACGCTAAAGCAAGCCTTGTGTAGTGCACCTATATTGTCTCTTCCTGAAGGTACAAAAGATTTCATGGTGTATTGCGATGCATCCAATCAGGGGCTAGGTTGTGTCCTCATGCAATGAGGAAAAGTTATTGCTGATGCCTCGAGACAGCTTAAAGCACATGAAGTCAATTACACCACTCATGATCTTGAATTAGGAGCAGTAGTGCTTGCTCTGAAGACCTGGAGACATTACATATACGGTACCAACAACACTATCTTCACCGACTACAAAAGCCGTCAACACATCTTCAATCAGAAAGAACTTAACATGAGGCAACGAAGATAGGTAGAGCTACTAAATGATTATAAGTGTGAAATTCGCTATCATCCCAGTAAAGCCAATGTAGTTGCGGATGCCCTTAGTCGAAAGGAGTACTCAGGTCGTAGGGTGAAGGCACTAACCATGACAATCAATTCCCATCTGTCCACACAAATCAAAGAGGCTCAGCTAGAAGCCTTAAAACCAGAAAATGTGGTAGGAGAAGCCTTAATGGAAATGACGGAGTTCGTTATTTGATGGGCCGGATTTGGACCCCAAAGTTTGGTGGTTACAGAGAGGTTGTCATGAATGAAGCGCATAAGACTCGATACTCCATCTATTCAGGTTCATATAAGATGTATCTGGATCTCAAGAAAATCTATTGGTGGCCAAACATGAAAGCAGAGATTGCTACCTACGTGGGCAAGTGCCTAACTTGCGCCAAAGTCAAGGTGCAATATTAAAATCCCTCAGGTTTACTTCAGCAACCAGAAATACCTAAGTGGAAGTGGGAGCGGATCACAATGGATTTCATTACCAAGTTGCCCAAGACACCGGGTGGTCATGATACTATCTGGGTGATCGTCGACAAATTAACCAAGTCCGCCCACTTCCTGCCAATAAAAGAAACAGACATCTAAGAGATAGTACGACTGCACGGTGTGCCCATATACATTATCTCAGATAGGGATAGTAGATTCACCTAGCAATTCTGGTAGTTACTTCAGAAGGCTCTTGGAACTAAGCTAGACATGAGTACAACTTACCATCCACAAACCGACGGGCAGAGTGCGAGCACCATACAAACCCTAGAAGACATGCTGAGAGCCTGCATGATTGACCTTTGTAAAGCATGGGATACCCATTTGCCACTAGTTGAGTTTTCATACAACAATAGTTA
This sequence comes from Lactuca sativa, assembly GCF_002870075.4. Classification (NCBI taxonomy): domain Eukaryota; kingdom Viridiplantae; phylum Streptophyta; class Magnoliopsida; order Asterales; family Asteraceae; genus Lactuca; species Lactuca sativa. Next base: position 4,148,784 of record NC_056625.2, on the reverse strand, counting down.
CCACTCTAGCATCAAGGTTGCCTCGTTCGAAGCTCTATGCGGCCTCAAGTGCAGAATCCCTCTGTGTTGGGCTGAAGTGGGAGACACACAACTACCTAGAGGGCAAGTTCCAAACAACACTCTCACTGGCCCGAAGATCATTTGGGAAACCACAGAAAAGATAGCACAAATCCGAGAACGACTAAAAGCCTCTAGAGACAGACAAAAGAACTACGCGGACAAGAGGCGAAAACCCTTGGAATTCTAAGTTGGTGATCGCGTTCTGTTGAAGGTCTCACCTTGGAAGGGCATGACATGCTTGGAAAGCATGGAAAAATAAATCCAAGGTACATAGGACCGTTCGAAATACTCGCTAGAATCGGCCCATCAGGTTAAAAACTTCGTCTACCTCAAGAACTTAACAACGTATACCCTAACTTCCACGTGTCAAATTTAAAGAAGTGTCTGTCCGACGAAACTCTTGTTATTCCACTCGACAAGATCGAGATAAATGAGAGTCATAAATTTGTGGAAGAACCAGTAGAAATCATGGATAGGGAAGTCAAACGAATGAAACAAAGTCACATACTGATAGTGAAGGTTCGCTGGAACGCCAAACGGGGACCTAAATTCACTTGGGAGCGATAGGATCAAATGAAACAAAAGTACCAGCACCTATTTCCTAGTCCATGATGTATTCGTCTTAGAATGAATTTCGGGACGAAATTTCCTCTAACGGGGGGATAATGTAGCAACCCGTTCTTTCTAGTCAAGAAAACTCAAACCAAAGCCAATAATAGTTCATGAAAATTCACACTAGTTCAATCAAAGCTTACACTAGTTTAACTAAGTGTTGCAATTTTTCACTCTACAACCTAATACTTAGTGTAAATTATGGACAAAACCATGTCTATGAAAGCAAATATAAACCTAGCACTTGAATGAAATCAATATATATATATATATATATATATATATATATATATATATATATATATATATATATATATATATATATATATAATTCGGTATTAGGAATCAATTCCAAAGCCAAAAACCGAATACCCTAAATGAATAAAGCCAAGACCGAATTCCCTTTTTCCGCTTTGACAAAGAAACTGAATTCACCCCCATTTGGAAAGCATGGACCGAATTCTTCTTCTTCATTGACTAGAAATCGAACACTCACAATTCTATCGACTTTATGACCTAATTCATGAAGGAATTCGGCCTTATAGGACCGAGAACACATCAATTAAGGCCCATTAAGACTGAACACATCCTATATATACATATATATATATATATATACATATATATATATATACATATATATATATATATATATATATATGTATATATATATATATATATATATGTGTGTGTGTGTGTGTAACCGATTTCCGAATTCATTTCTCACTTCTTCCACCGAACTCTTGCCAATTTTTCTCTGAAAATTCATACAAGGATTCTCTCAATCTTCAAGAGATTTTCCCAGATCTTCATACCATCTTCAAATCTGCAACCGAATTCACCAAGCCCACATTCAAATCTTCATCATATCCTTCATATCTTCAAGTTTTTACTCAAGAACACAAGAACCATCTTCAAAAACTCATAATTTCCCTAAGAACCCACCAAAAACTCTATTTCCCCACCGAGAACACTATTTTGCCCACCGAATTCACCCTTCAGCATTACCAATTATTCCTATTAATTTTTGTAAGTACTCTTTAATTAATTAATTAATTATTTAACACATTATTTAAATTAATTTATTAATTTAAATACGATGTTGAATACAGTTATTTTTAAGGTAACATTATTAGCGCGTACGCCTACCCAGAGATTGTCTATACAACTCGCTAATTCCAGTTAACGCACATTTGAGGTGAGTTCATACACCTACCTTTTCAATGTTTTTAATATTTTAGAGGGGGGGGGGGGGCAGGGGGGAATACAAGTAAAACACAATGACTTTTGTGTTTATACAAACATTTTTAAATAGTTTTAAAACCTTTGCAATTGTTACAAACCGAGTATTCGCTACACTTTCTAAAAATATTTTATATATTTTAACCCTTTTGTAATATGTCGAGCATAAGGGTATATTGCTTTTATACAATCAAATTGCAAACGTTTTCATCCCACTACAGAACATTACAGTTAGACTATAATCAATATAGTTTAAGATTCACTACACTATTTTACTAAGTACTACACACGAAACAAGAACTTACAAACAAACTATAATAGGTATAATTTGGGAAACACTACTCTAATACATTGATTCAAATACATACTATCAAAATAATTATTTAAGTATAATTATTTTACACTACAAGGTACATTAGTACAAGACAATACATACAATTTCTAATACATCAGAACACAACAACACTACTGCACTACACGTAAACTAGTTAATACAAGGTTGTGATGCACTACTTCACTAGTATCGATCATTGTATGGAACTAAATCCTATACAGTATAACCAGAGTCTCATGTAGGGAGAGCGTGAGATTTGTGTAAAGATCTATATGAGACTAACAATCCCACACCTGAGCTGCTTGCATTAGCTAGGACAGCAGGCCTGTGGTGACAAATGTCATAACTTTCAGACGCCTGAAGAACGTCGTAGAGGTCACTAGGTCATATCAAGCATGGTTATATGAAATCTCAACAATATAACTAACACATATGTTTACAGGATTAACACTACTTCAATGGTTTTATAATATTTAATAAAACTACAGTTCTCTGTGATACGCTACTTTACACATTAAGTTGGGGTATCCAGGTATTTATACTAGGTTTTCATATCATTACAGATACAATACACTATTTTCTGGTACTAAGTATACCACTACAATATACAATATCAAGGAACATACGTGACTACATTACATTCACTATAGAAAATATTGGATTTTCTGGAGGAACATACTAGCATTTTCAAAGTACAAAGATGAGTTTTCCATCACTAAAACATATTTATGAACTCACCAACTTAAATGTTGATACACTTTCAAAATCACTTGTGTTCTCAGGGAACCAGTAGACAGGTACACCCACAGGTTTTGAGAAGATGGAGCTTTTAGAGTCGCATCTTTTATACTTTTGTTATACCTTTTGAAGTCATACAAAATATGTTATGAACAAATGAATATACTATATTTTATCAATGTAATGGTAGTGTTTGCCTTGATTACTATTATACAATTGTTGTGATATTGCACATGACGTCCTCCACGCCCGAACGTTTCTGTCGTTCCGGTTTGGGGGTGTGACAAATTCCCTAGTTATTTGGAGTGTTAGCTTTGAGTCGCTAGAGAGTCGACAAAAAGAAACGTATAGAGTAGAAGTAGTGTGTGTGAATTTTTCAAACTTTTGTTAGAAAGCACTGTAAGTTAAACTACACTTGTTATGCTTTATGTGTAACTTATATTTATAGTCATAGTCGTTATTATGAATTTATAAATACGATTTATTAGTGATTACAAGTCAAAATACAGATTGATCTACTTACGAGAGTGATGTCTCAGCTATATCTAGTGATGTGTTTAAAATGGATTTTCGAAACAGTATACTTTGTTTACCAAACAGATCATACCTCCGATATGATCTTAACTGGTTATTCCTTATTATCTAGAACTTGAAATATTCATTGGGATTATTGAGGAATCGGGAAATAGTAAATATAACCTTAAAAAATACAAACGAATACTGAGACGTAGTAATATTTGTATTTAGGTTTTTTTAAAAGGGATAAGTCGAAGTGTTAGCCGAGGAGTTAGCTTTTCGGTGGATCTTCCACCTAAATCAAGTGAGTGAATAGTTATTTTTATGAACATGATTTTAATACAAGTATTTATTAAAAGTATTAAATATTTGATGAAAGCTTATATGTGAATTACATTCTTATTATCTGGAATATGTGTTAAATGTATATTCGATGACATACACAGTGCAAACCAAATATTATATATGTTTTAAGGTGTATGTATGTGTGTATATATATATATATATATATATATATATATATATATATTATTAAAAGATAATCTTAATATAATTATTATTACTAAAAATATTAACATATATTAAATACCTATTACTCTGATTTAAATATATACACTAAATTAGCATAGTGTTGTCTAAACAGAGTTGGTATTGGAAGTTGATTTCAAGGATTATAGTCTAGTTTAGTTTCTAAACTGAGACGTATAAAGGATGCTTAGATCCAGTTAAGCTGGATAATAATGTAGTTGTATATTATATTGCAATAATATGGCAAAACAGGAAAATGATTTTGGATGTTGATTACAAGCATTATTGTCTTGCGTAAATGATGGAATAAGACTTATAAAGGATGCTTAGTTCATGTTAAGGTTAAAGAGTGTTTAGTTATTCCATGACGTGTAAAGATATTACATAGACATGAAATTTGTGTTGGAGGTTGATTACGTATATTGTAATCTCATCTAGTTATACACTAAGACTTAAAAATGATGCTTAGTTCAGTTAAGTTTGGAAAATGGGTAATATTATATTAAGGGTGTTTTTGAGATTATAATGGAGGGTAGAACTCTGTTCGATGACATTTGTGATTAGATGGTGTCTGGGTGCATACTGGAGTACTATAATAGTATTCTCCCTCCTTTTAGACAACCTGAAATGGTGTGTCTGTTTTAGATAGCCCGATAGGGTGTGTTTATAACATACCACTGCTAGGTACGTATGAGTCATCTATCAGAGTATAGATGACTACCCCTAACTAAACACAGCCGTGTGGTGTTAATGTGTTATACTGATCCGAGGAGACCGGATCGTATGTTCATTCGGGTACTTTATCCGCCCATGGTTGCCTTTTTTACTGACGCATGCTGCCAAGGAATACCCGAGCAGTATAATCAAGTCGTTGCTTATAGTGATCCTTTAGGATATATCTTATAAGATCACTGTTATAAGATTAATAGGCAAGGATCGACGTGCAAGGTAACTAAGGGTGAAATGTCTTATGGATATTTATGATGTGTTGTTGGAATACTTGGTTTTGCAGGTTATTGATAATAAATTAATATCATAATAACATTATGGGATTGAAAACCTTATGTATCACTAGCTTTCCCAACCTAGCCCACTCAATTTATATGCATCACATGTAGTGGTGCTAAGACTGCTGGAGACATGAATAGGATGTTGAGTTATTAAAGATAAGACATACTATAGTGTTCAATACCGTTAGGTCTTTATGCTGTAACTATGTTGTGTATTGCTTATGACATCTTTAGAGTTTTATTATTTTGAAACAAACATTTGTACTTAAAATGTTTTAATATACTGAGATTTTCTGTAAACAAAGATGTTATGGTTTTTCAAGTGTAAAAAAATGTTTTTTTTGCCAGTGTTAGAAAATAGGAGATGTCACAAAATCCAATATATGATTATATATATATATATATATATATATATATATATATATATATATATATATATATATATATATATATATATATATATATATATATATATATATATATATATATATATATAATATAAATAAATAATAAATTGTTATTCAGTTTTGTTGGATTATTCGGTTCTTAATTTATAATCAAAACAATATATAATCCAACATAATAATTCGGTTTTGCTGAAAATCAATCTCAAAATCTATAAATCTAAACTAAATAGTCCAATCAAAATTATCCATTTGGAAAATTTGGTTTTATCCAAATAGCAAACAACCCTGCTAGTGGTTAACCGTATGAATAAGCATTATTCCGGACCCGGACCAATAACCGAAGAATCGAAGAACTGAGAATCGATTTAGTGAGCAATAGAGAACCGAGAATCATACAGAATACCTCGGTTCTAATTTAGTTTTAAAGAAAGTGGGTTCTTTATGATGTGTTCGTTTTTAGATCCGGCCAAACCTGATCGAGAACCGAATAACCATGAAACGATTTAGTGGGAAATGGAGTACCGAAAAACAGACATAATACGTATGTTTTGGTTCCGGTTCCAGTTTGGTCGATTCCACCAGGTCAAATGCTCATCCATAGTTAACCTTTTTTAAAAGGTTTTTTTTTATTCTTTCTAATATTGATTAATTTATCAGTTAATTATTTTAAATGTTTTATTAAACCCTCTCATATAATATATCACATTTACTAACATATATATTATATATATATATATATATATATATATATATATATATATATATATATATATATATATATATATATATATCATATTTCGGGTATTTCTCGGATATTTTTTCTGAATTTATTTTCCGGTTATTTGTCGTGTATTTATCATTTTACTAGCATATGACATATTTAATCCTTTTATAGTCACTTAATTAAAAACAAAGTAAACAAATAACTTTCTTGGATATTCTTTTAAAACTATAAAAGTTAATAAAATTCTCATATATATATATATATATATATATATATATATATATATATATATATATATATATAGAGAGAGAGAGAGAGAGAGAGAGAATTAGGTTCAAATGTTTTCACTATCTATTGTTTGCATGTATGACTGATTTTGGACCAATTATTTTAGTTATTTTAATAAAGTAATTAATGCATATTAAATGTTGAAGATATAATTAATATCCATTATATCTTCAACATTTAATATGCATTAATTACTTTATTAAAATAACTAAAATGATTGGTCCAGAATCAATCATACATGCACACAATAAATAGTGAAAACAAAATAACCTAACCCCTATATATATATATATATATATATATATATATTAATTTCGAAAGTTTTGACTATTTCTCTTCACTTATATAATTCTTTATACAATATGTTCATTTTAATTTGTTTATTAAATCATTTAATTAGCTAATAAAATATCTAATATCTAAATATAATTAAGATATAACATAAAATGTTATCAGACGTGGTGATTAAATATAACAAAATAAAAATAAAAAATAAAAGCTTAGAAAAATAAGTGTTTGAAATTACATCTTTAAAATGTTTTTGTTTTCTAATGATAAAAAAAGTTTCAAATTTTTTTCAAAAAGTAAAAACTCTAAAAGAACTACCCCTTGATTTTTTTTTAAAAGTTTGTTACATGACTAATCTTAGGGAAATTCTATACGTATCCCTCAATTGCATTGTGTATCACCTCAGGCTCTCCGGTACGGGATATAAATCCACGCGTAGGAGCTGAGGTGGTAAGGCACCCTATGCACTTGTGTCAGTAGGCGTCTTGTAGCGTGGCTCCAACTACAAGCAAAGACGAGAGATGTGACACCCATAAAATTCAATCCAATTTAAAACTTTTTTTTAAAACATTTAAAACCATTAAGTTAGTACAATTTGTTTTCAAAATAGTTTAAGCATCAAAGTATCCCCAGAATCAATTCATGAAAATATGAGGAGGTGCACGATCACGCCTTCACCTTCCCGCGATCATCAAAAGTACCTGAAACAAAATCAACAATTGTAAGTCCGAAGTTTAGTGAGTTTCCCCCAAAATACCAACGCCATACAAATATAACCATATCATATAACAAAAATACAGAACAACATGCATACTGAGCCTTCGACATGACTGGACCGCCTCGCAGGCCTTCAGTCTATCTAGACTGCTCTCTGAGCCTTCGGTACGTCTGGACTGCCTCGCAAGGCCTACAACCTATCCGGACCGCTCGCCGGGCCTTCGGTCTGACTGAATCCCTTTGTAGGGCCTTCAGTCTATTCGAGCCGCCTTAGGTATGTTGGCCTTCAGCATAAAGTAGGACCGCCTCAACCCAACCCCAAATCAAACAAACATGTGTACATAAATATCATACTCTTGCATATATATAACAGTCATACTGATCTAACAAATCCTCAATCCTAGCAACATCCTATAACCAGGATACCGACCTAACCAGGTCACTAACATAGCATCATCCTATATACCAGGATACCAATCTAACAGATCATAATAGCATAAAAACATCCTATCTTACAGGATACCGATATAACCGATCATAACAGCATACAACATCTTATCTACTAGGATACCGATCTAACAGATCATAACATCATTCAACATCCTATCTACCAGGATACCGATCTTAACAGATCATAACATCATACAAGCATACTATAACCAAAATAACAATCCAAAGGACCAACCTTAGTGCCTTAGACCCAATTGATATAGTGAGGATAACTCACCTGGCGCACTGCTGAAGTCCCGCAAAAAAAATCCAACTGCTAGTTGACAGATTCTCAAGCTGTCAACATCAAACAACACCCAATTAATAATTAAGTTCCAAGCCCAAGGTCCAACTCACACCCAAAGGCCCAATAGTCAACTAATGGGCTAAAGCCCAACATATGGCCTAATTTTCCAAATTGGGCCCATACCTCTACATGGTCTTTCCTTAAGGCCCATCTGATTATTCCAATCTAATTCCCATGGCCCATTATCACATAATCATAAATGCCAATTTTCCAAATTGGGCCCAAGTCCTCACATGGGCCTTACCTTAAAGCCCATCTAATTATTTTAGACGATTTACTTGTTCTTGGGAAGCCCATTAATAGTCCAATCACCAAAGCATACTAGGAAGGCCCAATTCAAGGCCCGAGTGAGATTAGGGTTTTCACATGAAATAACGATTATGGTTAAGTGTTTCTTACTTAACCCATTAAGGACTTAATCCATTAAGTCCAATATTTCCTTAGGTTAATTTGCAATGATTATTAGTTAGTATTTCCAGTTTATTAAATAATTCCCGTATGTGTCCTGATCAATTCCCAAAATTAGGGTTTTCCAAACCCTAATTAGGGTTTTCCAACCCAATACTAGCCCATTAGTCCGTTGGTTGGGCTTTTAGGTTACTTTGGGCCTCATTGGGCCCATTAGGGTTTCTTTGGGTCCACTCTTGTCCAAGCATCCCAAACGAGTCCAATACCTAAACAAGGCACACCGCCACCCGACATGGCTGGTGGCAGCAGCCACCACCTCACGGTGGTGGTTTGAGTTTTCTTTTCATTATTCACATCTCTGATCACATGTTACAATGCTTTAATCAAGAAAATAACACACACACAACCACTTTGTGGTGGCCGGTGGTGGCAGCCACCACCTTACGGTGGTGGTGGTGGTCTTCTCCGAATTCTGGCCAAACAACACATACCCACGTGACATACACTTGAAATACATCCAAAGATACACACACCCACGCCCGGAACACTAACACCACAACCCACTTATTAGGGGCGCACGACGGTGGCGGTGGGCTGGGCTTGCGAACGACAACAACTGATGGCAAAACAACCGCATGGAGGCGAGGGCTACATCGAAACCCAATAGCAGCCGGTTCAACCGCCCCTCCCACGACCACCCTATCAGTCTAACTCTCGTCTTTTCTGGTGAAGAGAGTAGTGGCTGTGGCGCGTCGATATAAAGAAAAAAGAAAACTCGTCTTCGTCGTCGGTAGTGCAGCAACGGTGGCGACCCTTCGTCTTCGACGGTGACAATGGTCAGTTGTGGTTTGCATCCTCGAGTTCGCCGGTGACCACAACAGTGAAAGTTCACGCTATGGCGCGGAGATGCCGGCTGCGATGGTATGAAGAAGAGGGTGACAACTAAGAATAATGAAGTAGGGTTAGGGTTTACGGTGGTATTATGTTTAAATATCCAGATCCTTTAAGATCCATCGCATATTTACAGAAATGGCCCCTCGTTCCATTATTCTTTCCAAATAAGGTCCATAATTTACCTTTTAAACCTAGACTCCTGAGATTCTTTACAAATTAAGTCTAATACTTACCAATAGCCCCTTAGCCTCCAAAATATTTTCAAATGAAGTCCCAGAAGCTACCATTTTGTCCCTGCCTTTATAAATATTTACAAAACTAATCCGAAACTTACACTTTTAACCCCCGACTTCTAACATCCGATATTTATTACTTGCTTTTGGGCTATAATAATATAAAATAATAATAAAAATTACTTCTCGGGGTTTTGAGTCAATAATTTAATTATTATATTTAAATGGGATATTACAAGAGACTTGATTGGTTGATTCGTTTTTTTTTTATTGTTTTTTCTTCCTTGAACGTTGGAATCGTAATTAATATAAAAAAAATCAATTTTAAAACTTAACCTATATATACATACACTAACTAAAACAAACACATTTTCAAACATACTTTCAAACACACTTTCAAACATAGATATGAATAATTTTGCAGGTTTCGATTCTTCTTCATTCTATGTAACGCCCGTAGATCAGGGCTAGTCAATTTAGAGACGATAGGCGTCAAAAATGAATTTTTGACGAAAGATTATTTAGAATGAATAATCTTAACTAAGTTGTAGTATATGTTACAAGGATTCCGTACATAGAAAGAACGCCAAAATCCGAGTTATAACAAAGAAATTATGACATGTCGAAGTTTCGCGACAGAACCGGCATGACACAGCGCGACGTAAAAAGTGAATTTACATTAGAGCGATATTTAGCCTTAGCAATCTAAATGAAAGTCGTAGAATACGTTAAACCATGAGCGTGCATAAAAAGAACGTCCAAATCTGACTTCGTATGAGGAGGTTATGATTTTTCTAAGTTTCGACTTAGCGGTATGCAGCCCGAATGCTCGATTTGAGACCGAGCGGTTTTTAGCCAAAACAATCTAAATGAGAATTGAAGATCTCATTAATTGTAGTAAAACGATAAAAAGATAGGCGAAAACGGACGTCGGATGAAGAAGTTATTATTTTATAACGGAGTTTTCCTGTCCCGGCCTACTAAAAATAAATAATAAAAATAAATTCAAAATTAGCCGACGGAGTCTAAACGAAAGTTGTAGATAGTAGTCTCACCTATGCGTGGATATAAAGAACGTCGAAAACGGAGTTCGTATGAGGAAGATATGAATTTTTGAAGTTTATTAAATATTTTCGAAATTAAATTTAAATATAAATTTTCGATATTATCCAAGGGAGGAGTCACCGGGCTTATCCAGGTTACGCCCCGCGTAACCTAAGATTACGTCCCGCGTAAATCGTAGATCCAGACCATATAAAAGGGAGTCAAGTGCAGCCGATTCAATTGCTCATTTCTCTTCTTTCTCTCGCGTTTTTGCATCGTTTTTCGTGCAAGAATTATCTCGAAGCCCCGGTATCATTCCCGAGCCCCGAAACAAGTCCCGAGGCCCCGGAGATCCCGAGAAGTGCGATTCCCGAGCCGAAGCTCTGCCCGCGAGAAGTTCGATTTTTGTGAAGATCTTCCAGATCTACCGAAGAATACTACTTCTACAAGTCGTAGTGCTGTCCGATCATCTTCTGATCAAGTGAGTGTATACTACCTTTCATAAACACGATAATAATACAAGTATGAGTTGAGTGTATTAAGTATATTGTTTTTTATATGTGTGAGAGTGTAGTTACTTTCTTCTAACACATAAATATGAAGTATTTGCTATGAAATACGTGCTATGTGTTTATATGTTATTTGTCTATTTGAGATGGGCATGGAAGTTGGAGTTTTATACAGGTGTTAAATGATTTAAACTGTGTAAGTATTTATATCTACAAAATTGTTGGGTAGAACATAGGTAGATGGAATAGTTGGTGACTATGGAGTTAGCACCTATTGTATAAACCTTGGCGACGATGTGACTTCGTGCCTATTTGATGAACCTTGGCGACTATGGAGTTAGCGCTTGTTGAGTAAACCTTGGCGACTATGGAGTTAGCGCTTGTTGAGTAAACCTTGGTGACTATGGAGTTAGCGCCTATTGTTAAGTGAACCTTGGTGACTATGGAGTTAGCGCCTATTGTTGAGTAAACCTTGGCGACTATGGAGTTACCGCTTGTTAAGTGAACCTTCGTGACTATGGAGTTAGCGCCAGATAACTATGGATTTAGTACTTGATAAATAAGCTTTGGCAGCAATGGAATTCGTGCCAATTCCTTACGAATAAATGAATGAAGGATAGTTGGTTCTTAGGGTAAAACCTTAAGAAGATAATGGGGATGGGTAATTGGGTTGATTGTTTGTTGATTAAATATAATAATTATATTATTGTGGGTTGAAAACCCTATATGCTCACCAGGCTCCCAAGCCTGACCCACTCAGTTTTCTTTTCATTACAGGTAATGGCACAAGGGTATAAGTTGGTGGACTTGACGAGAGATTTTGGGATTATAGATCAGTAGTTATAAATAACTATTGTAAGATCTATTTTATATTGTTTATGCTTTTGGTCTGTAACGAACATGACATCCCGAGGTTTTATTATTTAATGAAAATACATTCTTTTCGAGAAATGTTTTGATAAATGGTTATCATATTTTATTTTGGGAACAAATTCCGCAACTGTGTTCTTTAAACGATCACTCTGATTTATAAAACAAAGCATAAACAAATCGGTCTTTTCTGGCCGTGAAATTGAGGATGTCACAGTTGGTATCAAAGCATTAGTTTAAGCGAACTAGGAATTTGTAGGATTTCTAGACTTAAACTTAGAATGCTAAGCGATGATTGTGAGATGAGTATCTACCATGTTTTAGGCACGAGCACTAGTATATTTTAGGAAAGATGCCTAAAATGCTTTTATGTGCTAAATGCTATATGTTTGCCATATATGAAATTTTTGTTTGGATCTATGGTCTGTTGCCAACCAAATCTGGAAACCTTATGTGTTTAGGATTCTAAGCGTTTGATACGATATTAGAACTAGCATGTAAACGTTTCGGGGGTGATAAGCAGATTTATACGTTTATCGTAATTAAAGCTATCTTATCTTAAAAAAATTCTCGCTTGGTACACCGAATGTCTGCTTGGATGTACAAAAGGTCATGGTGAAGACTTGTAGAGAATTGAATAAATGGACGAAATAAAGAAGGCTTATGATAGTGAATGACACCTATCGGAAGATATCGTAAGAGTGGTATCTTGTCTTTAGAGTATGTCTTATGAAATAAAAGTACGTTTAGAGGAGTACGGTACGTCTAAAGTACACCTTCGATTGGCAGGATGATGGAACGATTGGTGAAATTCTTGAAGTTGTCTCATCGTCTGATATTTTCATCACCAATCGAGTTGAAATAGAGTTAATGATTGAAGATTGAGCAGTGAAGAAGTCCTAGTAGAGTCTAGGGAAATTGTTTATGATTACTTGGACACATTCGTATGTGTTAAATTATTTTGTGATTTTCTTGTATGGTGACTTGGTCGACTGCGGGACAATACTTGGGACGAGTATGAGTAGCTGTGAAAGGTAGTAGATGCATATACTACCAGAAGCACAGGACTCACACTTGGATCATGGAAAGTCACAAGGTTACCAAGAAGCTAGTGATTGATTCCATTTTATTCTGGTATGTCATTACCATTGTTTCGGCAATGACTAGTAAGATGGTTCTTGTTCCGACCCTAGTGGTCATATTTAAATTTGAGTTCGACTACGAGGAGTATGTTACGTGGTCTAGAGGACCAAGCTAGATGTAACATCTGACTTAAGTCAGAAGGTTGAAGTTAATGTGATTGATAGTGTCGCGCTCGTTGTTAAAAGAAGTTTGTAGGTAGAAATGCTATATGCTGAAATGTGATTATATCACATTAGAATATGAAGGAAGGTATATTCCATTTTGGAATTTAACTCTAAGAGACCTGAGTCTAAGCATTGCATCATTCGATGAGAGGTCAGTAGAGCACGACCCATCGGTTTGTTACAATAGATAAAGGAAAGTATTTATCCTGAGAAGAAGAAGGAGTCCATAATAACGACTTATTTGGTAACTCGAGGGTTACGATTGAAAGTACAACATAGTACGATACGCAGATGCAAGATTGTGCATCGTCTGCGGTCAAGAAAGCCATAGGGTTAAATACTCTTTCGAGGAAACATAGAATTTAAGGTCATTACCAAGGATGAATAACTAACGTGTGGAATCATTATGCAAGCTCTATTTTCGTTGATGATTCCGGGACGTAATCATCCTAAGGGGGAGATAATTGTAACGCCCGTAGATCAGGGCTAGTCAATTTAGAGACGATAGGCGTCAAAAATGAATTTTTGATGAAAGATTATTTAGAATGAATAATCTTAACTAAGTTGTAGTATATGTTACAAGTATTCCGTACATATAAAGAACGCCGAAATCCGAGTTATAACGAAGAAGTTATGACCTGTCGAAGTTTCGCGACAGAACCGGCACGAAACAGCGCGACGTAAAAAGTGAATTTACGTTAGAGCGATATTTAGCCTTAGCAATCTAAATGAAAGTCGTAGAATATGTTAAACGATGAGCGTGCATAAAAAGAAACGTCCAAATCTGACTTCGTATGAGGAAGTTATGATTTTTCTAAGTTTCGACTTAGCGGTATGCACCCCGAATGCTCGATTTGAGACTGAGCGGTTTTTAGCCAAAACAATCTAAATTAGAATTGAAGATCTCATTAATTTTAGTAAAACGATAAAAAGATAGGCGAAAACGGACGTCGGATGAAGAAGTTATGATTTTATAACGGAGTTTTCCTGTCCCGGCCTACTAAAAATAAATAATAAAAATAAAGTCAAAATTAGCCGACGGAGTCTAAACGAAAGTTGTAGATAGTAGTCTCACCTATGCGTGGATATAAAGAACGTCGAAAACGGAGTTCGTATGAGGAAGATATGAATTTTTGAAGTTTATTAAATATTTTCGAAATTAAATTTAAATATAAATTTTCGATATTATCCAAGGGAGGAGTCACCGGGCTTATCCAGGTTACGCCCTGCGTAACCTAAGAGTACGCCTCGCGTAAATCGTAGATCCAGACCATATAAAAGGGAGTCGAGTGCAGCCGATTCAATTGCTCATTTCTCTTCTTTCTCTCGCGTTTTTGCATCGTTTTTCGTGCAAGAATTATCCCGAAGCCCCGGTATCATTCCCGAGCCCCGAAACAAGTCCCGAGGCCCCGAAGATCCCGAGAAGTGCGATTCCCGAGCCGAAGCTCTGCCCGCGAGAAGTTCGATTTTTGTGAAGATCTTCCAGATCTACCGAAGAACACTACTTCTACAAGTCGTAGTGCTGTCCGATCATCTTCTGATCAAGTGAGTGTATACTACCTTTCATAAACACGATAATAATACAAGTATGAGTTGAGTGTATTAAGTATATTGTTTTTTATATGTGTGAGAGTGTAGTTACTTTCTTCTAACACATAAATATGAAGTATTTGCTATGAAATACGTGCTATGTGTTTATATGTTATTTGTCTATTTGAGATGGACATGGAAGTTGGAGTTTTATACAGGTGTTAAATGATTTAAACTGTGTAAGTATTTATATCTACAAAATTGTTGGGTAGAACATAGGTAGATGGAATAGTTGGTGACTATGGAGTTAGCACCTATTGTATAAACCTTGGCGACGATGTGACTTCGTGCCTATTTGATGAACCTTGGCGACTATGGAGTTAGCGCTTGTTGAGTAAACCTTGGCGACTATGGAGTTAGCGCTTGTTGAGTAAACCTTGGTGACTATGGAGTTAGTGCCTATTGTTAAGTGAACCTTGGTGACTATGGAGTTAGCGCCTATTGTTGAGTAAACATTGGCGACTATGGAGTTAGCGCTTGTTAAGTGAACCTTCGTGACTATGGAGTTAGCGCCAGATAACTATGGATTTAGTACTTGATAAATAAGCTTTGGCAGCAATGGAATTCGTGCCAATTCCTTACGAATAAATGAATGAAGGATAATTGGTTCTTAGGGTAAAACCTTAAGAAGATAATGGGGATGGGTAATTGGGTTGATTGTTTGTTGATTAAATATAATAATTATATTATTGTGGGTTGAAAACCCTATATGCTCACCAGGCTCCCAAGCCTGACCCACTCAGTTTTCTTTTCATTACAGGTAATGGCACAAGGGTATAAGTTGGTGGACTTGACGAGAGATTTTGGGATTATAGATCAGTAGTTATAAATAACTATTGTAAGATCTATTTTATATTGTTTATGCTTTTGGTCTGTAACGAACATGACATCCCGAGGTTTTATTATTTAATGAAAATACATTCTTTTCGAGAAATGTTTTGATAAATGGTTATCATATTTTATTTTGGGAACAAATTCCGCAACTGTGTTCTTTAAACGATCACTCTGATTTATAAAACAAAGCATAAACAAATCGGTCTTTTCTGGCCGTGAAATTGAGGATGTCACAGTTGGTATCAAAGCATTAGTTTAAGCGAACTAGGAATTTGTAGGATTTCTAGACTTAAACTTAGAATGCTAAGCGATGATTGTGAGATGAGTATCTACCATGTTTTAGGCACGAGCACTAGTATATTTTAGGAAAGATGCCTAAAATGCTTTTATGTGCTAAATGCTATATGTTTGCCATATATGAAATTTTTGTTTGGATCTATGGTCTGTTGCCAACCAAATCTGGAAACCTTATGTGTTTAGGATTCTAAGCGTTTGATACGATATTAGAACTAGCATGTAAACGTTTCGGGGGTGATAAGCAGATTTATACGTTTATCGTAATTAAAGCTATCTTATCTTAAAAAAATTCTCGCTTGGTACACCGAATGTCTGCTTGGATGTACAAAAGGTCATGGTGAAGACTTGTAGAGAATTGAATAAATGGACGAAATAAAGAAGGCTTATGATAGTGAATGACACCTATCGGAAGATATCGTAAGAGTGGTATCTTGTCTTTAGAGTATGTCTTATGAAATAAAAGTACGTTTAGAGGAGTACGGTACGTCTAAAGTACACCTTCGATTGGCAGGATGATGGAACGATTGGTGAAATTCTTGAAGTTGTCTCATCGTCTGATATTTTCATCACCAATTGAGTTGAAATAGAGTTAATGATTGAAGATTGAGCAGTGAAGAAGTCCTAGTAGAGTCTAGGGAAATTGTTTATGATTACTTGGACACATTCGTATGTGTTAAATTATTTTGTGATTTTCTTGTATGGTGACTTGGTCGACTGCGGGACAATACTTGGGACGAGTATGAGTAGCTGTGAAAGGTAGTAGATGCATATACTACCAGAAGCACAGGACTCACACTTGGATCATGGA
This sequence comes from Lactuca sativa, assembly GCF_002870075.4. NCBI lineage: Eukaryota > Viridiplantae > Streptophyta > Magnoliopsida > Asterales > Asteraceae > Lactuca > Lactuca sativa. The sequence goes on along the minus strand of NC_056625.2, from coordinate 4,131,730 downwards.
AAGTCACAAGGTTACCAAGAAGCTAGTGATTGATTCCATTTTATTCTGGTATGTCATTACCATTGTTTCGGCAATGACTAGTAAGATGGTTCTTGTTCCGACCCTAGTGGTCATATTTAAATTTGAGTTCGACTACGAGGAGTATGTTACGTGGTCTAGAGGACCAAGTTAGATGTAACATCTGACTTAAGTCAGAAGGTTGAAGTTAATGCGATTGATAGTGTCACGCTCGTTGTTAAAAGAAGTTTGTAGGTAGAAATGCTACATGCTAAAATGTGATTATATCACATTAGAATATGAAGGAAGGTATATTCCATTTTGGAATTTAACTCTAAGAGACCTGAGTCTAAGCATTGCATCATTCGATGAGAGGTCAGTAGAGCACGACCCATCGGTTTGTTACAATAGATAAAGCAAAGTATTTATCCTGAGAAGAAGAAGGAGTCCATAATAACGACTTATTTGGTAACTTGAGGGTTACGATTGAAAGTACAACATAGTACGATACGCAGATGCAAGATTGGGCATCGTCTGCGATCAAGAAAGCCATAGGGTTAAATACTCTTTCGAGGAAACATAGAATTTAAGGTTATTACCAAGGATGAATAAATAACGTGTGGAATCATTATGCAAGTTCTATTTTTGTTGATGATTCCGGGACGTAATCATCCTAAGGGGGAGATAATTGTAACGCCCGTAGATCAGGGCTAGTCAATTTAGAGACGATAGGCGTCAAAAATGAATTTTTGATGAAAGATTATTTAGAATGAATAATCTTAACTAAGTTGTAGTATATGTTACAAGGATTACGTACATATAAAGAACGCCGAAATCCGAGTTATAACGAAGAAGTTATGACCTGTCGAAGTTTCGCGACAGAACCGGCACGACACAGCGCGACGTAAAAAGTGAATTTACGTTAGAGCGATATTTAGCCTTAGCAATCTAAATGAAAGTCGTAGAATACGTTAAACCATGAGCGTGCATAAAAAGAACGTCCAAATCTGACTTCGTATGAGGAAGTTATGATTTTTCTAAGTTTCGACTTAGCGGTATGCACCCCGAATGCTCGATTTGAGACTGAGCGGTTTTTAGCCAAAACAATCTAAATTAGAATTGAAGATCTCATTAATTTTAGTAAAACGATAAAAAGATAGGCGAAAACGGACGTCGGATGAAGAAGTTATGATTTTATAACGGAGTTTTCCTGTCCCGGCCTACTAAAAATAAATAATAAAAATAAATCAAAATTAGCCGACGGAGTCTAAACGAAAGTTGTAGATAGTAGTCTCACCTACGCGTGGATATAAAGAACGTCGAAGACGGAGTTCGTATGAGGAAGATATGAATTTTTGAAGTTTATTAAATATTTTCGAAATTAAATTTAAATATAAATTTTCGATATTATCCAAGGGAGGAGTCACCGGGCTTATCCAGGTTACGCCCCGCGTAACCTAAGAGTACGCCCCGCGTAAATCGCAGATCCAGACCCTATAAAAGGGAGTCGAGTGCAGCCGATTCAATTGCTCATTTCTCTTCTTTCTTTCGCGTTTTTGCATCGTTTTTCGTGCAAGAATTACTCCGAAGCCCCGGTATCATTCCCGAGCCCCGAAACAAGTCCCGAGGCCCCGAAGATCCCGAGAAGTGCGATTCCCGAGCCGAAGCTCTGCCCGCGAGAAGTTCGATTTTTGTGAAGATCTTCCAGATCTACCGAAGAATACTACTTCTACAAGTCGTAGTGTTGTCCGATCATCTTCTGATCAAGTGAGTGTATATTACCTTTCATAAACACGATAATAATACAAGTATGGGTTGAGTGTATTAAGTATATTGTTGTTTATATGTGTGAGCGTGTAGTTACTTTCTTCTAACACATAAATATGAAGTATTTGCTATGAAATACGTGCTATGTGTTTATATGTTATTTGTCTATTTGAGATGGGCATGGAAATTGGAGTTTTATACAGGTGTTAAATGATTTAAACTGTGTAAGTATTTATACCTACAAAATTGTTGGGTAGAACATAGGTAGATGGAATAGTTGGTGACTATGGAGTTAGCGCCTATTGTATAAACCTTGGCGACGATGTGACTTCGTGCCTATTTGATGAACCTTGGCGACTATGGAGTTAGCGCTTGTTGAGTAAACCTTGGCGACTATGGAGTTAGCGCTTGTTGAGTAAACCTTGGTGACTATGGAGTTAGCGCCTATTGTTAAGTGAACCTTGGTGACTATGGAGTTAGCGCCTATTGTTGAGTAAACCTTGGCGACTATGGAGTTACCTCTTGTTAAGTGAACCTTGGTGACTATGGAGTTAGCGCTAGATAACTATGGATTTAGTACTTGATAAATAAGCTTTGGCAGCAATGGAATTCGTGCCAATTCCTTACGAATAAATGAATGAAGGATAGTTGGTTCTTAGGGTAAAACCTTAAGAAGATAATGGGGATGGGTAATTGGGTTGATTGTTTGTTGATTAAATATAATAATTATATTATTGTGGGTTGAAAACCCTATATGCTCACCAGACTCCCAAGCCTGACCCACTCAGTTTTCTTTTCGTTATAGGTAATGGCACAAGGGTATAAGTTGGTGGACTTGACGAGAGATTTTGGGATTATAGATCAGTAGTTATAAATAACTATTGTAAGATCTATTTTATATTGTTTATGCTTTTGGTCTGTAACGAACATGACATCCCGAGGTTTTATTATTTAATGAAAATACATTCTTTTCGAGAAATGTTTTGATAAATGGTTATCATATTTTATTTTGGAAACAAATTCCGCAACCGTTTTCTTTAAACGATCACTCTGATTTATAAAACAAAGCATAAACAAATCGGTCTTTTCTGGCCGTGAAATTGGGGATGTCACATTCTATGATGATGATTACTCTGATGATGACTTGGTGTTGCACACGTTGTTGTCTACGTCACACAACATGGTGCGACAAAGAGGCAAAAGCTCAAATGTCGAGAAGATGCGTAGAATTTCGATAAAATGGGATCGTATCGCGACACACAAATTTTCGGTACGTAATTACGTTGCCCCTGATAATTTATATGATCTATCGAAATTTGAAGAACGTTTTTGTATTAATAGAGATTTATTTTTACGTATAGCTAGATATTTGGAAAACAATTTTGAGATTTTCCAATTAAGATCGGATGCTAGAGGTAAATGTGGTTTTAGTACAATACAAAAATGCACAACAACTCTTAGACATTTTGGCATATGACATAGCCGCAGACGCATTAGATGAGTATTTGAAAATGTCTGAGAGGACTGGTCGAGAATATGCATATCTTTTTTGTGAGTATGTTATAGAGCTTTATGGTGACATATACTTGCGACATCCAACTAGAATTGTGTCTAACAGTTGTATGCCGCACATGAAGCTAAACATGTATTTTCGGGAATGCTTGGTATCTTTGATTGTACACATTGGGAGTGGGAAAAATATCCCGATGCATGGCGATGTCAATTCAAACGAGATGATCATGGCGTGCTGACTGTTATACTAGATGTCGTTGTTTCACTTGACCTATGGTTTTGGCATGCATTCTTTGGTATAGTGGGGTCAAACATGATGGGTTTTAGCCATAAGAACTTTCCTATGTGCGCATGCAAAACCCTAATGCTCGGATCTAGGCTTTCTAATAAACATGCTTTGAATCCAAGACTTCTAATTACTAATTAGATTAAATAAGAACATTGAAACAGATCTAGAATCATACCTTTGAGTTCCTTGTTGATCTTGAGGTCTTGGAGCTTCTAGAGTCACAAATGTCACTCCTCTAATGGCTTACAAACACCAAAGCAAGGAGGATGATTTGGGAGAGAGGAGAGGGGAGGAATTTCGACCAGAGGTTCCTTTCTTTAGGTCAAGTGTCGAATTCCATCAGCCATAGGGTCTATTTATACTTGTAGATTCCTTAAGGATTACAGATAAGTCCCTATCAGATAATCTTCTCTTAAGGCTATCCAAATCCATTCCTAGATAATCATATGGACGATTTTAGCTTTCCTAAAGCTCTTAGAATCCGTCCATAGTATATCCAAATGGATTTACAGTTTAAAGCTTAACTATCAAACAATTGACAGTTTATACCCCTTTATTTAATTAATCTCTTTAAGTCACCAAATTAATTCTAATTAATTCTATGACTTATATTAATCAAATAACAAATATATTATTCATTATATTATTCTCATAATATATTAATAATATTTATTCTCTCTTAATAAATCATCCTATCAAGTTGCTATGGTGAAAGCAACCCAAAAGGACCATGCACAACCGGATATAGTTACAGCCTTAGACACTATTCCAACAAAACAATGACCTGAATGTGCTTGGAGCGTCTCCGATATTTAACGACATTTTGAAGGGTAAAGCACTAAACATGTGTTACGTTGTGAATGAACATCAATATATTGATGGGTATTACCTTGGTGTTGAGATATATCCAAAGTACACTACGTTTGTCAAGTCGTACTCATGTCCGGCCGATGAAAACTGAAAATTGTTTAAGTTAGCACAAGAATCGGCAAGGAAGGATGTGGAACGGGCGTTTGGTGTCCTCAAACAAAAGTTACACATTATCAGACATCTGACACGATCATGGGATAAGACAAAATTGACGAAGGTGTTGATTTCTTGTGTTATTTTACATAACATAATAATAAAAGAAGATGGTAGGGCTATTTGTATGTATGCTCCAGACGATATGCTTAATCCACCTGCAGTTTTACAAGTCGGCAGCCCGACATACTTCACAAAAGTTTTGGAAATATAAAATTGTGAAACACATCACAATCTATGTTATGATTTGATTGAACATATATGACAAAAGCAATTCCAACTACACAATGTCAATAATGACAACGAGGAAGAGGATGCAGATGACGAAAACGGGGTCGATGGCGACGCGGACAACAATGATGAAGAGTAATATTTTCTATGTTTTTTTACTCCCCCGTCCCAAAATAATAGTCCACAGACAAAAAACACACAGTTTAAGAAAACATTAATTACCATTAACTTTATTAAAGAAAATGACAGTCTTACCCTTCTGTTGCATTTAATTCTATGGTAGTTGCGTTTAATTTTATGGTAATTTAACTAATAATGAGGGGTATTATGGTAAAAGACATATTTATTTTTAGAAGTAGACAATTATTTTGGGACAAACCAAAAAGGAAACATGGACTATTAATATGGGACGCAGGGAGTAGTAAATTAGGTTAAGTAATTTAGAATTTAAATTCTTGTGTTTTTAATTAATGTAATATGTTGTTTTATTAATATTTATGTTTTTATTTTTTTTAATTTATTATGATGTCAAAAAAAAATGATGAAAAGAAAGATAAATACAAAGGAGTTGTTACAATTTCCAATGAATAATGGGTTGGTGGTAGACATGTAATAGAGCTGACATGACGCATATGTGACAACACCTTTCTCGTGGGATGGTGGTGACCATACTCATTAGCCTCATATGAGTGTAATAATGTTTATGTATCCCCTATGACGTGACGATTTATGTGAGTAAGAGGGGAACATAAAGCAGCACCATTGATCTTCTTTAAAAGGTTTTCTTAAAATAACAAACTTATCTATATTTATATAAATTATGTAAGAAAATCTTGATATATCCTTTTAAACTCATGTCGTAATTTACATAAAAGCCCTATTTGACAATAACATTAATTAAATAAATATATTACAGGAAAATTTAACGATAACAACAATTTGAGTTCTAGTTAAGAAAACTATTTTTTTTTTTTTTTTGAAAACTAACACCTTGGTCTAAAATTGGCCATTTCGGATCGGAAAAAAGGGTCTAGACCCAATATTCTAGCCAATGATATATATATATATATATATATATATATATATATATATATATATATATATATATATATATATATATATATATATATATATATATATATATATATATATATATATATATATATATATATATATATATATATATATATAGGTTCCGTTGAAATTAAAAATAAAATAGAGATCTCGAGATTCAACCTCAGCTACGTATTTCACATCTGCCGCAATAACCTTCTGGCGTACCGGCGCGACAGGTCTGGAATAATCATAAACGATTACACAGCGCCGCCCACTCCTTTATCCTCCGCCACCATCCCCACCACCATAACCGCCACCACCACCACCCCTACCACCACCTCTGACACCAGCCGACTCCACCACTGTCACCTCCGTTACTTATACCACCGCTAGCTTTGTCACCACCACCTTTTCTGTCACCAACTGTCGTAATCATATATGATTACTCAGTCTGTGAACAGACATATATGTATAATCATTTATGATTAAACATATATGTATAAACATGCATAATCATATATGATTATACCTCTCTGCCATATAAATCATTTATGATTAGACATAGTTCGCTGTTGCCGGTACGCTAGAGCGTTAGAGCGGCAAGTAAAAAATACGTGGCTGAGGTTCAATCTCAAGATCTCTAAATTTTTTTTAATCTCAAGGTAACCGTCCCCTATATATATATATATATATATATATATATATATATATATATATATATATATATATATATATATATATATATAATTTTTTTTTAATCTCAAGGGAACCGTCCCATATATATATATATATATATATATATATATATATATATATATATATATATATATATATATATATATATATATATATATATATAGACTTAACATACAAAAATTTGGAATAGGTATTTCGGAATTCGAAATTCCGAAGTTCGTTCTACTTGAATTTCGAACCGAGTTTTCAATATGGATTTGTCAAGCTAAGTGAGTTCTACAAAGTTTAGAAACAAGTATACGTACTGCGGAATGTGCAGAACACTCCAAAATACGATGAACGAGCCAAGAATATCCATTTTTTAATGTTTTTTACAATGTGCATAAGATACGCATGTAAGTATCTTATTGTGTGTTTAGGACCAATTTTTATTCCAGAAATAGGTTTTCTGAGGAATCTGGTATGGTACTGTAAGTCCGGAATACGAATAACGTAGTCCGGAACATGATCATCTATTCCGGAATGATATCCCAAAATGACAATCTCAATTAAATATTCATTATCACTTTTTTGTGTCTAATATTGTTTAATAACCCGTACGAGTCGAAAGATGAATTTGCATGGATCTTGTTAAAATCAAAATTGGTTTTATGGAAGAAAAAGTTGTATGTCATTTACAAAAGCTTTCATAATTGCGCCAAATAGAGGTAAAATCGAATTACAAATTGTAATGAATTTTTTATTTCATTTTTATAGTAATGTATTAAAATATTGTTGGAATTTTGTTTTGCAGATAAAAAAACAAGATGCTGACTTAGAAGGAAAAAGTAAAACAAAAACCACCAAAGGCTCCTATAAAAATAAGAAAGAAATCGGAAACGATGTTAAAAGCTTAAATTGAAAGCAGACAGAACTCCGAAAGAAAGGAACGGTGCAAGTTCAACCAAACATGTTATTGTACACTAGTTGCAAATAATTTTTTTCTTTGTTATGGATATGTTTCAACAAGTTGGTTTTATTTTTTGATATGTTTATGCAAGTTTGTTTTTAATGCGTATGTTGATATATTTTATATTCATTTTGCAACATGCGGTGACTCGATTGATGAGGATGAGTTGCCAATAGAATATAAAATACTATGTCTTGAAGACGAGAAATGATCTCTTATTGATATGATTGCATTAGAAATGATTCGTGATGATCAACGTGCAAAACAACGAATGATAATACTGGAAATCACATTACCGCTTTCTACGGCTGAGGAGCAGAGAAAATTAGCATTGTATAATCTCCAAATGCTCCTCATTACGATGTTTGAAGATGTACAATAGTTTGTGAACAAAATGGACATCATCGAAAAAGCACGTAGGACAACTCCAATAATAGAAAATTGAGTCGAGATGATATATAATAGGTTCAGCCTAACTGAGACCTACATTGAATTGTTTGTAAATCAAGTAGACACGACTAGTTTGAACCCGATGCAAGTTCCCGGTTATCCTGGAAATGCAATCTAATTTTAAATATTTTAATGTCTTTTGAAACTTAAATATGTAAAAGGAATGGAAGGTTATCTAAAATAACAATGTTGTTCATTAACATTAGTACAAATATTATTACAAATCCTAATACATACTTATATTGGTTTCCACAAATTAGAAAATTGTAAGGGATGCATATTTTGTTTGCGGTCAATAAAATTTCCTCTAATTCCAATCACATCTGTTAGATGACCTCATTCTTCACGAAGCTTATCAATCTCCACATTTGCATCTTGAATCTACTTCTCAGCTTCTTTGACTTTTTCCATTGCTTCAACAACCCATTTCTTCTTCATTTACTTGTTCTGCTAGACCTTCTGCATGTTGATTTAGTGTCCTACTTATTTCAAAGCCCCTTTCTTTTGCTTCTTCATCGGCCTTCATAGCTTGGAAAATGTCATCAGACATTTTATCCGGGAGTGGGAAATCATGGCCTTCTGGAATAGGGTCTATATCTGAACAAACATAGCAATCTTCTTCTTCACAATGCCAAACAGCAAACTCAAATAAACTCATTCTCAAGTTATTTCACGTTGATGATGTATGGTAGATGCATATTAATTGGGTGAAATGCAATGTCCGGAATGAAGGTCCGAAATTTGATGCCTGAAACACATGTCTGCAATATGTGTTTTTGACTTCATGAGTCAAGAATCTATGACATGTATGATTCATTTGACTAGACATGGATGATTGACATAATGTCTGGAATGTCAGTCTGGAATAAGATTCCAGGATGACATGTAATTAGAAATGAATATAAATAAGATAATGGCATTGTAGAACCTTTACAACTCCAGAATGACAATAAATGAACCCTATTGGTGGAGTAAATAAGAAAAGATTGTGGTCGTTGAGGCTTGGATAACCATGTAGGATGAATGTTTTGTCATCGGTCTACCACATCTCATGTATGACTCAGATTGGGTCCGATTGAAAAATATGTTTCACTATGAGTTATATGTTTCAGAGTATTGAAGTGAAGAAGAAATGAAGATTAAGTTTCAAGAAATTTGGGCAAATGTGAAGACGTTTATCAAAATTTATCACAAGATTCATAACGAATTACTGGATGAAGATGAACAAGTAATTTGCATCTGTCAAGGATGGAATTTATACCTAAACATAACAAGGTTGATTTTCCATACGAACATGCTTGGGATCTTTTAAAAGATGTCCCGTATTTTTAAATTGTGTACTTTGTTATTTTTACCTTTAATAAGGTTATTGTACTTTTAAATTATGTTTTTTTTTCTATCTTTGTAATATGTAACAAATATTAGGGAAATAATATTTTCCATTAGTCACTCCAAATCGATTACAAACATAATGAATTGCAATTACATAGGCGATAAAACGGCCACAAATGGGTCTGGTATTTCCCATTTAGATGGAGGGGGCAGCAAGTGCACATTTTGGGTCTGGTAGGTAGTTTGAAACACATAAGCCCGATAATATATCTAAACCATATCGGTTAATTCAATAATGTTTGAATAACATGATGCCGCAATAGCATGACTGCACGATATACCCAGACTACGCCAATTCCCACATAAACATATTGGCGGTTCAGATCTACAACACAAGTTTTTCTAAAAATCAAAAACTCAAAAAATGTCGGACAGGAACGAACACGGGATCTCGGGTGGGATCTTTGTTGGTTGCCACCAAACAAACTTCTGCATCCTCTTATGAAGCACGATTTCTTCATACGGAGTGAGTACGCTAGTCAACCTACCTGAAAAGTAAATATTATTAATTCAGGTTATCATACAAGTAAAAATAATTTAGTATTTTATAGTATTTTACTATGTATTAAACTACATTCAACAAAGGTCCATTGAATGTAGTCATGAATTGCCTGGGTAAGCGTTATCATCGGTACATTGCGTTGATTAACCGATAAAACCAACAAAAATTATGGAATATCAATGTTGAGTACATTCCAACGGATATTTGGGAAGTTGTAACATTCAGGTTTTAGGTATAATTTTTGGTGCTTAAATCTTGTGGAAGTTGGTGGCCACAACGTGGTGTGGAAGATCACCATGACGAGGCAACCACTTTTGGTCGGCGAACATTTTAAGTAGACATGATATGGCATTGCATTGACCATGATGTGGCGGCATCACAGTCTTAAACCCTAATTTCTCGGTCTTAAGGGCCTATTTAAGGGATGGGATGGCTAGGGTTTGCCCACTCTGAACCTCGATCACTTCTCTTTGTGCTTAGAAAAAAAAACCTAGCCTCCTTTCCAGCTCTTGAGCTCATTTTGGGTGATTTGGCGACCTTTGAAGAAGAATAAGAAGATTCCTAGTGCAAGGATCCAACAAGCATCTTATCTCCACCTTTGTCATCATCTTCTGGACCATTGTAAGTCTTCAAAGCTTCATCTTTTTAGTCCTTTTTTATAGATAAAGGTTGTTTAGCATAATTTGGTCCATTGTTGAAGTTTAGGTGATTGTGTATGATAAATTTAGGAAAATTATGACTCACCAAGGTCCCCTGATCATTATATATTATGGATCTAGAAGTTTAGAGTGTTTTGAGAGCCATGCATGAGATTTGGGTCACTTCTTACCATTTCACCTAGTATGAGTAAAGGACATGTATGGACCATGCATGTCCTTAAAGCTTGGATTTTTATGAGACTTTAGGGTTATAAGAAGCTTTCTGAAAAGATAGAGAAAATAGCTTGATGGATTAATGGCTAAATCCATTAAGTTGTCCAAGTGCAAAAACCACGACATGACATGTTGCTCGCCACCATGTAGTGAAGGAGGGCTTCATTTCCGTTTTGTCATATTGCTAACACAACATGGTGACACGCTTTCCATGATGTGGTCGTGGAGTTGGTCATGACCATTTGAATAGCCACGACATGGCCAACAATGGCCATGACGTGGTGACCGTTGACCTTTGACTTTTTGGCCCGGTTGAGTTTTCGTAAACTAAGTGGATTTAGATTGTGGTCCATGGTTTGACCTTGAATGTTTCATTAGGTGGTGTGTAGCACCGATTTATCATCCATGAGAGCTTTGTTACTTTCGACTGCATTTTCGAGGTGAGTTTTCTCACTATATTATGTGGGATGCTAGATTGTCTTTGTGACTCTTGTATGTGAGACTATGGTTAGATCACAACATTTGTATGAAAGATTATGGTTAGATTACAACACTTGTATGGAAGATTGTAGGTGACTCCCATCACTTATATGAAATACCATGGTTGGATCATGGCAGGAAAGGCTACAGCTGGGCTGTAGCAAAGGAAGTGATTGTAAGAGTATGTTGAATCATAACAATCACATGGGATGAAATACACTCCTAGGGTTGGCCCGTTGTTATGAATGGTATGTAGTATTTGGGGGAAATCACTAAGCTTTGTACTTGTGGTTTAATGTTTAAATGTTTTAGGTACTTCTGGTTCCAAAGGGAAGGGGACGACTTGATCGTATTTCATCCACTAAGGTTTTTCTGCACTATTTGTTTTATGATATTACACTGATGTTTTGAGAGTACTTTTATACTATGATTATTTTATATATGAATTAATAAATGGTTTTGGTTATTGAAAAATAATTTTTTTTACGTAGTATTTTTGGGACGTTACAAGTTGGTATCAAAGCCTTGGTTTGAGGGATTCAGGCACACTTCATAGTATGTATGAAATCAAAGTGAGGAATACTAAAATATTAAAAAAATGATATCCTAAAAAGGCTTTTATAAAGAAAGGGGTGGGATGCATGCAATCAACCGAGCTTAAGTAAGTAATTCCCAAAATACCCATACATGAATGTTATGTTTTAGTATGCTATTATATAAATTTCATGCTAGTATAGGGCTAAGGATCTGTTGAGATTGCATGATAGAATGCTTGATATAGAGAGATGATTTTATATGTCTGTTATATGATTAGGTGCCTGAGAGTTTGTGTTGATATTGGAAATTATTTGATGAATGCATTAGGGTGGTACATAGTTAAGACTAGATAGCCCTAGAATGTTTGAATTTGCCTTGTTGCCTACTCTTGTTTGATGATGGGCTTATGGTAGATACATCTATTCGAACATCTGTTTTATTGCGATTATGTATGAACTGCATTCATTGGATGATCGTCGGGGTCAGCATAGACTTTCATGGAAATTTTAGAGAGAAGAATCCTAGGAGAGCCAATGAAGTACTTTTGTATGATAATATATGATGTTTAGCGATGTAGCCATGTGTGGCTAGTTGTAGAGAAGTCACTTAGGATATATGAGACAACTCCTGAGGAAAGTACGGATAGGTGTGGAAGGTAGTATGAGCGCGTAGTACTGAAGCACAAGATCCATAGTCAAATCAAAGGAAGCCACAAATATTCTACGGAGCTTGTAGTACGAGAGATTCCTTAAGTATGCTTTGACGTTTCTGTTATGTTTTTCAGAATGGTGATGACTTGTCGTGGAGGTAGATTTGGATCTGGTTCTGGTTATGGTTTTGGCTCAAGATTTGGGCCTAGTAATGTTGGGTGACGTGAGTTCATATTGTATTTGATTTCACGAGCTATCCTTAAGGCGGCCATTTTCATTTTTGGATCAATCAAGGAGGGTCTGATTAAGTTGATACGGGAGCTTTTGGGGGCTTTTTGGGTGGAGCTGGCTTTTGGTTAGCTCGGGGCCCATGCTCTCACCTTTCGTGAAATTCGTGCTTATGGGGCCCCTAAGTTCTTCAGGGAGAAGGAACCCATTTACAACAATAAATGGATTACAAATAAGGAGAGTGTCTATCGGACATGCTTCTGCACTAAGGGGTCGAGGGTCAGATTTGCAACTAGTCTTTTAAGAGACAGGGCTTGCGACTGTGGGAGGAGGTAGGCCATACTCTGGTATCAGCGACCGTCGAGGTTATAACATGGGCATAATTTATTACTAGGTTCAGGGCGGAGTTCGTTCCTTCTATAGAGGTTCAACAGCTGGCGCGGGAGTTTCAGGACATTCGTCATACAATTGAGACTATAGAGGAGATCACCTCCAAGTTTCGAGATACGTCCTTGACCGTCCCTCGGTATGTTGTAGATGAGGATATTTAGAAGACATGATATCATGATATACTGAGAGATGACATCAAGGTGTTTGCTAGTATTTCGAGCTGCTATACCTTGGAGCAGATGATAGACAGATCCTGTGAGTGGTAGATTGAGTTAGAGCTTCTAAGGAAGGAGAAGACAATACAGGTTCAAAGAGTAGGGACTACATCGAAAAGTGTAACACTTCTTATTTTCGATCTAGAGGCCAGTAGTCTCGGGGACGTTGTGGGAAGCCGAACGATGGGGTTTTTCGAGCAGATGGTTCGATTTGTTTCAAATGCGGTCGAACATGACAATTTGGTAGGGATTTTCCCTCGTAGGGAACTGATTTGCTTCCATTGCAATCAGGTGGACCATTAGAAGGCTGACTATCCAAGATTGTCAGGAAGAGCGATGAGGGAACTCGCTCTAGTTACTTTGATGGGTGAGGAGCTCAAAGCAGCACCAGATGTTGTCACCAGTATGTATTTATATTTTTTATTGATTGTTTCTTTATTTATGATTATGTTTATTCATGATATGATTAGGGAAGTTCCTAGTCAATGGTATGCCTGCTCTTGTCTTTTTTGATTAGGGTGATACTTGATCCTTTATGTCTCTTTCCTTTAGCAAGAAGTTTTATATTACTCCGGGGGCTTTGGATTTTCCATTAGAGGTAGAGATCTTCAACAATCGCACTGTGAGTGCTCTAAGGATTCATCGGGATTGTGAATTGGAGATGTTTTGGGTCCGGTTTCCTATTAAACCCATTCCTATTTCTTTGAGAGGGGCTAGGATCATTTTAGGAATAGATTAGGTTGTGTCGGTTCGAGGCTATGATCGACTGCATGAATCAGTTAGTGTGAGTTCAAACCTTAAGTGGGGGGAACTGATTATTCATGGTGAGGGAGCATGAGATGGTGTATCAATTTGTTCAGCTGTGAGAGATAGGAGGTACTTGAAACATGGATGTTCAAGATTTTTGGCTTATGTTGTTGACACTCAGGCCAAGTGGAAGAAGTCTATTGAGGATGTGCCTATCGTTTGATATTTTTCTAATGTGTTTCCTGCGAAGTTACTGGGAGTGCTTCCTGAGAGGTAGGTGGAGTTTCAGATTGATCTAGTTCTGGGTGCGGCTCTAGTAGCCAAGACATCCTATTATCTTGCACCTCTTGAGATGTAAGAGTTGTCCATGTAGCTCCAGGAGCTATTGGATAAGGGGCTCATCAGGCCGAGTAGTTCCCCTGGGTGAACTTCTATTTTGTTTGTGAAGATGAAGGACATGTCCCATTGAATGTGTATTGACTATAAGGATTTGATTAAGCTAAAGGTGAAGAACCATTCTCTATTACTGAGGATTGATGATTTATTTGATCAGCTTCGGGGTTCATCTTGGTTTTTCAAGATTGATTTTAGATCGGGTTATCATTAGATGATGGTTTGAGATGATGACGTTCAGAGTACAGCCTTCAGGACGCGCTATGGGCATTATAAGTTTGTTTTGATGCCTTTTGGGCTCACCAATGCACCAGAAGCGTTCATCAAACTCACGAATCGAGTTTTCAGGTTGATGCTAGATCGATCGGTGATTGTGTTTGTTGATGATATCTAGTCTATTCCAAGACCAAGGAGGAGTATGAGAAGCATGTAAAAGAGTTTCTTGAGACTTTAAGGAGGGATAGACTATCTGGAAATTTCTATAAATGTGAGTTCTAGTTGCATGAGGTGCAGTTCTTGGGCCATCTTGTCAACCATAATGGTATTTTGGTCGATTCTGCCAAAATGGAGTCCATGATGCAGTGAGAGGTTCCGTGGTCTCCAACTGAGATTCGGAAGTTCCTAGCTTTACCAGGGTTTTATTAGAGATTCATTTAGGATTTCTTAAAGATATTCGTTCCTTTTACCCGATTGATGAAGAATAATGTCACTTTTCCATTGGGGCCTGAGTAGCAAGCGTCATTTGAAACTCTAAGACAAAAGCTATGCGAGGCTTCGATACTGGCCCTTCCCGGGGGTGTGGATGATTTTGTGGTCTACCGTGACACATAGATTATGGGTTTGGGTACAATACTTATGTATAGGGGTGATGTGTTTGCTTACACTTCGAGGCAGTTGAAGCCTCATGAGGCAAATTATTTTACTTATGATATGGAGTTAGGGGTTGTGGTTTTTACCCTCAAGATTTGGTGGAATTAATTGTATGGGGTCCGGTGTACCATCTACAAGAATCATAAGAGTTTTAGATATTTGATGGATCAACCGAACCTAAATATGAGACAACATATATGGTTGCATGTGGTGACGGGCTATGATTGTGAGATTCTGTATCATCATGTGAAGGACAATGTAATGGTCGATTCCTTGAGTTTCTAGGCAACTAATGCTCGTATCAAAGACATATGCTTGGGATGATTATCAATTCACAACTGTTGGATTTGATCAAAGATGCGCTTATTAAGGGGTTAAAAGGAAGAGAATCGGAAGAAAAAGAATACCAGGGGTCATATTTTTTTCATTTATCAGAGACGGACGAGGTTTGTTGACTCTATACGATAGAGTGTGGCTTCCTACTTCTAATGGATTTCGGCATACATTGTTGGAAGAAGAATAGAAGTAAAAATATTCGATTCATCTGAGCACTACGAAGATGTAGAGGGATTTGATACTTAGCTATTGGTGGCCCTGTATGAAGAGGGAGATAGCTGAGAAGAAGAAGGAGAACTTCTGAAGGTCAAGCAGCAAATCTGGAAGCAACCGGAAAGGGAAGTGGTGCGACCAGTGCAAGAAGAAGCATTCCGGCGATTTTATCATCTGCTTCAAGTGCAAGAAGCCTGGGCATAATTCTATAAATTTCCTATTCAAAGAAAAAGTTTGTTTCAATAGCAGAGAGGAAGGGCACTTAAAGGCAGGGTGTCCAAGGGTTAAGACACCAATCCCATCGATCATGCCACCAAAGCTCAACGGTCGAAGCTATCATATGACCCTCAACAAAGCAAATGAAGAGACCGATGTTGCTTCAGGTACATTATTAGTTAATCAAATTCTTGCAAAGATATTATTCGATTCTAGAGTAGATCATTCATTTATATCGCATAAATTTGGTAGGAAACTTAAGTTATCACCACTTAGGCTAAGTACCCCTATCTTAGTTAATGTAGTTGGTTGTAGGAATGTATCTGTTAGCAATAGGTTAGATGCCGTAACTAACGACTTGAACATAAATTTTTTTCGTCGAAAGCTTTTACCTTTTGAGTTGAGTGAGTTTGACGTTATTATTCGCATGCATGGATTGGTTGGAGAAAACTTCGCAAGCATCGTATGTGGAAGGAAGATGGTGCGTATTAATCCCACTGGAAGAGAGCCGTTCGTGGTTTACAGTGATAAGAGTAGAGTAAATTATGGAATCATCACAATGATGAAATCTAGAAATGCGTAGTCAAGGGATGCACGAAATTTTTAGCATACATGATAGATGCGAATAATATGAAGAAGGGAATGAGTGATATACCTGTGGTGCGAGATTTTCCTGAGGTATTTCCAGATGAATTACGAGGATTACCAACAGAGAGGTAAGTAGAATTCATGATCAAATTATTGCCAGAAATGATGCCAATTGTGAAAGCACCATATCATTTAGCGCCTACGGAAATGAAGGAGTAAATGACACAACTCCTGGAGTTGTTGGACAAAGGTTTTATAACACCTAGTTCATCACCCTGGGGAGCTCCTGTATTGTTTATAAAGAATAAGTACAATACAACGAGAATGTGAATTGATTATATAGAGCTAAACAAGGATACGATCAAGAACAGGTATCTCTTACCTAGGATAGACGACTTGCTCGATCAATAGCAAGGAGCAACCGTTTTCTCCAAGATTAATCTCAGGTCAGGATATCAATAGTTGAAGATTAGATAGCAAGACATTAAAAAGACAACCTTTAGAATGAGATATGGACACTATAAATTCCTTGTTTTGTCATTCGAACTAACAAATGCTCCAAAAACATTCATGGATCTGATGCATCGAGTTTGTGAACCTTTTCTTGATAAATTGGTAATAGTGTTTGAATGACCCAAAGATCAAACAACTTATCAAACAATGACAGAAAATAAGAACAATAAAGATTCACAAAGAAAAACTTTCACTATGAATGATAATCTCACAAAGAGATTAACGTATGCACAAAGCGGCTATTAGGGTTTATGAAAACGCACACGATATTACAAACTGATACAAAAGATTATATACTACTATTCTAGACAATCCCTATAAATCAGGGATATGCCAGCTAACTAATTTACGCTAACTATGGAAACAAGATAAATACAAAAACTGTTACAACGTGCTGAATAAAGATATATACTGATCAACTGAGATGCTGATGTTGATGCTGACGCTGAGTCATGCGCTGACGCTGATAGACTAATTTCAAACATCATCATATTCCAAGGTTTGACCTTACAATCTCCCCCAATATGATGATGTTCAAAACCAACTAGATTAGAACGCCTCTGGACAAGAATTCTTCATACTCAGCTTCAGCTTCTACTTGTTTCTCAGACACGTGCACAGGTTGTGGTGGCTCGGTCTGTTTCAGCATGTTCCCCTCAGATACATTCTTAACAGAATCAGTTTCTCCCCCTTTTTGAGCATCATCATCATTTGGGCCAGGGGTAAGAGTTGACAGAATAACTCCTTTCAGTTGTTGAACATCAGCTTCAATACGAAGGAGACGCTGAAAGCTTTTGTGATTGATGTTGCTCCCCCTGAGATGGTTGCTCCCCCCTGAGCAGATGGCTCCCCATGAGCAGATGGTTCCCTATGAACTGAGTGAAGTTTTTCAGTGACAGAGATGGTATGGTGAGAAAGCTGAGGAGAGATTTGACCATCTCTTGGACTATGATCATCTGGAATGTCAGCATTAGTGTCGTTTATTCATCAGCTCCTTCGTCAGTGTCGGCGTTCAATGATGGAGCTGTATAAGGATGTGCGATCCACTCTCGCATTCGATCAGAAATGCCAATGTCATTGGCTATAGGATCATCTTGGTACATTCGAACTGACATTCGTGGACATGGGATGGGGTTTCCAGAGTGTGAGTAATAGGCCTCAACGAAAAATTTGTCCAGAATAAGAGCAATCCAACGAGGAATACTGAGTGACGGCCACGCCCAACGGTGCCGAAGATAGCGTTGTTGTCGTTATTGACTGATGCGGAGTAGTAGAACTCGCATATTTGTTATGGAAAGAACTCTGAGGAACCTCACTGATAGCGTATCGAAGTCTGCAAGAAACTAGAAAGTTAACAAAATCTTCGAGTCCAAGACCTCGATGAACATCTGGTATATCAGAGTTGAAAATGACATTAGTGGTTTTGATGTATATGGGAAGAGGAGGAGAGTTTGGAGCAGGGATTACTCTTCATGAAGTGGATGAGAAGGTAAATAGGGTTGCCGCCATTGAAGAAGGTTTGGATTCTAGGGTTTTGAAAAGAAATGAAGGAAATTTGGATAATGGAAGGAAGGTTTGAAAGAGAAGGGAAAGAGGTTTAAATATAGGACAAAACGGGTTTTAAAAGGTAATGATTATCTTCTTTAAAAATAACTGCGTATCGTAATAAACTGTCAAATCAGAAAAATAGCCGTTGGGTAAAAAGGGCCGTTGAACTGAAGATGAAACGACAATCAGCGTCTGCGGAAGCGCTGAGATCAGTGTTACGAAAGTTTCATGCTGAAAGATGGTTTACCGTCAATTCAAGGTAAAATTTGCTTGTTTAAGGTTAGCAAGGTGGTTGGTGCGTGTGATAGATACTAGTTTGATTATCTAACCATCGGCACAGAGTGTTGTGTCTTTATCAGTGAGTGGTTCGTCTTATTGAATCATTAGACACTGAGTGAGAAGAAGGTGAAGAGAGGATTGTTGCGTGTGATAGACCTTGGTGTTTTGGTCTAACCATCGGCAAAGACTGTTAGACTCTCATCAGCGTGTGCTTTGTCACACTGAATCACAGAATCAGTGTAAGATTGGTAAGAAAGGATAGTTGCGTGTGATAGACCTTGGTGCTTTAGTCTAACCATCGGCAAAGAGTTTCAAGTTGTTATCAGTGTATGGTTTAATACAGTGAATCATTCAACTTTAGTTTAGAAGATTTGTAGAAGAGAGAGATAAGAGATCAAACCAAGTACTCAGCATGAGAATATCATCAGAATATCATCATCAGCAAAATATACATCAGCTTATAAGACAATAGCAAACATTAGCAAAATTAATTACAAAGTATTCATTCCAAGTTCTCCAATAATGTAAGCAGTTGTTTGAGTGTCCAGGGCCTTGGTGAAAATATCAGCTAGTTGATCTGAAGTCTTGACATGTTCAAGAACAACCTTGCCCTTCTCAACATTATCCCTGATGAAGTGATGTCTGATCTCGATATGCTTTGTCTTTGAGTTCTGAACAAGGTTCTGTGTGATTTGAATGGCACTGGTGTTATCACAGTAAATGGGAGTCTTAGTGAATTTGAGCCCATAGTCTAGAAGCTGATTCTGAATCCATAAGAGTTGAGCACAACATCTTCCAGTTGCAACATACTCAGCTTCTGCAGTCGAAATAGCTACTGATGTTTGCTTCTTGCTAGACCAGCTGATAAGACGATTTCTAAGGAAATGACATCCACCTGATGTACTCTTCTTGTCTAAGTTGCATCCTGCATAGTCTGAATCAGTGTATCCAAAAAGTTCAAATGCTGAGTCACGGGGATACCATAGTGCCAAGTTCTGAGTGCCCTTCAAGTATCGAAAAATGTGCTTGACTGCCATGAGACGAGACTCCTTGGGATTAGCTTGGAATCAAGCACAGAGAATAGTTTCAAACATGATATCAGGACGACTTGCAGTGAGATACAGAAGAGATCCAATCATTCCTCGATAAAGAGAGTGATTGACATCAGCGCCAGTGGGGTCAGCGTGTAGCTTATCAGTCTTGGACACCGGAGTGGAGGCCGGTTTGCAGTCACTGAGAGAGTACTTAACAAGCAGGTCAGTAATATATTTACTTTGACAAATTGAAATACCTGATTTTTGTTGCTGAACTTCAAGACCTAAGAAAAAGGTCATCTTCCCCATCATGCTCATTTCGAACCTTTGAGACATGATCTCAGCGAATTCCTTGCTCAGTTTCTCACTTGGAGAGCCAAAGATGATGTCATCGACATAGATTTGAACAAGTATCATGTCTGAGCCTTTGTTTTTGATGAAAAGAGTGTTATCGATTGCTCCTCGTCTGTATCCATTTTCAAGAAGATACGAAGTCAGCGTCTCATACCAAGCCCTGGGAGCTTGCTTCAGTCCATAAACAACTTTGTCTAGTCGGTACACATAATCCGGGTGATCTTTGTCTACAAATCCTGGGGGCTGACTGAGAAATACTTCTTCTTCTAACACACCATGAAGAAATGCTGTTTTGACATCCATCTGATTGACAATGAAATTCATGTAGGATGCATATGCGAGAAACAGTCTGATTGCTTCAATACGGGCAACTGGAGCAAAAGTTTCCCCGTAGTCAATAGATTCAATTTGAGTGAACCCCTGAGCAACAAGTCTTGCTTTGTTGCGAGTAATAATACCATCTTTATCAACCTTCTTGCGATAGACCCAGCGTGTTCCGGTGATGGTCTTTCCTGATGGTCTGGGAACAAGAGTCCAAACCTTGTGCCTTTCGAACTCATTCAGCTCGTCTTGCATGGATTTAATCCAGTCAGCGTCTTGAAGAGCTGAGTGTATCTTGTCAGGTAAGATCATTGAAAAAAAATTAACATACATGCAAAAATTATTAGATACACGAGATCTGGTTCGGACACCATCATGAAGATTCCCAATAATTTGATCAACAGGGTGATCTCGATGTTCAGGAGCTGATACTGATTCCAATGCATTTGACGCTGAAGTGTTGTTACTGAGAGGGTCATCAGTTGCAGTAGACCCTTCAGCTTCAAGGGTTTCATCAGCATCAGACAAATGAGTTGTCGAGCTGACCATAGTACCTTGATTTACAGAACTTTGGACTGGAACAATGGGATCAGGAATAATAGCTTCTTCTTTAGGGTGAGAAACTTCAACATATGGGCAAGAGAGCAGCTCATGAAAGATAGAAGAGGAATAAGCTACCTTTTCATCAATGAATGATTCTTCATCAAACTTTACATGAATGGATTCCTCAATGCACTGCCTATTCACATGAAAACCACGAAAAGCCTTTGAAATAGATGAGTATCCAACAAAAATACCTTTGTCAGCCTTAGGCTCAAATTTAGATCTAGAATCGTGCTGATTGAGAATATAGCAAACACATCCAAACATGTGAAAGAAGGATACATCTGGTTTTCGACCTTTCAGCATCTCATATGGTGTCTTCTTGTGAACTCTGTGAATTAGAGAGCGATTCTGAGTATAACATGCTGTATTAACAGCTTCAGCCCAAAAAGACATAGGAAGACCAGCATGTATCATCAAGGTTCTTCCTGCTTCAATCAGAGTTCGATTTCTTCGTTCAACAACTCCGTTTTGTTGAGGAGTGCGAGGAGCTGAGAAGTTCTTCCCAATGCCTTTAAAATCACAAAAGTCTTCAAGAATTGAATTTCGGAACTCAGTACCATGATCACTCCTTAGCTGCTTAACTTTGAGACCAGTGAGTGTCTCATTTTGACGAATCAGTGAGATAATTTCCTGTGCAGCATGACCTTTCTTTTTCAAGAAAACCACCCATGTAAATCGAGTAAACTCATCTACAACCACCAGAGTATACTTATTTCCTCCTAGGGAACGAACATGAATAGGACCAAACAAGTCCATGTGAAGTAAATGAAGAGGAACGGATATGCTCGAACATGACTTGGGCTTGAACGAAGACTTTGTTTGCTTTCCTTGTTCACACGCTGAACAGACTTTATCTTTGACAAAACTGAATTTTGGAAGACCTCTGACCAGATCTTGATTGGATATCTTAGACAGATTTTTAAAATTCAAATGTGAGAACCTTTTGTGCCAAATCCAGCTAAGATTGGTTTGAGATTTGGTAAAGAAGCATTGCATCAGTGCCTTGTCACTTGAGAACATGTCGAGAACATATATATCATCCTTTCTGTTTGCTGAGAGTACGATGTTCTTGTCAGTGTTGATGACTCTACCTTCCTTCTTTGTAAAATGAACTTCATAATCAGCATCACACAATTGACTGATTGAGATAAGGTTATGTTTGAGCCCCTTTACATATGAAACATTCTGAAACACCACATTGTTGCATTTGATGTGCCCATATCCTTTAGTGAACCACCTTCCATTGTCTCCGTATGTAACTGCAGGACCACTTTTCTTGACATAGTCTTCCAGGAGAGACTTGGATCCTGTCATATGTCTTGAGCAACCACTGTCTAAGTGCCAAAGATGTTCTTGACCCTGCAGTGCTGAGAAACTAGTTAGAACACACTGACCCATTGTAAAATGGGTCATTCACAAAGTTATACGATAATAAATTATAACACTCTTTAGGAAGACAGTTTAAAGAATTTGACTTAAGAGTCCATTTTTCATTTCTAACTTTGATGTTATCAGCTCTTAAAGATGTTTTATCAAATGAGCATTCACTGATCTTATGAGAGGTATCACCACATCTGTAACAAACTCTAGTACCAAAGTTCTTCTTGGTGAGCATATTTCTAGACTTAACACATTTAGATTTGTAAGATCCACCAAGTGAACTTTGAGTCCTTTTGTTTGTCATTGAATTATGACTGAATTCAGTGTCAGATAAATTATGATCAGTGCTAGATGAGGAGATGACATCAGTATCTGATTTGGACTTATTCACAGAAGCAATACAATCAGGAAAATGCTTAAGTTGTTCATGAACAGCGTGAAACACTCCATTTAAGATAGGGAAGGCAATCATATTCTCAGTGAGAGGAGTTGGTCTCACAAGATGTGCAGGGTAAGAAGTAGGATCAATTCCAGTAATTTCAATATCACACTTAGTGACACCATTAGAATCAGTAACACAATATTCATCAATTAGACTCTGATTAATAAAAGTGTTACTAATAAACTTGTTATTGAAATTATTTTTCAACTCATTCATGGAATAAAATTCAGATTCTTTTTCTTGAGATTTAAAAACCTTTTCAGCTTCTGCAAAATTACTCCCAAGAATTTTCTCACAAGAGTGTGGTATTTGAGCAGAAATAATATAATTAGCATTTTTGTGAGATTTAGCCCAAATTTGTTGCACATTTTGTTCTTTGTTCAAGAGATCTTTAACATTATCAATTTCAGCAGACAAAGATGAGTTTGACAAACTAGTGATTCTAAGATTTTCCTGAGTAGAATCAATAATGTTATTTTTCATGGATAATTCAGTTTTAAGAAGATCAATTTGATTTTGCAAATCCCTTATTGTTTGATTCTTCTTAGAATTAAGAACACCCAAATACTCAAACATTTTGATTTTTTCATTCATTGAATAGGAAACAAAGTTTTTAACCTGATACATTGAAGGAGAATCAGTGTTGTGCTTCCTGGAATTTTCAACCGCATCAGACATATCAGCATCAAATGAACTTGTGCTGTCTTCACATTCATCAACAGCTTCTGTTTTAGCCATCAGACATTTAACTTCATCATCTGATGACTCCTCATCAGTCTTCCATTTTTCTTCTTCAGCAACAAGAACTTTATGTTCCAAGTTCTCTGCTTTTAGCTTTTCAACCAATTTCTTGTACTTCTGCTTCCAGTATTCGTCCGAGCTTTGGGTTCTTTGCTTGCATTCTTTTGCAAAATGGTCAGTGCTACCACAGTTAAAGCACTGAGCTTTCTCTTTCTTTTCAGTAGCAGGTTTCTTGTCAGCATCTGACCTTTTGAAGGATTTCCCTTTCATTTTCTTCTGAAACTTTGAGAAATTACGGCCTGATTTCTCAAAAGTCTTCACAATGAACGCCGCACTAGCAACAACCTTTTCCAGACTATCAGTATCACTTTTAGTAGAATCAGTGTCTGAAAAGGATCCAGTGTCTGACTCGGATTCTTGCCTTTTGGTTGAAAACAGTGCCACTGATGACTCACGCTGAGCATCTTTCATCAGCTCCTTTCTTTGGAGCTTTGATTCCTCATAGTATCGAAGATTTCCATAAAGACTTTGTAAATCCATTGTGCTGATTTTCTCACTATTTTTCAGCACATCAACATGATTTTCCCAACCTGCACCCAAAGAATCCAAAAACTTCTGCACTAGAACAGTTCGATGCTTTAACTGATCTAGTCTTTGCAAATCATTAACAAGAGTATTAAATCTGTTAAATGTTTGAGTCAGGGTTTCACCTTTCTTAGCAAAAAAATGTTCATACCTTCTATTTAGATCATTTATCTGGGTAGCCTTGACTTCCTCAGTACCTTCAAAAGACACAGTCAGTGTGTCCATCATTTCTTTTGCTGATATGCAGTTTTGAACCAGCCCAAAGATATTGTATGGCATAGCACAACTGATTGCTGCCCGAGCATGAACATCAAGCCCATTCTTTCTTTTGTCATCATATGTCCAGTTTTCTTTAGGGGTTTTCTTCATGACACCATCAGGAGCATTGTTTTTCAGAGGCTGATACATCGGAACATATGGACCATTATTCACAATGTCCAACATGTCTTCATCTACAGATTCTAAAGCACACAAAGTTTTGATTTTCCACATAGCAAAATTGTTTTCATCAAATGGAGGAATTTTAGTAGAAGAATGATTTGAAGAGTTTATAGAAGATGATGATGAAGCCATTTGTTTGATAAGAGAACACTGCTCTGATACCAATTGAACGACCCAAAGATCAAACAACTTATCAAACAATGACAGAAAATAAGAACAATAAAGATTCAAAAAGAAAAACTTTTCACTAAGAATGATAATCTCACAAAGAGATTAACGTATGCACAAAGCGGCTATTAGGGTTTATGAAAACGCACACGATATTACAAACTGATACAAAAGATTATATACTACTATTCTAGACAATCCCTATAAATCAGGGATATGCCAGCTAACTAATTTACGCTAACTATGGAAACAAGATAAATACAAAAACCGTTACAACGTGTTGAATAAGGATATATACTGATCAACTGAGATGCTGATGTTGATGCTGACGCTGAGTCATGCGCTGACGCTAATAGACTAATTTCAAACATCATCATATTTCAAGGTTTGACCTTACAGTGTTCATTGATGATATATTGATTTACTCCAAAAACAAGCAAGATCATG
Source organism: Lactuca sativa (assembly GCF_002870075.4). Lineage (NCBI taxonomy): Eukaryota > Viridiplantae > Streptophyta > Magnoliopsida > Asterales > Asteraceae > Lactuca > Lactuca sativa. The sequence goes on along the minus strand of NC_056625.2, from coordinate 4,106,272 downwards.
ATAAGCGTCTCTGAGAAGTACCGAAAGTCCTTAAGAGGGAGAAACTTTATGCAAAGTTCTCCAAATGTGACTTTTGGTTATGGGAGATACAATTCTTGGGTCATACTGTTAACAAGGAAGGCATTATGGTTGAACTAGCAAAGATAGAGGCTCTGATGAAATGCGAGACGCGAAACAGTCCGACAAAGATTCGTAGTTTTGTGGGAGTAGGGGTTACTATCGAAGGTTCATCCAAATTTTTTCATCTATTACGAATCCATTCACAACCCTGACCAAAAAGGGAGTTGCCTATATTTGGAGTGAGAAGAAACAAAAAGCTTTTGGTGAATTGAAGAAGAGGTTATGTGAAGCACCAATCCACATCCTACCAGAAGGAACTGATGACTTTGTAGTTTTCAGTGATGCTTTTAATATTGGATTAGGATGTGTCCTCACCTAAAGGGAAAAAGTAGTAGCTTATGCCTCGAGACAATTAAAGGCTCACGAGTAGAATTGTTTGACTCGTGATCTAGAGCTTGCAGCAGTGGTCTTTGCCCTAAAGATTTGGAGCCAAATGCAAATTCTATACGGATCATAAAATCCTTCAATGTCTCTTTTTCTTAGAAAGAATTGAACATGAGACAAATGCGATGGATGGAGCTACTCTAGGACTATGATTGCAAGATACTTTTCCACCCAGGTAAAGTATATACTATAGTTAACGCCTTAAGTAGAAAAGTAATTTCGGGAGGAAATAGAGCTAGATTGTTGAAGATTGAAGTGATCTCAACGATTGTAGAAAAGATCAAAGAAGCTCAGACAAGGGCACTGGTTGAGGGTTACCTAAAGGAGGAACATATAGGCAAGACGTTTGTATTTTAAGAAGATAAGCAAGGGTTGAAGATGTTTAAAAATCATATTTGGGTACAAAATTTGGGGTGGCATACGAGATATTCTCATGGAAGAATCTCATAAGACCATGTATTATGTATACCAAGGTAGCAATAAAATGTATTTTGACTTAAAACCCTATTACTGGTGGCCCACAATGAAGGTCGATGTGGAAACTTGATAGTAGAATCTGTAACATGTGCAAGAGTAAATGCACAACATCAGAAACCAAACAGGGATATGGAACTCTTACCGTCACCCATAGGGAAGTGTGATGATGTTACCATGAATTTTATAACAAAGTTACCAAAGACAAAGAGAGGTTACAACATGATTTGGTTGTAGTAGACCAAATCACAAAAGTGCGCATTTCATAGCCACACGAGAGAATTGGTCTATGTAGAAGTTGGATGAGATCTATGTAGAGGAGATCTACTGGATACATGGAGTACCCTTATCTATCGTGTCAAATAGGGACAACTGATTTACTTCCAGATTCTGGAAAAGTTTGCAGAAAGCAATTGTCACAAAGTTGTGCTTAAGTACTGCCTATCATCCACAAGTAGACTGATAGAATGCGAGAGTTATCCAAACCATGGAAGATATGTTGTGGGCATGTGCCTTAGAGTTTCCTGGTAGTTGGGATGACCACCTGGGCACCTATCACTAGCCAGATTATTGTTATCGCTTAAGCATCACGATGCCTCCTTACGAAGCATTATACGGAAGGAAGTGTCGCACCGCATCGTGTTGGTTAGAAGCGGGAGAGAAAAACTTTTCGGTTCCTGAGTTAGTACATCAGACCGCAAAAAAGTTAAAATTCATTAGCGAAAGGATGTTAGCTGCTCAAAGACTTTAGAAGAGCTACGCAGATAAGAAACGATGACTGATAACATTTTATGTGGGTGATCAATTGTTGCTTTAAATCTCCCCATAGAAGGGACTTATTAGATTAAGAAATAGTGGGAAGTTGATTCCTCGTTTTATAGGACCATTCAAGGTACTTCAAAGGATAAGGAATCAAGCATACAAGATTGAATTTCCTGAGGAACTGCAACGTATCCATAATACCTTTCACGTTTTTTATTTTAGGAAGTACTCGGGAGAAGAACTTGATATGGTACCACTTTCAGAGTTAAGGATCGATGAAGATAGAAAGTTGGATGAAGAGCCTGAACCAGTTGTTGACCGTAAACGGAAGAAATTACGACACAAGATAATTGACTTGGTACTAGTGTTATGGAAACACACGACTTGGCCAAACCTCACCTAGGAAACAGAAAGTGAAATGCAGAGTCCCTATCCCCATTTGTTTGTTGCTGCATGATTTCGAGGACAACTCATCCTAAGGGGAGATAAATGTAACGCCCATGTTTCGTGCTAGATCAATTCATAGTCTGTAATCACTTTGGTCAACTATTGTAATCTTTATATGAATGAATAAGAAAGCATTATTCGTATATTTTGATGATTATGTGTTTTATAGGGTATAATGTTTAAACTATATGAGTATTTAACAATAAAATAAAATAAATTAAAATACGTGTCAAAGATAAAAGATTACTTAGGAAAAATCATCTTAAACTAGTTGTAGTATACATTATAAGGATTATGTAGATATTAGGAGCGTTCAAATCCGACTTCATATAAAGAAGTTCTCATTCTTTGAAGTTTCGTCATTAGACCAACATGTCTCCGTGTATCGTAAAAAGTAATTTTTTCATAAATTACTTTTTAGCCTAAGTGATCTAAACGGAAGTTGTAGTAGTCGTTAAACCATAGCGTACATATAGAGAACGTCCAAATCTGACGTCGCGAGAAGAAGTTATGATTTTTCTAAAATTCGACATAATAGTATTCAACTAGAGATCGAATTTTAGATCAGTTGACTTTTAGCCAAAATAATCTAAACAAGAGTTCAAGATCTTGTTAATAGGAATTCAACGATATAAAGTCTGTCGAAAACGGACATAGGATGAGAGAGTTAGGCTTTTTAACCAGACTTTAACAGTCTAAGCTTGTGTGAAAAATATAAAGTCAAAATTAGCCGACGGAGTCTAAACAAAAGTTGTAGATCTCGTCGAGGGCTTTCTGGGGTAATAAAGAACGTCAAAAACAAAATTCATATGAAGAAGATACACGATTTTGAAAATCTAAAAAACGGCACACACGCGCGTCAGGAGCGCAACTCACCTGACAAGACCACACAACCCCTCCCACTTTTCGTCACGTGTTAGACCAGTATTTTGCCACATCGCTATCTCCCGACCCAGATTACAGCATGCACTGCGCGCAACCTAAGAAATTCCCTATAAATAGTAGCTAACTCCTTCATTAGTTCTCACACCATTTCAGTGGATATTCTCTCGACTTTTCTCTACTTTAACCCGTTTTCTTATGTTTCTAGCCTACTGTTAATCCCTGCAACGTCCCTGAGTACTCATCTAAGTAGTAGGTTTCGAGTAAGAGATCCGAGTCAGTATTCTGCCAGCTTAGATCCCGGTTCTCATCAATAGTCCTCTGTAAGTGAGATACACTTACCCTGCTTCCGTGTAATTTATAATAAGTCGTTACTTGGAACTTATAAGTAGGATTTATCGATGATTCTAAGTTTTTATACTTCTCGATCTACTTATGGGAGTGATGTATAGGATGTATTTACTGAGGTGTTTAAAGTGGGATTTCCAAACAGTATACTCTGTATACCAAACGGACCCTACCTCCGATATGATCCTACTTGGTTATTCCTTGTTTAGATCTTGAAGTATACTTTTAGATTATTAAGGAATCTAAAGCCTTAGGATAAATAGTCCATGAAGTATGAAGTTAGACTAAGACTTAACGTTATGTACATCTAGGTCTTTTGGAAAAGGTGTAAGGCGAAACTCTGTCCGATTCACCAGTCACCAAACACTTTGTCAAGTGACTGCATAGGTATTATCGAGAACATAGTCCTAATTTAAAGAGTATTAATAATATTAAGTAATCTTAAGTGTTTACCTATATTTTTTGTGCTATGTGTTATTTGTATAAATATGATAATTGATGTGTGTAAAACCAACTAGTTTTAATCCTACTAACTTAAACACAAAGACAAACACACGAAAGGCAGTGTACCTATCGATTAGCAGTTTAGTTCAGGTAAGTAGAGTATCGAACACAGGGAACGGTAAACAATTAAAATAAATGCTAATATTATCTAAATAAAACAAGTAATAGAGAATGGGTTTTCTCTAGTTTTGCAAGACTAGAAACTTACTACTATTACTTATACTAAAAACTAGAAAAGCAAAGATTTAACTAAATTCAATAATAAAAGAGACTTCTATTTAGTTCAACGCAATTGATCCTATGGTTGATATTATGGTAATAGTGCAATGGATTAATTCTTCTACTGGTTACCGATTCAAGTGATTAGATTCACGTTCGCTGCACTAATCCTTAGAGAACAAACTACATCAAACAGTGGCCAGTTGTCTAATTTAATTCAATTCACTAGGTTATTTATTCGGGTTAATTTAGACTTGTAATAGTTAACTAATTTGGTCCTTTAGTTAACCTCTTGTTGATGGTCATCACATAAGCTCACACATGAATTTACCTATATTTCTTATTAATTCTAGTTTCATGTTCATTAATCCTAGACATATGATAAAGTAGACACAAACATATGAGGTTAACGACTAAGAGATGTTCATGCAGCTCAATTATCTTCCTATTAACAGAAAAATAGTTATCATTCACACATAAGTTTCTTTAACAAGCTAGAATCAACAAAATCACCAATATTAAATCAACCCTACCATAAATCAAACCATAATCACAAAATCATCTATCCTAAATAGAAGTTATGAGTTTTTAGCTCATATCTACAGCAAATAAGAAACTAAAAACATAATCTAATGATTGAAACATGGTTTATGCAAAAGATTAAGATAAAAGTAGTGTGTTATTACCTTTGATCTTCTTCCAATTTGATATCTAGGTTGAAATCTCGAAAACCATAGCTTCTAAGAACCTTTCTGGCCTCCAAAAATCATCCTAAACTTCCCCCATTCGTTAGGGTTCAAATGATAAGAGTTTCTATATATATATATATATATATATATATATATATATATATATATATATATATATATTATGAAAACAGGGGCTACTCGGTGAGTCCAGTGACCTACTCGCCGAGTTAATCACTTAAAATCCCGTGTACGGCAAGGCAAAGTCAAGAATCGTGAAACTTCTGGACAAATCGGCGAGTTTATGGCCTACTCGCGGAGTCCGTTTGGAATCAGCATTTTCTCAAAACACGAAAGTCGTCCAAAATTGTGTCTAGCTTTCAGAACGTTTTGAATCTCGTTAATCGGAGTTACGGTTCATGAGATATGGCCAAAACACTAACGAGGGGTCAAGTTGTCCAGCAACATCCTTCTTTCTTCAAAATCCAAGATCCAAGCTTCCAATCGCTAGTTCCGCTTCGTTTTCCATCTGAGCATGTAATTGTTGCTGAAAAATGAAATTATAAACTAATTAAGCACCTTTTGTTCATTAAATGAGATAAAATCAACATAAAGTATTAAGATAATGCATGGATTTTATAACTAAATATGTCCATATCAATAATATTAATTGGTTAGAAACCGTATTAGGAATCGATTGCCTTTAGTCATAAGACTTGCCTTATGTTTAGGAATAAGACTTGTAAAGGTCGCTTAGTTCAAATTAGCTTGGTATCGAGTAGGTCTCATAGTTAGGATAGAATGTGAGATCAGAACGGAGTGAAGTCCTCCTCTTTCTTGGATGACCAAAAATGGTGGGTCCAGATTAGAAAATTGGCAAGTATGTCCGGTTCATTGATTAGAGTAGATGACAACACTTGACTATTCTAGGGGGTTTAGTGAATTACGCTACTAACATGGACTTATAACCCACAGATGTAGATAAAATGGGATATCATATTTACCAAATCTACGAATATTGATTGCCTTATATGACTTAGATTGGCCAAGGAAACCCCTAGCTGTGTAATCAAACTGAAACCTAAATGGTTTATCCAGTTAGGTGATTCCAATAGATAATCGTTGCTTTAGGATCTATGAGGATCGGTGTGACATCCCCAAAATCTCGGCCAGAAAAGACCGATTTTTCATTTATGCTTTTAAAATAATTTCAGAGTAAATCCTTTTGATTTGAAAGAGTTGCGGAATTTGTTCCCAAAAACAAAACGTGATAAAATAATATTTACCAAACCATTTCATAAAGAAATGTATTTTCATTATATAATCAAAACTCGGGATGTCATGTTCCGATATAGACCATAAAACATAAACGATAACATTACAAGTCGTTCAACAAATATATACATATACAGACTTGTAAACAAAACAACTTGATGATTCATCCATCTTATGCCCATGCGCCACTTCCTGTAATACAAATAAACTGAGTGGGTCAGGCTTGGGAGCCTGGTGAGCATATAGGGTTTTCAACCCACAATAAATAATTATATTTAATTCCACCAACCAACAATAACCCAATTACCCATTCCCGTTATTCTCACTTTATGTCCCTAAAACAACTAACACAAGGGACCTAGTCTTAGAATATTTCGTCGGGGCAACAACACATGCATTCGGGGGTTTCCCGACAATATATGTCAAATAAGGCAACCATGAGGGGGATGGAGTACAACGAATGAACACCCGAGTTCATTAACACCTACAGGTGGCGAACCTGCTAGCGTTCCACAAGACTGTCTAGAAAATTCTGTGGTCGTCATCTAAACTCCGCTAGATGACTAAATCAAAACAACATCGAGGCCTCTCATCTGTTTATCACACAACTATCTACCCATGTTCTACCCAACATATTAGTAGATAAAAATATATATTTTTATACATAGTTTAAAACCTGTATAGCATTCTCATTCAATACATATTCCAAACAACAGATGAGACAAATACACATAACACGTATTTCATAGAGAATAAATCAGATCCATGAGATAGAAGAAAATGAATATACATTCACACATATAACAACAAAATATACGCATAACATGTATTTTATATAAAATACTTCATAATTATGCGTTAGAAGAAAGTAACTACACACTCACTTGATCAGAAGATGATCAGACAGCACTATGGCTTGTAGAAGTAGTATTCTTTGGCAGATCTGGAATATCTCCACAAAAATCGAACTCCTCGTGGGCAGAGCTTCGGCTTGGGAATCGCACTTCTCGGGATCTCGGGAGCGTAAAACTTCCTTCTTAATTTGGATATGAGATCCGGGGTGTCGGGATGGCTTCGGGGGTTTACACGCAGAGCTTCAGCACGAAAAAGAGAAGAAATGAGCAAGAATGCCCGAAACCCTCGCATCCTATTTAAACCTCGCAGTACGCTGGGCGTACAGCCTTACACGGGGCGTAAGCCTCCGAAATCTTCACTGCATGCATCATCCGAAGAACTCGAGTGCGAGGCGTGTCATGCTTCGTTGTACATTGGGCGTACTTCGGATAAGTTCGGTGACTCCTCTTCGGATAATATCGGACATAATAAATAAATTTAAATATTAATTATTTAATAAACTTTGAAAATTCATATCTTCGTCATACGACCCCGTTTTCGACGTTCTTTATATCCACGCGTAGATGAGACTACGCTCTACAACTTTCGTTTAGACTCCGTCGGCTATTTATTTTTAGTAGGCCCGGACAGGAAAACATCGTTATAAATTTATAACTTCTTCGTCGGACGTCCGTTCTCGCCTAACTTTTCATCGTTTCGCTACTAACAACGTGATCTTCGATTCCCGTTTAGATTGTTTCGGCTATAAACCGCTCAATCTCAAATCGAATATTTCGGGCTGCATACTACTAAGTCGAAACTTCGAAAAATCATAACTGCCTCATACGAAGTCAGATTTGGGCGTTCTATATATATTCGGAAACCTCGTTTCAGCCGCTACAACTTTATGCAAAGATATCGGGCTTATCTCATACTTTAATTTTGACGCTTAATTTATTCTTAATTCATTAAATTATAATAATTAAGTAAATAAACACATAATTCACATCATTTACATAATACTCAATTATTTCATCATTAATACTTCAAAAGAGTTACAAGGGTTAACCTAGACTATTACATCAACGAAAATGCCTAGCCTTGAAACGCGGTCGTTACAATTCTCTTCCCCTTAGGATGATTCCGTCACCGGAATCACACATCAACAAACAAATGTGGATAGCGACTCAACATGTCATTCTCTGTTTCCCAGGTGAGATTTGACCCATTCGAATGTTTCCAACGGACAAGCACTAATTCGACCATCTTGCGTCGAAGCTTCTTAGTCTTTCGGTCAACAATTGCTTCCGGTTTTTTAATTAACCTCTTGTTTTCATCAATTCTCAATTCAGAAATTGGAATTATATCGGGAACTTCTCCCGTGAAGTTCCTCAAATAACACACATGAAAAGTGTTATGAGTTCCATTCAGTTCTTCGGGTAATTCGAGCTTGTAAGCTTGGTTCCCAATTCTCTGAAGAACTTTAAACGGTCCAATAAGCCTTGGACTCAACTTTCGCGTTTGACCAAATCTTATAAGTCCCTTCCACAGCGAGACTTTAAGCAAAACCGAATCTCCAACTTCAAAAGTCATTGGCCTTCGCTTCTTGTCAGCATAGCTCTTTTGACAATCTTGAGCTACTAACATTATTTCCCTGATCACTTTCAACTTCTCAGCAGTCTGATGGACCATCTCGGGTTCCATAAACTGCTTTTCGCCATCCTCAAGCCAACAAGACGGCGTACGACACTTTTGTCCGTAAAAAGCTTGATAAGGTGTCATCTTTATGCTCGAGTGGAAACTATTATTGTAGGAAAATTCTACCAAACGTAAATGTTCATCCCAGTTACCTAGGAATTACAGGGTACATGCTCTCAGCATATCTTCAAGTGTTTGTATTGTTCTTTCACTCTGACCATTAGTCTGCAGATGGTAAGCTGTACCTAAACACAACTTGGTACCCATTTCCTCTTGTAGACTTTTCCAAAACCTTGAGGTGAAACGGCTGTCACCATCTGACACGATCGTTAATGGGACACCGTGAAGCCTCACAATTTCCTTCACATAAGAATTCACAAGCTTATCCATAGACATTTCTCCTTGGCTGCTATGAAATGCGAACTCTTAGTGAATCGATCAACGACCACCCAAATCATGTCGTGACCACTTTTTGTTCTGGGTAGTTTAGTGACAAAATCTATCGCCATGTCTTCCCATTTACCCATAGGCACATGTAAAGGTTCTAAACTCCCATATGGTTTCTGATGTTGTGTCTTGACTCTCGCACAAGTCACACACTCGAACACATACTTTGCAACATCAAGCTTCATCGTCGGCCACCGGTAGTAGTGTTTTAGGTCCCTATACATTTTAGTGCTACCAGGATGAATTGAGTACATAGTTTTGTGAGCTTCTTCCATCAGAAGATCTCTTATTCCTCCTGACTTAGGTACCCAAATACGACCTTGGAATACCTTCAGTCCATGACCGTTTGTACCAAACACCAACGTTTTGCCCAAACGTTCCTCCTTTCGGTCATTCTTTTCAGAAGCTTCTTCTTGAGCTTTCTTTATACTCTCCACAATTGTCGAGACAACTTCTATTCTCAACGCTCTTGGCCTTTTTCCTTCAAGATTGACTTTTTGACAGAGAGCATCAGCAACTGCATTAGCTTTACCGGGGTGGTAAAGTATCTCATAGTCGTAGTCCTTAAGTAATTCTAGCCAGCGTCGTAGCCTCATATTCAATTCTTTCTGAATAAAGAGATATTGGAGACTCTTATGATCAGTGAAAAGTTTGCACTTCGTGCCATAGAGGTAATGTCTCCATATTTTCAGAGCGAAAACTACCACTGCCAACTCCAAATCATAAGTCGGGTAATTCTTTTCATGCTCCTTCAATTGTCGAGACGCATATGCTATCACCTTTTCTCTTTGGGTCAAAACACAACCCAATCCAACCCTAGACGCATCGCTATAAACAGCAAAGTCTTCAACTCCATCGGGTAGAGAAAGTATTGGTGCCTCACATAGCCTCTTCTTTAGCTTCTCGAATGCTTCTTTATGCTTATCACTCCAAGCATAAGTAGCTCCTTTGTGGGTCAAAGTTGTTAATGGACTAGCGATCGAAGAAAAGCCCTGGATAAACCTTCAGTAATATCCGGCTAATCCTAAAAAAAGCTTCGGATCTCCGTTGGACTTTTCGGTTGTTCCCACTTTATTACAGCTTCAATCTTTGCTGGATCAACCATTATCCCTTCTTGGTTGACCAGGTGACCCAATAATTGGACTTCACGAATCCAAAAATCACATTTGGAGAACTTTGCATACAGCTCCTCCTTCTTCAAAACTTCTAACACTTCTCACAAGTGTCTGCCATGCTCCTCTTGGCTTTTCGAATAAATCAGAATGTCGTCTATGAACACTATCACAGATTTATCAAGGAATGGATTACAAACCCTATTCATCAAATCCATGAACGCTGCTGGAGCATTGGTTAGTCCAAACGACATAACCAAGAACTCGTAGTGTCCATATCTAGTTCTAAATGCAGTCTTCTCGATATCTTGCTCTCTTACTTTTAGCCGATGATATCCTGACCATAGATCGATCTTTGAGAAATAGCTCGAACCTTGCAATTGATCAAACATGTCATCAATCTTTGGCAACGGGTATCTATTCTTTATTGTTTCCTTGTTCAGCTCTCTATAATCGATGCACATTCTCATACTTCCATCTTTCTTCTTCACAAATAACACCGGAGCTCCCTAGGGTGATGAACTAGGTCTAATGAAACATTTGTCCAATAACTCCTGAAGTTGCATCATCAGCTCCTTCATCTCCGTCGGTGCTAATCGGTAAGATGCTTTTGCAATTGGCATGGTTCCTGGTAACAAGTCAATACGGAATTCCACTTGTCTATCAGGCGGTAATCCAGGAAGATCTTCGGGAAATACTTCCGGATAATCTCACGCCACTGGAATACTCTGCATCACCTTCTTTTCCTTCTTAGCATCAATCACGAATGCTAAATATGATGTACATCCCTTGGTCAAACACTTTCTGGCTTTCATTAGAGAAATGATTCCAGAATTTACTCTGCGTTTGTCCCCATACACTATAAACGAATCTTTCCCAGGCGGGTTTACTTTTACTTTCTTCTTCTTGCATAATATTTCGGCATCATTGGTGCTAAGCCAATCCATTCCCAACACGATGTCGAAACCATTAAGTTCGATAGGTAATAATTCCTCGTGAAACTTATTCCCATTCAAGTCGATTAAGATGTTTTTCATACGATGGATAACAGGTACAAACTAGCCACTAGCTACTTCGACTAATAAAGATTTATCTAGTCTACGAACAGGCAAGGCTAGTTTTCTACCAAACTCTTGCGAAATAAAGGAGTAGTTGGCTCCAGAATCAAACAAAATTTGAGCAGGTAATTCGTTTACGAGAAAGGTACCTGAAGCGACATCAGCTTCATCTTTCGCAGCCTCAAGTGTCATCTGGAAGGCTCTCGCCTTCGGCTTTGGTGGAATGTTGGGCTTAGCTGCCTCCTTCTTCTTCGGACAGTCTTTCAAAATGTGCCCCTCTTCATTACAACCAAAACACATCCTTTTGTTTCTCGGACACTCATTGGCAAAATGCCCAATTTTTCCGCACTTGTAGCAGGTTACATCCTCACTACATTTTCCAAAGTGCTTTTTCTTACACTTATCACACCACTTCGTTTCGCCTCCTTTTCCTCCACCAAACTTTTTCGAATCAGATTTCGAAAATTTGCTTTTCTTACCGGAACCAGATGTTCCCTCGAAATTTCTCTTCTCACCAACCTCAACCTTGTCGGTGGTTCTCCCCTTAATCATGTTCTCAACAGACTTGGCAGCCCAAATAGCTGCCTCTAGAGTATGCGCCTGACGTACCGGCACCTCGTACTCCCATGGGAGTCCTTTTGCGTGTCGGTCAACCTTTGTCAGCTCATCTGGCACGATGCGCAAAGCAAACTCCATCTTATCGGTAAAGTTATTAGTGTATTCATCAACTGACATGCTGCCTTTCGTCAATGTCAGAAACTTGTTCTCTAATTCCAACAGATTTTGACCCGAGCAGAACTTGCACTTGAACTGCGCCAAGAACTCTGCCCATGACAACTGCAGTCGCTCATTAGGGCTTAAAGTCTTCCCTAAAGTGTTCCACCACCGAACGGCTCTACCTCGGAACTGACGCACTGCATAGGTAGTCTGCAACTTGCCTCTGCAGCCACAAGTCATGAAGGCTAACTTCATTTCTGAGATCCAATCCATAACTCCAATCGGATCCTCCTTTCCATTGAAGGTCGATGGTTTGCAAGTTATAAAGTCCTTGTACTTGCATCCCATTCCATCATTTCTTCACCTGATTGTTTTGCCTAACTATCGGTGGGTTGGCTTGACCAACAGACCCACTGAAGTTTCCACCTTCCGAGTGCCCTTCATTTAATTCGGGCTCTTCCACACGAATTGACAGTTCTTCACGATTCTGTTGAAGCAACCGCCTAGTCTCCTCCATTTGACGATCCAACATTGTTTGAATCATCATTTGCACACCAACCACGGTTATTGGCTCAGGTGCTGCTGCTACGACATGTATTTGTTCAATCACTGGTGGTTGATTCCTGTTTTCATCAACATTTCCAACTCTACTTCTTGTTCTCACCATTTTTAATCTACACACCGAATAAGGTGAAATTAGATCCTCATTCACGATAGATATTCAAATCATCCTTATCACTCCGAAACGTTTACATGCTAGTTCTAATATCGTAGACGTACGCTTAGAATCCTACACACATAAGGTTTCCAGATCCGGTCGGCAACATACCATAGATCCGAACAAATAATATCATATATGGCAACATATAACATTTAGCACATAAAAACATTTTAGGCAATTTTCCTAAAATGAACTAGTGCTTGTGTCTAAAATATAATAGACACACATCTCAAAATTTCACTTAGCATTTTAAGTTTAAGTCTAGAAATCCTACAAATTCCTAGTTCGCTTAAACTAATGCTCTGATACCAACTGTGACATCCCCAAAATCTCGGCCAGAAAAGACCGATTTTTCATTTATGATTTTAAAATAATTTCAGAGTAAATCCTTTTGATTTTAAAGAGTTGCGGAATTTGTTACCAAAAACAAAACGTGATAAAATAATATTTACCAAACCATTTCATAAAGAAATGTATTTTCATTATATAATCAAAACTCGGAATGTCATGTTCCGATATAGACCATAAAGCATAAACGATAACATTACAAGTCGTTCAACAAATATATACATATACAGACTTGTAAACAAAACAACTTGATGATTCATCCATCTTATGCCCTTTCACCACTTCCTGTAATACAAATAAACTGAGTGGTCAGGCTTGGGAGACTGGTGAGCATATAAGGTTTTCAACCCACAATAAAAAATTATATTTACCAACCAACAATAACTCAATTCCCATTCCCGTTATTGTCACTTTACGTCCCTAAAACAACTAACACAAGGGACCTAGTCTTAGAATATTTCGTCGGGGCGACAACACATGCATTCGGGGGTTTCCCGGCAATATATGTCAAATAAGGCAACCATGAGGGGGATGGAGTACAACGAATGAACACCCGAGTTCATTAACACCTACAGGTGGCGAACATGCTAGCGTTCCACAGGACTGTCTAGAAAAGTCTGTGGTCGTCATCTAAACTCCGCTAGATGACTAAATCAAAACAACATCGAGGCCTCTCATCTGTTTATCACACAACTATCTACCCATGTTCTACCCAACATATTAGTAGATAAAAATATATATTTTTATACATAGTTTAAAACCTGTATAGCATTCTCATTCAATACATATTCCAAACAACAGATGAGACACATACACATAACACGTATTTCATAGAGAATAAATCAGATCCATGAGATAGAAGAAAATGAATATACATTCACACATATAACAACAAAATATACATATAACACGTATTTTATATAAAATACTTCATAATTATGCGTTAGAAGAAAGTAACTACACACTCACTTGATCAGAAGATGATCAGACAGCACTACGGCTTGTAGAAGTAGTATTCTTCGGCAGATCTGGAAGATCTCCACAAAAATCGAACTCCTCGCGGGCAGAGCTTCGGGTCGGGAATCGCACTTCTCGGGATCTCGGGAGCGTAAAACTTCCTTCTTAACTTGGATATGAGATCCGGGGTGTCGGGATGGCTTCGGGGTTTACACGCAGAGCTTCGGCACAAAAAAGAGAAGAAATGAGCAAGAATGCCCGGAACCCTCGCATCCTATTTATAGGAGGCTGAGGCCTCGCAGTACGCTGGGCGTACAGTCTTACGCGGGACGTAAGCCTCCGAAATCGTCATCCGAAGAACTCGAGTGCGAGGCGTGTCATGCTTTGCTGTACGCTACACGCCGGGCGTACACCAGTACGCTGGGCGTACTTCGGATAAGTCCGGTGACTCCTCTTCGGATAATATCGGACATAATAAATAAATTTAAATATTAATTATTTAGTAAACTTTGAAAATTCATATCTTCGTCATACGAACTCCGTTTTCGACGTTCTTTATATCCACACGTAGATGAGACTACGCTCTACAACTTTCGTTTGGACTCCGTCGGCTAATTTTGACTTTATTTTTATTATTTATTTTTAGTAGGCCCGGACAGGAAAAATCGTTATAAATTCATAACTTCTTCGTCCGACGTCCGTTCTCGCCTAACTTTTCATCGTTTCGCTACTAACAACGAGATCTTCGATTCCCGTTTAGATTGTTTCGGCTATAAACCGCTCGATCTCAAATCGAGTATTTCGGGTTGCATACTGCTAAGTCGAAACTTCGAAAAATAATAACTTCCTCATACGAAGTCAGATTTGGGCGTTCTATATATATTCGGAAACCGCGTTTCGGCCACTACAACTTTATGCAAAGATATCGGGCTTATCTCATACTTTAATTTTGACGCTTAATTTATTCTTAATTCATTAAATTATAATAATTAAGTAAATAAACACATAATTCACATCATTCACACAATACTCAATTATTTAATCATTAATACTTCAAAAGAGTTACAAGGGTTAACATAGACTATTACATCAACGAAAATGCTTAGCCTGGAAATGCGGGCGTTACAATCAGTGAGGTTGGGTAGTTGGTCATAGGCTACATATTCTATTATCTGATAAATTTGTTTGCATGAATGATATTAATTATGATTATCATCAAATTATTATGGGCTTAAAAACCTTATGCATCTTACCAGTTTTTCACAAACCTGACACACTCATTTTTATGCATCACAGGTAGTGGAACCAAGAGTGTAGTAGTCTAGTTAGGATGTTGAGTGGAATAAAGAGATGTTCCTGTAATAAGTAGTTTTAGGACCTTTTATAATTTACGCTATAATGTATGTTTGGATATGAACAAATGGCATGCTCAAGGTTTTAATAAATCAACTTTTGTTATCTTAAAAATGTTTTATTTCACAGGAACTTTCCACATCCCACTTTATAAAGTGTACATAAAATGTTTTAATTGGTTCTAAAAAATGGGAGATATCACATTTTACTACCATTTTATATAGTATTTATTTATTGCATTTATTTCGAAGGTTGACAATATAACTTTTATAATAATTTAGCACCTGTTAGTTTAATAGTTTTGCAATATGAAATCATTGCTAATGTTGGCTAAAGCCATTGGAAGTATCGTCGATAGAGAACAAATTATGCTTGTGAAAGTTAGAAAATTCTAAATAACCCATTCATGGTCAATGAGATAATTAATCGGTGCAAAGTACATTTCTATTATTAGATAATATAATGAATATTGCTATTCTGGATTAAAATATAGGTATATCTTCTATATTGTTAAAAAGAATACACTATGTTTGTTAGTATGGTTAAAAAAATTAAAACAATTTGCTATGATGTATAGAATATTATTGGATACAAAATAAAGTATATTGTTATTATGGAAAAAAACTAAAATAAATTATTATAATGGATAAAAACAATTTGTTACTATTATGGATAAAAATGACAATATGTTAAAAATATAAGTACATTCTTTATAACGATAAAAAAAGTAAAATACATTGTTATTATGTGATAGAAAAATAATGAATGTTGCTTTAATGGATAAACATTGATACATATAGTTTGTTTTACTAGATTTATATTACTGTTTGTTTTAAGATTTTTTTGGTACAAAGTTTCAATACAAATGGAAAACATGCAAAGGGAAAGACAATTGGAATGCAAAACATCAATAAAGATACAATAAAGGCAAGTGGTTGTTATGCTACTTGAAAGGTTCTTATTAGGATGCCAGATGCTTTAGAAGAAAAAAGATAGTCTCATAAGGCTTTGCTGATGTTGATTTGGGGGTTTATGGATTGGGAAAAGAATACAATCAATTATATATTCACAATCAGAGGCGTGGGATACGACTATTGGTTGGATGTTCTGGTTCAAGAAGAGGTTTCCTCTTTTAACCACAATAGAGTACATAGAGATTGAAGAATTAAGCAAGGAGCTTTTATAGGTGAAGAACTTGCTATCAAAAAGTGTGATGCAATAACAAGATTTTGTCATGCATTATAACAACCATAGTGCATTCGACTTGGTAAAGACTCCAATTTTTCACAACATGACAAAACACATTTAGATGAAGTACAATTTTAGCCGAACCTGATAAGTGAGGATACTCTAAACTTGAAGAAAATCTTGGGCACAATGAATGTAGTAGACGTGCTTACCAAGGTGGTGATTTTAGAGAAGTTGAAGTTGTGCATGGCTCAACTAGACTTTTAGGTACTTGAAAAGAAGGCACATACTAGAGAGATATATAAAGGTTATAAAGTTCTAGATTGGATGACAATAGCTTGTTTATCTGCCACAAAGTTGAGATTGTTAAGTTAAGGAGACTGATTCACCTTTTCGTTGGCTAGTCCCTATATCGGACACGAAACTAAAACACGCCACGGGCAAGTTTCATCGGTGTTTTTTGGGTTTGGCTTTATTATCTTAAGATTTAAGTCAACTTACTGGTAAATATATCCTTTAAATTTGTGTAACCTAATGTATCTCTAAGCTATTCGACGGTAATGAATAAAATCTATCTCTCATGTTCGTCTATGGATGTAATTGATCGCTTTGATCAAGAGAATCGTATAAATTGACTGTGTTCCTATTTTTTTTAGCCTTTATTACTCCATGAAGAATCGTTGAATAGTTTGGTGAAGCACTTAAATCCTAGCACATTCTCATCCATCATATTCATTCATAGAATTTGTCATAAAATTTACAAGCACCATTTTACCAAAAGACCTTACAAACCTAATTAGCTCTACTAATATTTGTATTTTGGAAATTTTATGAAAACTAATCACTGAAAACTTAAATTTAGTAAAAATGTGATAGTTCTTAGAGAAATTAGAAATATTTTTAAAAAATAATTTACCTGAAACAATAAATGCATGGTTTTAAGAACTAATAGGTAGGGGTGTCAATTGATGTCACAACACGACAAAAATACACAACACAAAACGAAATTGGGACAAAACTGAATTTCGAATTCGTGTTTGAGTCAAGGGTAAAAAACACGATGTCGTGTCGTGTTGTGTTCAAAATTCGACACGAATTAACATTTTTCTGTCGCGTTATTTGTGTTTGTCAGGTTATATATGATTAAATTTTAATTAAAAAAACTAATTTTTATTTTATTTTATCTTTTTCGTGTCGTTTCATGTTTATCATTTTCTAATCGGTTCATTTTCGTGTTAGTTAAAAAAACACGACATCGTGTCATGTCATGTTCGTGTTACATAAAACCTTATTGTGCCGTATGGTGTTAAACAAAAACACGACACGATGACCCGATTTTTTCACTCTCACTAATACTAATGGGTAGAACTCGAAGATATATATATATATATATATATATATATATATATATATATATATATATATATATATATATATATATATAGTTATGATCACATATAAATCATAAATATTGTAAGAATGTGTGACAAAATTCTGATCATTAAATTAAAAAGAATGAATAAGTGTGATCTTAACATACATATTATTAACACGGACCAACATGTACCATATAATTTCTATTATTAATTAAAAAAAGGCAACAAAAGAGAGAGAATTGAAAATTATCAATATTTTTGGCAACTAAGTAAAAATAATTAATTAAAATCAAATCTCACATTTTATTCAACACATTTAAATTAAAACATATTTTTTGAGTATACGTATTCATTCAACACGTATTTTGATTATTTTTTATTAAAGAATGCGAGTTCATTCAATAGCTTTTTTATTGTTTCATTTTATAAGAATGCAATTTTTTGAGATTCAATAGTTTTTTTTTATTGTTTAATTCTATAAGAATATAATTTTTTGAGAAGTAACATTTTAATAAAAATACATACCATATATTAGACAACAACATATCATTCTTTAATATAATCAATAATACGTACATTACAAAAAAGACCAATTATTATAACATAAACTACCATTTTTATAACATAAAACGAGAATATGTACAACATTTTGAAGAATATATAAAACCTTCTATACTAAATTCTTCAAGAATTTATCATTATTCTTGAAGAGTATACAAAAAATTATAATATATACTATATATTTTTTGTCAAAAGGCTAAAGTAAAAAAAAACCCTAGATTCTTCTGCTATGCTCATCATTTTTATCATCTTTGTTCATCTTCGACGAGCTAACATTATTTGCAATATTCTTGAACCATCGTTCCTCTTCTTTTAGCCTTTCATTATTAAAGAATACAACGTTTTTAGTATTCCATTCTTAAAGAATACCCTACATTACAACCAACATCTCTTTTTCCTGTTTTTATCATGTACATAAGTGAAAAAAAGAGAGATAAATATCTAAAGTTGCAATTGCATGGTACTTAAATGTCAATGAAAACAAAGCTCAAGTAACATAATAAAGCAAAATACTTACTAGACTCGGTTTAGAAACAATGCCTCGAATTCTCAAAAGGCTATTGGGAGAAAAAAATAACAAAAGTAAATCCAAGGTAAACCATGAATTGACAAAAGTGAAAAAGCATCGGATGAACTTCTAAAAATGATTAATAAACACCAGGGGAAAAAATGTCAACATAAGTTCCTCCTTTGAAATAGTGTGAGATATAAAAGCATAAGAAATAGAGTGTAAAGAGAGCATCAACAACCAACAGAAAAAGAGTAAGGAGCAGCCCCAAAAAACAAAGATTTGAAGCTAGATGAACAGTTAAAATAGCCTGCAACATGGATTTGATGTATCGACACTTCTACCCCATATTTACCACTAGTTTCCTTCAGACAGACTGAATCAGTGGCAATAACAAAACTGTTAAATTAGTTAAATGAGCAGCATCACAGCACCAATAGGGAAAAAATAGATAATGAAATTATAACTTTAACTCAAATCAACTTGAAGACCTTCACAAAACATATTAGAGCCAAGAAGCATCGAGAAGAAAAAGAACACCAAAACCTCAGTAAAATAAATCCAACAAGTAATCTTTTGCTTCTCAGTAAAAAAATTCTGATTCCTAACCCACCAGGACAGCCTTGGAAACACTCATATCAATTTCTTTGATGATGAATACTCAGAGGCTTTTTGTCAAACAGTTTGAAGGCGATAAATGGGTGTTCTTTAAGAAATATTGATTCGAACAAGTTTAATCAATTTTACAGTATGATTGAGTTGAGTAGTGATGCAATAATCTGGTGTTCACATACCATGTCCCAATTCATGGGCAAAATCGAGACTTAGGGTAATGATAATGTCGTCCTTGACTTAATTTTATAGAATACAAAACCACAATGAGTTCATCGAAATCACCAAACTTTAACTAATACGCACATAAATTAATGTGCCAGATGATACAATATAAAAACATAACTTGGAAAGGAAATTATTGTTTTTTTTAAACAGCATATAATGCAACAATAAGACCAACAAATCAACTTATAAATTACAAGAAATTAATAAAAATGCCCCCAATATCAGACACCATCTTTTTTTGATATTTAA
Organism: Lactuca sativa; assembly: GCF_002870075.4. Taxonomy (NCBI): domain Eukaryota; kingdom Viridiplantae; phylum Streptophyta; class Magnoliopsida; order Asterales; family Asteraceae; genus Lactuca; species Lactuca sativa. The sequence goes on along the minus strand of NC_056625.2, from coordinate 4,086,204 downwards.
ACCCTTTTCACAGTTCTTTGAATCCTAATCTAAATAATCAATCAATAAAAAAAAACACAAACACACAAATCAATCAATTAAGTTGCAGGTCAAGTGGATCAATAACCTTTTAAGAAATTAAGAATTGACCAATTTTTAGGTATCAACTGAGATCTGTCCGGTGAGTGCGATTCCTTTTTTTTGCAATCAAAATAGAAGAAGGAAGAACGCAGAGACCACCCCTAAGTGTATCGATTATATACAACCCTTTCCCCATTGTCAATATCTCTATTACTTAAATTGAGGGTGAGATGTTCCTCCAATGATAGTGTTGGTTGTGATGTAGGTCTATCGGTAAAGGTATAGAAGGTGGCAATGTGTGACGGGAAGGGTTTGGCCGATGTGTAGGTTTTTATGCACCATAATAATAAGCAATGTGTGACGGGAAGGGTTTGGCCAATGTGTAGGTTTTTATGCACCATAATAATAAGCAATTAACAATCACTTACTATAATTCTAAGGAATTTATATTAGATAATAATTAATTTAAATATTAAAAATATAAAATTATCTTTAAAAAATGATTTGTCCACAATTAGTCATACATTCACACAAAAATTAAAGGTTATATATGATCTTAACTCTCTCTCTCTCTCTCTCTATCTATATATATATATATATATATATATATATATATATATATATATATATATATATATATATATATGCCTCCACCGACTTAGACTAATCGGTCTCATACCATTTTTATCGTCAGCCACCTAGGCTGGTGGGATATATTTGCATATTTTGAAGTTTTTAAAAATGCTTGGGGTGTGGTCTTTTATGCTTACCGCTGGCAAAAGAAAAAAACAAAAATGGTTAAGTTGAATGGCAAAGGAAGAAAGAGAACGGTGGAAACTCATTGTCGGTATTATATCGTGTGACATCCCCATTTTCACGGCCAGAAAAAACCGATTTTGTTTATGCTTTATAAAAATCAGAGTACTTCTTTTAATAAAAATGTTGCGGAATTTGTTCCCAGAAAAACATGATAAATAGGTTATCAAAGTATTTTCGAAGAAATGTATTTTTATTCATTTAAAACATTTCGGATGTCATCGTCAATACAGAAACATAAGCATAAACAGAACTTACATTCATTTACACTAGTGATCTACATCTCTTTTTAAATCTCTTAGTGCAAAGTAGCTTTGTATTGACACCTGTGATACAAATAACTTGGAGTGGGTCAGGTTGTGTGACAATAGTCAAAATCGGGTCAAGTCTAAGCCGGTCAAGGTCAACGAGTCAAACCGGTCAACTCGATTAAAACCTTGTATGATAGGGTTTATATTATGTAATTACTGTATAACTCACTATTCTAATGAGAAAACACCACTTGGAAAGTTCATGTGTTTAAATTTCCTTAGCATTAGTGCTAAACAATGAACAAAAACAATAATACAATGTTGCATACTCATAGGGAGTGCGTAAGATCCTAAATCATGGCACAACGGGGTCTAAAGACCTTGCAGTGCAAAGCCGAACACTCTCATTCATCACACACGAAAACACTCTCAATCGTTTTCACTCTATCTTCCTGTATGTGAAATCTCTCTCTCTCATATCTCTAAGTATGTGAAACCTCTCCCAAATCTCTCTAAGTATGTGAAATCTCTCTCACATATCTCTTCGTATGTGAAATCTCTCCAAGTATGTCAAATCTCTCCCAAATCTCTCTAAGTATGTAAAACCTCTCCCACATATCTCTAAGTATGTGAAACCTCTCCCACATATCTCTAAGTATGTAAAACCTCTCCCACATATCTCTAAGTATGTGAAACCTCTCCCACATATCTCTAAGTATGTGAAACCTCTCCCACATATCTCTAAGTATGTGAAACCTCTCCCAAATCTCTCTAAGTATATGAAACCTCTCCCAAATCTCTCTAAGTATGTGAAACCTCTCCCACATATCTCTAAGTATGTGAAACCTCTCCCAAATCTCTCTAAGTATGTGAAACCTCTCCCACATATCTCTAAGTATGTGAAACCTCTCCCACATATCTCTAAGTATGTAAAACCTCTCCCACATATCTCTAAGTATGTGAAACCTCTCCCACATATCTCTAAGTATGTGAAACCTCTCCCACATATCTCTAAGTATGTGAAACCTCTCCCAAATCTCTCTAAGTATGTGAAACCTCTCCCAAATCTCTCTAAGTATGTGAAACCTCTCCCACATATCTCTAAGTATGTGAAACCTCTCCCAAATCTCTCTAAGTATGTGAAACCTCTCCCACATATCTCTAAATATGTGAAATCTCTCCCAAATCTCTCTAAGTATGTGAAATCTCTCTCACATATCTCTTTGTATGTGAAATCTCTCCAAGTATGTCAAATCTCTCCCAAATCTCTCTAAGTATGTGAAATCTCTCTCACATATCTCTTTTGTATGTGAAATCTCTCCAAGTATGTCAAATCTCTCCCAAATCTCTCTAAGTATGTGAAATCTCTCTCACATATCTCTTTGTATGTGAAATCTCTCCAAGAATGTCAAATCTCTCCCAAATCTCTCCAAGTATGTGAAATCTCTCTCACGTATCTCTTCGTATGCGAAATCTCTCCAAGTACGTCAAATCTCTCCCAAATCTCTCTGAGAACGAGGAATCTCTCTCAAATCTCTCTCGAAATCTCTCCCAACTTTCTATAATCACTCGGGGCATCCCGACCCTCGAATTTGGCGAAAATAGCCCAAGAACGGAAGTCTACGCGAAAAACGGACTTAAGGGAAACGAACCCTCCGAACCGAAAGTACTATTCACGAACCGAACCGAAAGCACTATTCATGAGGGTCCGAACCGAAAGTACTGTTCATGAGCTGAACCGAAAGTACTGTTCATCCGAACCGAACCCGGCCATGAAAGAGATCCGAACCGAACCCTGCTAAGAAGAAAGGTCCGAACCGAACCCCACATGGAAGGAAGGTCCGAACCGAAGTTACTATTCACTACTGTTCACAACAGTAGCTTCGGTTCTAGCCACCCTTCGGACCGAACTCTACCTTCGCGTCGGATAGCTGCCTCGGACCGAACCCGCCTTCCGCTTCTCGCCTTCGCTTCGGACTGCAACGCTTCGGACCGAGCTCGCTTCGCCTTTCGCCTCCCCGCCTCAGCCTGCCGCGTCCGAGCCGAGCCACCCTTCGCGCCTTCGCCTCCGGATTCAACCCCCGCGTCCGAACCTTCGCCCAAAGGACCGAGCCTCGGCCGAGATCCGAAGGGTCTCGCTGGGCAGCTCGGATTTCGCCTATTTTTACCTATTTTTGCATTTTAAACCCATTTTTGATTATTTTAACATGGGATTTTCACCCAAAACTTTATTTTTAATTATAGGACCCCTAAATTAATGATTTAATCACATTTTAAGGGTAAAATTTTATTTAAAAAGGAGTTGGTAAAGTACAAAAAGAAGAAGTGTTGACCTTACCCTAGTTATGACGCAAGCAACCCCCATGTCCACTCCATGACAACCCACACTCCTCCCCACCATACCTTGTACCTTTTTACCTCCCTCACAAGCCACCTCCATGCTTTGTGAGCTGGATATTCACCCTCTCTCCCCTCTTTTCTCTCATTTGTTCACACTTTCACAAGAAGATCAAACTCCTTTCTCTCTCACTCTCTCTCTAGAAATCCAAGATTCAAGGGCTGATCTTGAGAGTTCCTCCACCTTTGGTAAGCATAATCCATTTCCTTTATGATTATCTCAGTTATTTCCACTCAAATCATGGATATCTTACACAAACTCCATTATATTTGTGTTAGAGCTTCGAATCTTCAAGTAATCCTTCTAGTGTTCTTGGATTGAACACTTCTTTTCTTCAACACTTATCTACTGAAATCACATAAGGTGAGTTCATACCCCTACATTTTCATGTTTTCTTAAGTTTTTAGGGGGGGAATACAAGTTAAAACACCAAGAACATAACTAAAACTTTCTAACAGCTTTCATTAGAAAAGTTGGACTCCATTCACGGACTGTTTTGGACACCTTAAAAATTTTAGTTCTCAAAACTGTTTTAGGTGCATGTAGTTCCACTTCTTAGCTTTAAAATTACTACTTGCACATCTCCATACGATTTTTCTACAATTTATGGTGATTTTTACAAAACTGCCTATCATTTCAAACACCAATCCGGACCAGTCTGTGATTATGGACTTTTTCACCTAAGTTGCAGGTCATTGAAAATCATGGTAAAAATTATGAGTAAACTAGACACATTTTGGGAACTCCCAGAATTTACGGATTTAGTTTTCGACTTCGTATGATTTTTCTATAAAGTTTCAAAAACAGCGTAGAAAGGCTGAAAATTTGTTAACAGCTTGTAATTTTTACTACACTTTGTATTGTGTTGAGCAAAGTGTATATTGTCAAGTTCTAAGTATTGAATGTGTTATGTTGTAAATTTTATCATCTTAAACTGGAAATAAGTCACTCATGATAAGATTATTCATTCATTTAGAACACGTATACATACATATAAACTATATTACACATAGTTTATTGGATTTTATAATCCTAACACCTTTTCATAAAAGAGTTCTTATATATTACAAACGTTTTGGATAAAACTATAATAAGTATAGTTTTCAATACATCACCTAACACACACGTACGAGAAGGGTACATTCATACAGAAAGGTTTTACACTCCCGCATACAACTAGTAAACTTGTTAACCTAAATTGTGAGACATTCTCTTTCTGTACGTCCGAGTGCGGAATATAAAATCCTGTACGTTATAATCAGAGTCTCCCGGAGGGAGAACGTGATAGTTATATATAGATCTATATTGGGTTTGACACCCCACACCTTGCTGCTAGCTACAGTTGGACCTGCAGGTCTACGGGTGATAATTGTCATTTCAGTTAATCGACGCCTGAGAAACGTCGTGGCAGGTTCATTAGTCTTAAGTATGATTATAGCGGCTCACATAAGGATATAACAATACATAAAGTTTACGGGATTTTTTTTATAAAACTTTAATGGGTTTTTATGTCGGTTTTTAAAAATCATTTTTATCTCAATAAGTACCGATGTTACTGTTACATTCGGTTTTTGGTATTTATGACTACACATCATTTGAAACCACTTATATAGCTTTAAGTATAGACGATACTTGTTATTTTCTCGGTCCTAAGATTTAGGACTACTTATACATTAAGTATTAACAAACAATAGAAGTTTCGGGAACATCATTTAATCCAAGTGCGTTTATGTCAATTTAAGCACATTTCATTTTCCTTTAATAAGAAAGGTTACTTATACATTTTGGTCATCGGTTATGTGACTACATTACATAAACTCTATAAAGAAAATATCGGATTTTCTGAATACATATCATATCATTCTTTTTACAAGGAAAACGGTCTATTTCTCCAATAAAATCTCTTATGAACTCACCAACCATTGTGTTGACACTTTTCAAACTGCTTGTATTCTCAGGAAATCGCTAAACAGGTAACAAAATACTTTTGAGGATGGGACGTTAAGGCGTCAAACTTATCTTATTTTGTCAACATATTGTAATTGAATTTGAAACATGTAATACATACAATGATGTAACTTTTTCAATTATATATATGTTGGTTGTGTTTACTTTCATCACTATTACCATTGTTGTTATGATACTACACATGAAGTCCTCCATCCCTGGACGTTTCCGCCATCCTTGGTTCAGGGGTGTGACAGGTTGGGAAACCTGGTGAGTATATAGGGTTTTCAACCCACAATAATATAATTATTAAATTTAAACATCAAACAAGCAACCCGATTACCCATCCCTGTTATCTTCTTTGATATTCCTTAAAGAATTATCTTAAGGGTCATCTCCTATATCATATTTACCTCTCATCTTTTTACCTCACATTTCCTTATATGCTCGTTCCTAAGGCATGAATACGTAGTTACAACGTCGCATGAACTCGTAATTCATAGTAAGGGTTAGAGTACCATCACATGAATATGCAGTCACAACATCACCTGGACTCGTAATTCATCACCTACAGGTTATAAGTCTGTTGTTGTTTCCATGGGTTGTCTAGAATAGTCCATGGTCCCCATCTATACTCTAGTAGATGACTACATCTCCAAATTGTCGGACAAGGTTATAATATCTTTCATCCAACAACACCGATTCATCTCACCTATCCATCACCTAATTATCATCACCTATCTCTCATCATTTTATTTCATCACACACCAACTATTTCATCTACCCATGTTTTATCCCAACATATTTGTAGATATAAAATAAATATATATTTAAATCATTTAAAACATGTATAAAATCATTCATCCATCATAGACAGCAAGTATTCAGATAATATGCACACATAACACGTTATTTATATAAAATACTTCATATCTATGTGTAAGATGAAAGGGACCATGCACTCACTTGAAAATGTGGTGATTCCGAACTCAGACATCGTTTCGCTTCTTAAAAATAATTTCCTTCGACGAAACCTATATTATTACCACTAGAGTTTAGTCTATTATTCGTCGAGACTAATTAATAGTCTAGTTATTAGTACTATTATATAAGCGTTAAACAATACCTATATAACCCATAATAATAGCCAAAGTACTTATTATAAGTTCCTAATAACGTTACTATAATTAAATAAAAATTATATTAAAAATAGCGTAGACGTAGCTCACTTACAACGAGTTTTATAAAAAATCAGGTTTTGCTTGGAGCAGTATTCCCCACCCGAAAAGCTCTTCTTCTTGGATCCGTCGAGCACTCCGGGGCTTCTGCCTCGTGCTAGGGAGGTTCCCTAGGCTTTTCGGGAGGTTTCGGGGCTAGAGAGAGGTTCTAGAGAGAGAGTAAAGAAAAGAAAGAATGGGAAAGGTGTGAAGAAAATGAGGGTGGGAGAGGTTCTATTTATAGGGTGAAATATGGCTGAACTTGGTGCCACATGTAACCATCTGGTGGCAAGACTTGGGGAGAAAGCAATGACCAAGATTATGCCATGTTACCCATTTTCGCACAACGCACTTCCGACTTCTAAAATCCGTAACTTTGACAGCACACTTCCGTTGGCTAATTTTCGACCGATCTTAAATTTAACAGTACGAGGAGATTATATTGTTAAATGTCCGCGTAAAATTCTTAACTTCTACATACAGACTCCGTTTTCGTCTGTCTATTTATTGTTGAGTTCCTATTAATGAGATCTTCAAATCTCATTTAGGTCGCATAGGCCAAAAACCGCTCGAACTAAAATTCGAGTTTCGGGTTGTGCACTGCTATGCCAAATCTAAGAAAATTCATAACTTCCTCATACGAAGTCAGATTTGGGTGTTCTTTTTTTTTGTATGTTCTTGGTTTAACGTATACTAAAATTTTTGTTTATATTTCTAAGGCTAAAAAGTCCTTTATCGTAGATTCACTATTCACGTCTCCCGGTGTCGAGCCGGTTTTGCCGTAAAACTTCGACGGATCATAACTTATTCGTTATAACTCGGATTTCGACGTTCTTTATATGTACGGAACCCTTGAGACATATTCTAAAACTTGGTTAAGATTATTCATTCTAAATAATCTTTTCTCTAAAAGTCGTTTTCGACCCCTATTATCTCTAAATTGACTAGCCCGGATCTACGGCATTACATATCGTCGGTAAAAAGGACATCGTGTGGGCTGGTGTTTACCGGCGGTAAAAAGGTGCACACAAGCTTACTATCGGTAACAAATGCACGACACCTCTTAGCCTTGAAAAAAACATACATTTCTTGGATTTCTTCAATGCTTACCTCATTGTGTCGCTTCCGAGCCAAACCTATATATTTATGATTTTCTCTAAGATTTGGTGCAAATTTTGGAGCCTCTCATAAGTCATAACTAGGGCAGTGACCAATCTCCTAAATTGCCCCCGATTGGGCCGGTCGTTTAAATGTTTTATTTCATTCATTTTTTTGTTTTATTTCATTCAATTTTTTCATTGAATCGTAAGTTTGTATATGTTTTAGACAATAATAAAATTGCTTTGCTACCATATAAGTTAGTTATCTAAAAGTGTTTTCCTTCTAAAATAGAAAACAATAAATATCTGCAAGTCGTTGAATATAGGAAGAAAAAGGATAATAACAAAAAGACGAGTTAACAGTCTTAATCTTTTGAATGAGCCATCAATCTGCAAATTTATAGAAAAATTATTTTTGATAATAACATTATTATTCTGGGGAACTTAATCATGAGAATGAAATTAAGGCAATAACAATCAGCGAACCAATGTAATTCATCACTGTGCACATTTCATGGTATATCTGTTGTAGGGTTCTTCTTCAGCTTGGAATCAAGACTTGGCTCTACCATTCCAACAAACCCTTTCTGCATTTTGTTGCTGGTGGTGGGATCTACACCCACAAGACATCCCAACTCCACCTTATGTCTCTTCATTCCAACCTTTTTATACCTAAACGAACCCACCAAATCAACTCGAAAAACTATCATATTCGTCCCTTCCAACACTGTAGGGAATCCGTTTGTTTCCACCATGTCTCGCACGCGTTTAGTCTTCCCGTTACCCTGATAAAAGCTGTCCAACTTGTAGTCTGCTATAATGGCAAGCGTGGATACATTTGGGAAGTAAGAAAATCTGATATTTATTTGATATCTGGGTAATGAAGACCTATTGCTATGTTTTCATTTTTTTTAGCTTCAAATGGAAGTGAATTGCCAAGTTTGTGGGAGAATTACCATATGCTCTGGTCATGTTCAAGGTTTGATTATGAAACATATTAACTAAAAACGAGGGACTAGATGTTAGAAATATGGTTTAGTGGCACTTGGGAATCTGAGAATCATGATAATCACTTTCAAATCGATGTATTTGGGTGGTACTCCCAAATCCTCAATTGGATAAGACTCAGATAAAATCAAAGAGAAAAGAAAGAGAGATTGAGATGGTGTAATTTCGTGAGTACCAGAAAAGTGACTAAAATTGGTTATAAACCTGCCTTATCCGAAAAACTGTCAAAACTGTCATATAACAGTTTTTCTCAACAGTAAAAACTGTCATAAATCTGGGTTTTGTATAAAGATTAATTCAAAGTCAAAACCGGGTCAAATATTCAAAATTTGGATTTTCTGATGTATTTATAATATAGCAATACAACCCAAATAAATTTTCCCTCGACCCCAGCCCGGGGATGCCGCCCCTTGGACCCCGCTCCTAGGGGCGTTGCCCCCGGACCCCCGTTCGTTCAGGGGCTTCGCCTCTAAATGACAGTATACTTTAATACTTGATCAAACTTAAACAAGTGTGTACTCCACACCTTCCTTACTTGTTTAATATTTATCAAGATCATTTTAGTCAACAAAGTAATCCCTATTACACTTAAATAACATTGATGATAACAAATCACCAACAAACCTCCCGCATTTAAGTGTAATCTTGATTAACTTAAAATGAAACATAACACCAACAAAACTGATGCATAAATGAAATATCATGACAATTGAATTTCACATTAGTATATTATATAATCCAAATATTCGAATATCAGGGTATCACTAAGGATTGAACCCTTTCTATCCATAGTGAATACATGAAGATAATACACACAACAGTTTACATTCTCATAAGTTCTAACTTGACACTATATTTTACTAGCTTGTGTCCCATCCTTCAATAAGCATATCAAAGCCAAGTCCTAACTTCTTGAAGCAGCTAAACTTCATGCTTATATAGGTAGTTCTTTTATTCTTGCACCTGCAAATGCAATTTTTCAAAAGAACTATTAAGAATATAAATTCAACCTCCTTAACTTGCAGTACTGAACACATACCTTGGGATGATGATAATAATGTGTTCCAATCTTCAAATATCAAGCTTTCCACATTGAATTCAGCATCTAATATTACATTAGATGGGAATTGGGTATCTCAATATAAAAGATTTTAAGCGGACTTGAAACCCATCCCTACAGCCGCCTTGTGCACAAGATCTCTTGCTAAGCCTTTTGTTAGATGATCGGCTAAATTAAATTGAGTTCTTACAAACTCCACAGATATCACACCAGCCATGATGAGCTCACGAATTATGCTATGTCTACCACCTAAATGTCTAGATTTCCCATTGTACACTTGACTATAAGCCTTAGCCAAGGTAGCAGCACTATCACATCTGATAGAAATGGTAGATATCGGTTTAGGCCATAATGGAATTTCATAAATCAAATTCCTTAGCCATTCAGCTTCTTTACCAGCAGCAGACAATGCAACAAACTCAGACTCCATGGTTGAGTTAGTAATACAAGTCTGTTTCTTAGATGCCCAAGAAATGGCACCTCCTCTAAGAAGAAACACCCAACCACTTGTAGAGGAGTGATCCTCTAAGTTGTTAATCCAGCTGGCATCTAAATAACCTTCCAAAACAGAAGGATATCCACTATAAGCTAAATCATAATTAATGGTCCCTTTCAAGTACTTGAATACTCTACTTACAGCTTGCTAATGATGTGAACTAGGATTACTAGTATATCTACTAAGCCTTCCCACAGCATATGCTATATCAGGCCTAGTACTAATCATGACATACATTAGACAACCAATAGCCCGTGAGTATTCAAGTTGAGACACTGGAGATCCTTTATTAGGTAGAAGCTTAAGACTAGGATCTATAGGAGTGCTAACAGGAGAACAATTCTCAAAGTTAAACTTTTTCAAGATCTTCTCAATATAATGAGATTGAGAAATTGAAATCCCATTGTTTCATTTTCTAATTCTTATACCAAGAATTACCTCAGCCTCCCCCATGTCTTTCATATCAAAACTAGATGATAAGAATTTCTTGGTTTTATCAACTTGTTCTAAATCAGTACCAAAAATCAACATATCATCTACATATAAGCAAATCATGACTCCTTTACCAGAAGTATCAAATTTGCTGTATACACACTTGTCAGCTTGGTTTAATGCAAAACCATTAGACAAGACAACATCATCAAACTTTTGATGCCATTGTTTTGGTGCTTGTTTCAAACCATATAATGATTTCTTCAACTTGCACACTTTGTGCTCATTTCCAGGCATCACAAACCCTTCAGGTTGTTTCATGTATATTTCCTCATCCAAGTCACCATTCAAGAATGCAGTTTTCACATCCATTCGGTGAATCACAAGATTATGTATAGCTGTAAGAGCTAATAATAATCTAATAGTAGAAATTCTAGCAACAGGAGCATAAGTATCAAAGAAATCAATGCCTTCCTTTTGTCTAAAGCCTTGGATAACCAATCTGGCTTTATACTTATCAATTGTGCCATCCACCTTCATTTTTCTTTTGAGGATCCATTTACATCCTAATGCCTTGCAACCAGGAGGTAAATCAGCCAATACCCAAGTATTGTTATGCATGATAGAATCAATCTCATCATGAATTGCCTCTTTCCAGAAATGAACATCCCTAGAAGCCATAGCTTCACTAAAAGTCTTTGGATCCTCTTCAATATTAAAACAATATTGATGTTGAGAAATAGTCTCATTCCTTGTTCCTTCAACTAAATATAGTTGAAAATCAGATCCGAAAGACTTAGCTTTTCAAGCTCTGGTGCTTTTCCTAGGTTCAGGTACAGAACTTGCACCACCAGAAACATCTTCAGCTTGAGTAGTACTCTTACTGGAAGATTGATGAATCATGTCCCTTGGTCTAGGTATAGATGTAAATCTTTCTTCATCAAAGATAGCATCTCTTGACTCTATCACTGGGTTTATAGACACAGAGTCATTAGATTCTAAAACATAGAATCTATATGCTTTGGAATGCTCAGCATATCCAATAAAGATACAATCTATACCTCTCTCACCTAATGTTTTCCTTTTGGGTTCAGTGAGCCTTACAACTGCTCTACAACCCCAAACTTTGAGATAACTCAAATTTGGTACTTTTTTATACCAAAGTTCATAAGGAGTATTCTTACTCCTTTTATTTGGAGTTCTATTCAAGATGTAACAAGCAGTTAACATTGCCTCACCCCAAAACCCTTCACTTAAACCAGAATATGACAACATGGAATTAACCATTTCTTTCAAAGTCCTATTCTTCCTTTCAGCTACACCATTTTGTTGTGGTGTATATGGAGCTGTGGTTTGATGTATTATTCCAGTTGATTCAAAATAAACTGGATCATAATACTCACCACCTCTATCAGTATGCAATACTTTTATTAATTCATTTTTATGAAGCTCAACTTGTTGTTTATAAATTTTAAATTTATCAAGTGCTTCATCCTTAGAATGTAGCAAATAGATATAACAATATCTAGATGCATCATCAATAAAAGTAATAACATACTTCTTGTTTCCAAGGGAAGGTGTTGCATGGAAATCACATAAATCACTATGTATAAGATCTAACACCTTGATTTCCCTACCAACATCTTTGAAAGGTTGTCTAGTGATTTTAGTTAGCATGCATGTTTTACATTTTTCATTATTTTGCATATCAAAAGCAGGAATTAAACTCATTTTAGACATGTCTTTTAATCTCTTGTAATGAATGTTTCTTAGTCTAGCATGCCATAATTCAGATTTATGAAAATTATTGCTAGTACTACTAGAAGCCATGCAAACAGAATTATCACTAGAAGGATAATTAATATTAAGCCTAATCATTCCATTACATATATAGCCAAATCCCATAAAAGAACCATGTCTTGACAAGATATACTTGTCACTTTCTAATACTTGTTTGTAACCACAATTATTTAATACAATTTCAGACACGAGATTCTTACGAATCCCTGGAACATATAAAACATTGTTCAAACACAAACATTTCCCAGAAGTAAAAGTAATTAAAACAGATCCTATGCCCTTGATTGGTTCAGTTGCAACATTTCCCATTTTCACAACAGATCCATCATCAATTGGTTGAAAGTCCTTGAACCACTATTGATCTTTGCAAACATGACTTGTTGCTCCCGAATCAACCCACCATGCAACATTATCATCTTGCACATAAAATGCTTCAGAAATCACAGAAATATAATTCTGAATATAGTTAGACTTCTGCATGAAAACAGAATTCTGGCCTTGTTGCTTTTCTGGATCCTTGGATCCACTTGGTCCTGCACCATCCTTGTTCACTTTACGCAAACGACAATCTTTCTTGAAGTGACCCGGTTTGTTACAATTCCAACACACCACTTTAGCCTTCTTGTTGGAAGACTTGTCATCCTTTCCTTTAAACTTCCTTTTCCCATTAGACTTCTTTTGATTCTTTGATCCTTCTCCATCCACCATGTTCACAGAAGAGGAACCAACTTGGTTCTTGCCTTTTGGATTGTTATCAAGTTCTTGAGTCCTTAAGGACTCTTCAATCCGTAAATGGCTTCCAAGTTTAGTTAAAGTCAATTCCTCGTTGTTATGTTTCAGATTGTGTTTAAAATCTTTCCAGGAAGGGGGTAGTTTGTCAATGATCACAGCCACAGCAATGGCTTCATCCATTTTCAGATTGTGTTGAGTAAACTGTCCCAGGATCCTTAACATTTCATGGTATTGTTCCATAACAGGCCTGGAGTCAATCATCTTGTAACCCATAAAGTTACTGACAAGAAACTTCTTGCTGGAAGCATCTTCAGCCATATACTTGGATTCAAGAGAATCCCATAGTTCTTTTGCAGATTCGAAATTTTGATAGATATCAAAAAGAGAGTCAGACATACCATTAAGAATATGACCACGACATATGTAATCATAATTTTCCCACTTTGATCTTCTTCTTGTTGCCTCCAAAGTTTCATCTTCAACAGATTCTGCTAAGACTGGCATGGGTGTACTCAGAACATACACCACTTTCAGAGTGGTAAGGAGAAACTTCATCTTCTTCTGCCATCTACGAAAATCTTGCCCTTCAAACTTGTTCAGTTTTTCAAACTTACTTATCATTTCCTTTACAGAATCACCACTTGCCATGATCACAGTTTACTTCGATTTTTGTTAGAAATATGGTTTAGTGGCACTTGGAAATCTGAGAATCGTGATAATCACTTTCAAATCGAAGTATTTGGGTGGTACTCCCAAATCTTCAATTGGATAAAACTCAGATAAAATCAGAGAGAAAAGAAAGAGAGATTGAGATGGTGTAATTTCGTGAGTACCAGAAAAGTGACTAAAATTGGTTATAAACCTGCCTTATCCGAAAAACTGTCAAAATTGTCATATAACAGTTTTTCTCAACAGTAAAAACTATCATAAATCCAGGTTTTGTATAAAGATTAATTCAAAGTCAAAATCGGGTCAAATATTCAAAATTTGGATTTTCTGATGTATTTTTAATATAGCAATACATCCCAAATAAAATTTTCCCTCGACCCCAGCCAGGGGCTCTGCCCCTTGGACCCCGTCAGGGGATGCAGCCCCTTGGACCCCGCTCCCAGGGGCGCTGCCCCCGGACCCCCGTTCGTTCAGGAGCTTCGCCTCTAAATGACAGTATACTTTAATACTTGATCAAACTTAAACAAGTGTGTACTTCACACCTTCCTTACTTGTTTAATATTTATCAAGATCATTTTAGTCAACAAAGTAATCCCTATTACACTTAAATAACATTGATGATAACAAATCACCAACACTAGATGGCGACGCAAATAGATTTAGTAAGACAAGCATTAGAACAACGAGACCCAAGGAAAGAGATATCACAAAAAAAAAATAAGCTATAAGAGTACCATATTTCACACTGCATGCCACAAAATTGTCGAAAGTGATCAAATAGGATTTGATATTTTCAACTTTTTTTTCAAATAAAAAGAGAATAGGATTGTATATTGGTATGGAGATGATCATTAAAGATATTTATAGGTAAAGAAAGTGGTGCCGTGGGTACTTGTTGGTGTTTTTGAAGGGCCGACAAAAGGAGTAGAGATTAAATTTCTGGCAAGTTTTCTTAACAATTTCAAAAACCCTTAAATAACTAACTATATTTTATGTATCTTAATTTATAAGTCGCAAGGGGACTTAACCGGTGTTAATTTCTTGGAAATTCAAGACTCAATTTGTTTGAAGATTCCTCTTGCGATCATCGGATTCGTTTACCAGGTCTAATATGAGGCACACAAGTCTCAAGTTGAGATCTTAATTTTGTTTATTTTTTTATTTATATTAGGATTAAATTAGTATACTCATTTTTTTTGGAAAGGGAACTTCCTCAACGTGAGTTTTCTGTCCGTTTTCGAGCACTTACTAATCCTACATTGCAAATATGAGGCTATGTCTCATGTCTTGGAGTCACTGCAGACGGACCTTCATGAACACAGGGGGTTGAGTAGTGTCAGGATTAAAACATCGGTCCATATTTTATCTACCATATATTCCACATATCTTACCAAGTCACCACTACCTAAGTACACATGCCGATGATTTTTTTCCAAAGATTTTTAAGAGAAGGTATGAATGGAGGGGTTGAAATAATTGACCTCTAACAATTGACTTTCAAAAACCAAGCTTCAAAACTATCAAGTTAAATGTTGGTTAATTTTAGGAATAATGACTTTAAAAGAGTAATATATTTTACATTTTTGGCCACTAATTTTTTTTCATATCTGACCATTTCATTTGTTTTTTTTTTCACATTCAGTCCTTATAACCTGCTATTCCAGGTTAAACCGGAAAAAAATTACTTAATAGGATAATATATTTTTTCATTTTCTACACATTTGGTCTTTGATGTTTTCGTACACATTTAGTCCTTATAGAAGAGGAACTCTTTGTTAGTTTCTCTAATCCAATCAGTTGGCTCAACAAAAGAAGAAACCTACAAAGAAAGAAAAGGTATGTTTTTCTACTTTGTCTGTCCTATCAAAGTTTCATAGTTTAGTTGAGTTAGATCTATCATTGTTTCGAATCTTTGATTAGAATTGTTTATGTTTCCGCTGCCTTATGTTTAATCTCCATGAGACTCAAAACACATCACTTACATTAGGGGCATGGTTTATGTTTTAGACACAGGGGATGAGGGAAAGATGTCAATTAAGAGTACACCAGTGGTTCGGGATTTTCGGGACGTGTTTCCCAAGTATTTATTGGGAGTCCATCCTAAGAGGCAGGTAGAGTTTCGTATTGACCTAGTTCTAGGTGTGGCTATAATATCCAAGACACCATATCACCTAGCACTTTCATAGATGTATGTAACATCCCAAGTTTTGTCATTTATAGTCCCTGGGAATGGAAGGGTGAAGCCATGAGAAACATAAGGGCTAAATTGCAAATTAGGATCAAGAGGAGTACGCTACGCGTACATAAGGGTACACTGAGTGTACTAGGCGTGCCCTAGTACGCTGTGTGTACACTTGTGTACGCTAGGCATACTCATGACAGAAGGAAACCCTAATATTTAGGGTTTGGGTGCTATATAAACATCCTTATGGCTCATCTCCCCAACCACTTTCAGCCCTCATACCCTAGAAGCGTCCCAAACCCTAGTTTTGTGTATGAGTGTGAGTTGGTGTGTATTTTGAGCTATTGAAGGTGAAGACATTGCATTAAATAATCGGAGAAGGAAGGCTAGCTTGTAGATATGAAGTTGTGTTGTGCCCTAGAAGCTCCATAAGGTAAAAAGCTTTAAACTTTATGCTTGTATGACATAGATCTAGCCATTCTAGCTTTATGGAAACATGGATTAAGATAAGTTGTCCTTTCAGACCCTTAAAGAGGACCTAAGCGATAAAAATGAGGTCCCGATGGCTTAAGATGTCCCATGAATGTAGTAGAGAGGTCTTAATGGATTAAGACCTTGGATTAAGAGCTTTCTGGACGTCCAAAGTGATACAGTTCTAGACTTTATGGTTCTAAGACACTTTTGGTCGATGGATCTGAAATATGGGCTTAAGTGCTTACGCCATTAAGCACTTATTTGGGTTTTAGCAAAACCCAGCGTACGCCCCACGTAAATTCTGTATACCCAGTGTACTGGGTCAACCACCCCGGTGATAGTCAACGTTAGGAAGAGTAAGCCCAGTATACCAGAGGAGTATGCCCCGCGTACGTCCTCTGCTGGGCTTTTGACAAGTTGGGCTTTAGGATTGGGCCATTTTTGGACTAATTGGACTTGGGCCGTGCTGGGCTTTTTGAATAATGATGCTTGGGCCAATTTTGAATTTGGATCTTAGAATAAGGCCCAAATAGGGAGTTAGGCCCAATTTGGAAGATTGGGCCAATAATGGGCCTTGTATATGTGGGCTTGTGGATCATGGATTTGGTATTGGGGCTTGTCCCAAATTAGAGGAAATGAAAAATGGACTATGAATAGTTGTAGGACTCTTGGTCAAGATTGACATTCCCATTTATTGACTTAATATTCATTAATTGTATAGTTCGGAATTTTTGGTGAGATATCGATTCGGGAGTTCAATTCTTCAGTTCAGATCGACATTGCGAGGTGAGTTATCCTCACTGTACTCAAGGGTCTAAGGCACCAAGGTCGGCCCTTTGGATTGTAATCCTAGTTATCTTGTGATTATGTGTTGTGATGCTATGTTAGAGCTGTATTCTAGTTTAGGAAGATGTTATGATCAGTGGTCTGTTAGGTCTGTATGACTATTTGTATGTGCTAGTTTACATGGTTTAAAGGATATTAGGCTGAAGGGTTGGGTTCTGCTTCGTAGCTCCTGTCTGAGTCTAACCGTTATGTAATCGAGTCCTTTTGCCAAAGACTGTTTACACTGTGGGGCATGTATGCTTACTGACCTGTAGTTTGGTCTGACTGTCTTTATGCTGGTAGGAGATTACCTGTTATATGTGCACATGATAGATTGGTAGTTCAGGGTATCCCATCCCGAGGATGATAAGACCCTAGTATGTTGTCTCTATAGACTATTATATGATTATCTGATATAGGTGCACATGTTTGACTGGTTATGGGCATTGCAACCTGATGGTTATGGGCTGAGAGTATCCATCCCGAGGATGATTGGACTCGTAGTAAGTAGACATTCCAACCTAGGGATGAGCAGTTTTTCACAAATCCCAATCCCATACCGGTACCGTACCGTACCGGAACCGATACCAAACCGTACCGAATTTAAAAATATTGGACGGTACTTGGTACTCCAAATACATGAAATTCGGGAATCGGTACCGCCAGTACCGGTACTAGTACCGAAAACCAGTACCATTCCCGGTACCGGTACCGGTGTTGTTAATTTGGTTCGGTACTCGAGATTGACTTTCAACCAAATTCGGTTTTCAGGAAATCGGGAACGGTACAGGTCGGTCCCAGTTCCCTCCCACGCACATCCTTATTCCAACCTGATGGTTGAAGGGCGTGGGGTATTCCATCCCGATGGATGATTGGACCCATAGTATCTATTATATAGGTATTGTGTGTGGGCATTCCAACCCGATGGTTGTGGGCCAAGAGTATTCCATCCCGAGGATGATTGGACTCATAGTATGTTGGCATTCCAACTCAATGGTTGAGGGGTCTGGGGTATTCCATCCCGATGGATGATTGGACACATATTATGTTGTTTGTTATTATATGTGTATTGTTGTGTGTATGGGTATTTTAGGGGTAACTCACTAAGCCTTCGAGCTTACATTTATCGATTATTGTTTCAGGTCCAGCGAATGACCGCGGGAAGGCGAAGGCGTGACCGTACACTTCCACGATTTATGATTTTGATTTATGGGAACTCTGATATGAAACTATTTTGAAAACAAATTATAATAACTTAATGGTTTTGAATGTTTTAAAAGTTTTAAATTGGCTTGAATTTTATGGGTGTTTTGCAATGTAGGGGTTGACCACACAAATGCATGATCTATTGGACAAAGGATTTATCCGTATGATTAGTTCACTGTGGAGAGCACCAATTTGTTTTTAAAGAAGAAGGATGTATCTCACCATATGTGTATCGAGGTTCAGAGGCTAAACAAGTTAACGGTGAAGAACCGTCATCCAATTCCAAGGATCGACAATTTGTTTGATAAGCTTCAGGGTGTATCTTGGTTCTCCAACAATGATTTGAGGTTGGTTTATCATCACATCAGAGTCAAGGATGAGGATATGCAAAAGACAGCTTTTAGAACTAGTTATGGTCATTACGAGTTTGTTGTGATGCCATTCGGGCTCACCAACGAACCAAAAATGTTCACGGACCTCATGGAACTAGGTGTGCAGACTAATGTTGGATCGATCAGTGATTGTATTTATTGATGATATCTTGGTTTATTCTAAGAAAAAGGAGCATAATAAGGAGCATCTGAGATAGGATCTTGAGACCTTGAGGTGGAACAAATTTTTGCAAAGTTCTCCAAATGTAAGTTTTGGTTGCATGAGGTGCAGTTCTTAGGTCACCTCGTCAACCAGGATGGTATTTTGGTCGATCCGGCCAAGATCGAGGCAATGATGTAGTGGGAGATTCTAAGGTCTCCATCCAAGATTTAGAGTTTCCTTGGGTTGGCAGGATATTACCGAAGGTTCTTTCAGGATTTCTCCAAGATTATTGTTCTTTTGACCCGATTGATGAAGAAGAATATCACTTTTCAGTGAGGGCCTGAGTAGCATACGTCATTTGAGACTTCCAGGCAGAAGTTATGCAAGTCGCCGATATTGACCCTCCCTGAGGGTGTCAATGATTTTATGGTTTATTGTGATACGTCAATTATGGGGTTGGGTGTAGTACTCATGCAAAGGGGTCGTGTTTAAAGCCTAACGAGGTGAATTATCCTGCTCGTGATCTAGAGTTGGGATTGTGGTTTTTGCCCTCAAGATTTGCAGACATTAATTGTATGGGGTCCGGTTTACCATCTACATGGATCACAAGAATTTGAGATATCTGATGGATCAGCCGAACCTGAATATGACGCAGCACACATGGTTGGAATTGACTTAACTGATTAAGTCAATTCACCCTTGAAATTAAGCTAAAGTGAGGAGCGCTTTTCCCTAAGTTCAAAGGACTTTCTATCGAAGCGCTGGGACTTCGTGTAGTGTACAATGCGCTTTTAAACAAGTATTGACTTGCTCACTTGTTGACCTGGTTTGACTTTAGGTCAACATTTGGGGTTAATTCGTTGATTGAGATCTGATTTTGTGATTTTATTTAGGTAGGTAGTAGTACCAACCTTCTTGTAACTATAGCTGAGGATTGTCTGATCGACTATGAGGAGAGTCTTCTCACTATACTACATAAGGTGCTAAATTGTCTTTGTGACTCTTATATGAAAGACTGTGATTGGATCACATCACTTGTATGAAATATTATGGTTGGATCACAACATTTTCATGGAAAACCATGGTTGGATCATGGTGGGAAAGACTGCAGTTGGGTTATAACATTGAAAGTTATTGTAAGACTATGGTTGGATAATAGCATTCAAATGGGTTGAAACACACCCCTAGGGTTGGGCCCAATTTTATGTATGATATGTGGTATTTTGGGAAACTCCGTAAGCTTTATGCTTATGGTTTTATATTTTTTAAACTTTTCAGGTACTTCTGATTCCAAAAGGAAAAGCCAAACTTGATTACACTGCATTCATCAAAGTTTATTTTCGCATAACTGATTTATGATTTTTACTCTGATGTTTTAAACATATTATAATCTAATTGTATTTGAACACATGGTTGAATTGTTTTTGGTGATTGAATAATGAATTTTTCACATTATATTTTTTGGATGTTATAGGAGTAGGCGGTGGTTGGTAGTGGTTTTGTTTGAAATTCGACACCTATATATATATATATATATATATATATATATATATATATATATATATATATATATATATATATATATATATATATATATATATATATATATATATATTCCATACTAGAAAAGTGTATTCCGGAGACTAGTTTGGAATATAAGGACTTTCTGGACCGATTTTCCGGACAAGTGATAGGGTATTTGTATTTCCATTCTTTCCCTGCTATTAGCATAAACCCATAAAGCTTTTGGATACCAAAAATCGAGTTCGTATGAGGAATTTTTTAGAGTACCAGTTCTAGTGGAGAGTAATGACAATGACTTGAGAGATCTATGCAGTATATAACTCCGGTCTTCACATGCTTTGTTGTAGATATTAATAGTGATATAAACTTTTATGGGTGATTACGTTGGTTGCTTCAAAATCCATGTCACATACTAATAAAATATGTCAAATATTTTCTTATTTTTCTTGTAGTATACTTCCTAACACAGTACAATTGCATGTTGTTACACATCTTATCAAAAGTGGTATTAATCGATTTCCAAGGGAAAACCGTTTTGGTGGCAATGGGTCTTCCGATGCTCGAAGTAAGCAAATCTATAATTTATTACATATAACATTGAATCATGTTCCTTCTTATAATGGGACTATAGATGGGGTTTATTTTAGGTATACATATAAGGTTGTTGATGTTGCTTCTCGAACATCTGATGTTGACGAATATGCAATGATTAGGAAAAACTGATGTAGTTGGTTGATGATGGTAATATAATTCAACATGGAGAGCCAGTTGAAAAATTCAAGAGTTTCATTGAACTTTTTTTGGGATGAGATTGAATCTGAAGAAAAGGAAAACTAAACCCCAACAAGCCTGAAATACTCGATATGAATAGTAACCTTTTTATTTTTGGATTCTAGACAACACATAAACCACTCATTGGGATATACATGAACCCTTACCATTGTCCGAATTATCATAAAAAAAATGTAAAGGTGTTGTAGCCCACAATTTTTCTTCTTATGTGAGCTTTGTTATCTATTAGAAACAAAAAAGAGCTTAACCTTAAATCCGGATTCAAATGTAGTACCGAGGGCTTTCAAACAAGAGTGAGCAAATCTACAAAATATAGGTATGAAGTTGTTTGCTTTGTGAAAAATTGTAAATGGCATTTAATGGCTACAACATATAAAGACATTAATTCATTTCAAGTCACTAAACTATAAAATAGCCATAATTTCTCAAACCCATAGCTCCTTCCCATCATTGCCAAGCAAACAAAAAAGTGTTGGGTCGCTTCTTTAAGGGCATATTAGCTGATAGTACACGGAATATGTTTTGGGAAAACAGGTCCAACAAAATTTAAATGACTGTGTATGACATCCCCAATTTCACGGCCAGAAAAGACCAATTTGTTTATGCGTATTTAAAAACATGATAATGATATTATCAAAATATTTCCAAAGAAATGTATTTTATTTATATTAAAATGTCAGGATGTCATTGACAATACATACACATATGCATAACGAAATATTACAAGCCTTACAGTAATTAAACTAGTGGATTAATACTCCTTGAATCTCTTAGCATAATGTATCATTTATATCGGTACTTGTGATACACTAAATTGAGTGGTTCAGGTTGGGAAACATGGTGAATACATAGAGATTTCAGTCCCACAATATATATATATATATATATATATATATATATATATATATATATATATATATATATATATATATTAGAACTCGATACACTTTCACCCCATATATACAAATTACCCCACCCTGTTGATCCTCACAATGACATGATCCATACTTTTGGTTGTAAAATGAATGGCTTTACCTAATCCATACTCCCGAATCAGGTATGAATGACTATGTCTAATCCATGCTCTCGGATTAATGACAAATGGTTATGCCCACTCCATACTCTTGGAATAGCGACGAATGACTATGTCTAATCCATGCTATCGGATCAAAGACAAATGTTAGATTTCCACCCTCCGTGTATATCTCAACCGTACTCTTAAGGGGATACTACTCGATATTCCTTTTAATTAATTTGGGTCTGTTCTGTAAGCTCGAAATCATCATATATTATCAGATAAGTTCTTAACACGTATTCTAGGCAATAGAAAATATCTCACACATAAACTCTTTAACAAGTATTTAATACTTTAATTAAGAATTGCATTAAAATCATGTTCATGAAATGGATTATGCACTCACTTGTTAAAGTGACGACTCAAAACTCGGACAACGTTTCGCTTCTAGCAACTGTCTTTTGCTTTGACGAACCTAGTATCGCTATCACTAAGTCTTAGTCTAATATTTATTACGACTAATTAGTAGTCTAGATTCATCATTAATTCAAAGTCTACTGATCTATAGCTGATAAAGGACAACCATGTAGGATCATATCGGAGGTATTGTCCGTTTGGTATACAAAGTATACTGTTTGGAAATCTCACTTTAAGAACCTCACTAAATCTAGCCTAGACATTCTCCCTGTAAGTAGATCAATCAGTATAACGACTTGTAATCACTGATAAATCTGGTTTGTAGGTTCATAATAACTATAATGAACTTAAACATAAGTTATACTTAAAGCACGATAAGCATAACTCAACTTACAGGTGGTTTAGCGAAAAATCGGACTCTGCGCGGGCAAAACTTCTAAACAGAAAGCTCTATTTCTTGGGCCTTTTTGGAGCTCCAGAGCTTCTCTACTAACACTTAGGAAGTTCTAGAGAAAGGCATTGAGGCCTGGCGGCCGGGGGGGGGGGGGGGGGGGGGGGGGACAAAATGGAATGGTGTGAGGAAAAGAGTGAAATTCGGCTTTTATTTATAAGTTGCCAGCAGGCCCAATACGTTGGGCGTACTAGGGGCCATGTGTCAGCATCTGGTTGCGAGCCGTAGGGAGGAAGGTGGGTGCCAGACCCCAACACGTGTCACCCTCTTGTTAATCCGGAAATTAATAATCTTGTAAAATCCATAATTTCCCATGCGAGTTCCGTTTTTTATGTTCTTTATATCCACGTGTAGCTATCAACGAGATCTGTAACTTTCGTTTAGACTCCGTCGACTAATTTTGACTATATTTTTAATTATATTTTAACTGTCTTAGACAATTAAAGTCTGTTAAAAATTTATAACTTTGTCATCCGACGTCCGTTTTCAATTGTCTATTTATCGTTGAGCTCCTATTAACGAAATTTTCAATTCTCGTTTAGATTGTGTTGGCTAATAAGTAGTAGATCTAAAATTCGATTTCCGAGTTGTACACTGCTACACTGAATCTTAAAAAAATCATAACTTTCTTAAATGAAGTCAGATTTGGACGTTCTTTATATGCATGCTCTCGGTTTAACGACTACTACAACTTTTGTTTATATTATTAATGTTAAAAATTAATTTATAAAAAATTTACTTTTTATGATACGCAGAGTCGTACCAGTTTAAATCGTAAAACTTCAGCGGATCATAGCTTTTTCGTTATAAGAAATTTATTGATTATAAGAAATTTGAATTAGAATAGGTAAAAACTCAAGTTATTGTTAATTTGGTTTTATGGTTAGTTATTTGTGTTTTGGCTGGAAGAAAAGGGTATGTCAATATCGGTACCAAGTTTAGAGATCGGGATGTGAGCTTGCGTCATGCTCTTGAAATTCCACTGAATTGATTTAGATAATTTTTTAATTAACTTACTATTAAAGATAAAATATTTTTAAGTATGGAAACTTGCATAAGAATTATTAAAATATATAGCTAAAAAAAATTTAATATATCTTTTGATATAAATTGGCACAAATCATTGCAAGCCTAAATTGAATCGTAAAAGTAAGTATAAACTATAAAGTTAGCCTTTCTTTAATATAAAACTACTTTTTTTTTTTAAAAGACAAACTAAATAATATACTCCTAAATAATTACATATGTCTCCATCGAAACTTGAACCTCTGACATTTCATATGAGATGGTCATTCCATACCGCTAGGCCATTGGCCCTTTGGTTATATAGAACTATTTTATAACCCGTGGGAATCAAAGTTTATAAAATATATTAAACTTTCATAATAAAAATTTATAATTATTAATCATTTATTTTACATAAATCATTTTAAATAAATTATTAATTAAGAGATATATCAAATTTTTAAAGTTATTATAACTTCAAATTTAACATATAATTAAAAAATATAAATTTGAATTTTGAAATGAGTTGGTTAATATATCTACATAATAAATGACATAATATTAATAATGAATTGTATTAGAGTGACACTTGATAAAATTAGATTTAAAATTTTTTGATAGAAGAGATCGAATATTGGTTATAAGTATTGTATTTAAATGTTTATTATTATTAAATATTTGTATTTAAGTATTTTTTTTTATTATAGATATAATTTATGTTTATAACATTGTAATTGAACGAATATTTTGAAAGAAGCTTGGTAACAGTTGTGAAGTCATTAATTTGAATATGACTTATTATTTAATTAAGAATTAATATATTACTAAATTTAAAAAATTTTGAAAAAAAAAACTGAAGATAGCTAATTTTTAACTCTCTCCGTCTCAAATTAAGTGTCCAGTTTTGAGTTTTAATTTTTTTTTTTTTTTCAACTTTGACCTTAAATATTTTTATTTATGTTATATATTACTTGATAAAAGTTATAACAATGAAAATATATTTAAAATGCAATCAATTAATATATTTTGCATCAAATATTATCTATCAAAAACAAAAATATTTAAGGTCAAAGTTGAAGAATAAAGACTTCAAAAGTTAAACGTGGAAAATTAATTTTGGATGGAGGTAGTATTTGTTTCATTAAAAAAAAAAAACTTAAAATCATTTAGGCATGTAAATCGGTCCGGAACCAAAAAACCAAAAACCGAAGAAGTCGTATACTACAAACCGAAAACCGGATCGAATACTAGTAATGGTTGGTTCGGTTCAGTCATACTAAGAATTATATCTAAAATGGTATTTGTAACCATTAGCTGTCGAAACCGGACCGAAACCAAAAAATCAGAAAATAATAAGTTGTAATTCAGTTTTTCAGTTAAAAAGTTCCTCCCTCACTACTAGAAACTTGAGTTTCAGCTATGGATTTTGCTACGGATTTATTCTCTAGCAAAATTTAGACTTATAGCTAGGGAAATACGACAGATCAACCATGGTTTTGATAATTATTTTATTTATTTAATATATGGAATATTAGTGAGGATTTACCGAGGGATCAGCTACAGATCTTGCAAGTATTTAACGATGGACCACTATTCCTCGCCAATCACTCGATAAATGAAGACACTTAGCTAGGGTTCAGCGAGGGATAAAAAATTGTGCCATATGGTACGCGTTTAGCGAGAGAACGACGACGGAAACTTTATTTGGGGTGCGCGCGTTTTCTTTTTTTCTCTCGCTGAAATTGGCACACCCAGTTCCATCTGCACGAAGCAGTGTAACTTTACTTCCCTCCAGCTTTATCACTCTTGACTAAGTGAAATTAGCTTATGCTTTATCTCACCATCTCTGTTCGAACAGATGACGACGCTACTCACCCGATTTCGGCAACCTCCATATCTTTAAATTTGAAAGTATTCTTCGTTAACCTCCGATTCAGGTAAATCTCATCCCTTTTAGGTTAGTTTTAGTTTAATTTCACAATATACTTTGTTAGGGTTTAATTTACCTTGAAACTTTCTGGTTACTATGTTTCGTAGCCATATGAAATGCATTCTTCATTATCTGCAAGTTAGTTTCAGGTCTACCATCGATTGCATCTATATAAGAATAGACACTTAGAATTAGAACTTGAGTTAGGGCTTGATTCATCATAGTTTGTCTTCCAGTTCATGAGAATTTAAGGATTCATGAACCCTTACATTTTTAGGTTTTCCCCAATTCTCTTTCATATTTAGGAGGTGACAACGTGAATTTGAGAAGAAACATGTGACTTATCCTTCATTATAACTACCTCTACCAAATCAATTACACCCTGAGCTTCTTTCCAGGATGAGGAGATTTATCACCAAACTGAAACGCAGCTTTTGGCATGGCTTCCTTCTGCTCATTATATGTCGCCGATTCCTCTTCTGTCTCAAAGCTCATTAGTAATCCTTCTGCTATTTTTCTCACTGTTTGTTGCCAGTCTTAAGATGGGTCCGAGGGTGGAACAGGGCCATAAGCTGGCTCATCGAAATAGGAAGGTCTCTCTTTTCTTTTAGGAGATTCTTCCATGTCTTCTGACAATGGGCTTTGGCTCATATCTTGACTAGGGACAGAATAGTCAATTCCTTCTCCTACAAAGATATCATCCTCCTCAACACGAGCAACAGTGGGCTCCACCTCCACTTTCTCTATTTCATCGGAATGATTGCTTCTGGGAAGTGGTGGTGGTGGTGGACCTGGTGGATTTGTGACTAATTTATAATTTAGGTTGAAATGTTAATTTATACCTTTCACATCCTTGTCTTTCTTCTTCTTTTTAAGAATTTTTTCGGATGATCCAAGACAAAGGTAAGACATGATTTTACCAATTCGATCAATAACAGAGCCAGTATTGTAAATCTGACATTGCTGCAAAATGTATCTCTAATGATGCAAATGAGGAGAGTAACTGGAGGGTAAAAGGGTACATTAGTGTAAGATCATAAAAATCATTGTTTCAGTGAAGCTACATTATGAAATACTTAAACACATGTCAACTATTAAAGAAAGTAGCTTTGAAACAGAACATTTTAAAATGGTTGTTAATGCAAGTAACAAATATTGCTATGATAAGAGTAAATAAGAATGAAAGATAATAGCCTTGTCACCTCAAATAAGAGAACACCAGGGTTGTAGATATTTGCTGATAATGATTCCATTCCATAGAGCTCAGTACATGTCCAACAAACAGCACCTTAGTTATATCACAAGTACATGTCCTTAAATATACTTTCATGCTTTGGTTTTGAATTTCTTTATCCATTCACCTTAGTTCTCGATAAAAGTATCTATTATATATCTCGTCCTTATAAAATATAAACTTCTTAATTCACCAAGAGAACCTAAACATAACATAGAATCATATTTGGATTATATATTTACAGGTTCATTGTTGTTGTATTTTTGCATGTTTAAAATTCCATGAATAATAGCGATTGTTGTTTAAGGTCCGTGGTCGATGAATGAATGAATCAAATGTTTTCATAATTTCATCATGTAAATATGTTACACGTAGATAGATGTCTCAAATTTCATCATGTAAATATATATATAATCCAGGAGGGAGGATGGAGGTTGTTGGTGGTGGTTGTGGGTGGTGGTGTTGGGTTTGGTGTATGGTGGTGGGATGTTCGACTTGATAATGTATGGTGGTGGAAGAGGAGGAGTATTGTTGTAGCATGGTTTTAACAACCTAACTGGTTCTTCCTCCTTCTCTTGCACTTTCCTTGTTGTTGACTTTTCAACATATTCTTCTTCTTGTTCTTCCCTGTTGACTTGTGGCATTCTGGTGTGTCTTTCTGGCCTTTTGTCGAGATAAGAAGTGGCTGAAATATGGTTGTTTCCGATTCCGTTGTTCCCGGAATCAGATTCCGGCCTTGGTTTGGACAAATAGACTTGGTGTTTGAGATTGAGATTGAGATTGTGAAGTTTTTCTTGTCTTCCCAATGTGGGCCCCACATAAGAATGCTCAATTCTTTCTTTAGAACGCTCATCAGTTTTCACATTTCCATTTGGTACCTTGTACTTATCATCAGTGACATTTGAAGCTCTAAATTTCATTGCTTGGTCCTGTGGTTTGTTTACAAGAAAAAGTCAAACATCAAAATAAAATGTTCCACTTTGGTCCTTCAAGTTTAATAAAATGTTTGTTTTAATAGCACAACAATTAATTTGAATTGTTTATATATGAACTATTCATTTGGTTATAGTTATCTAATAATATAATTTCTAGGGTCTAATACTTAACATCATAAAACACATTATATATTGCGTTTTCTTCCAAATTAAACCTTAACTTTATTTTTTTTCCTGAAAAGACCTTGCAATTTTTTCGATTAGGCCCTTTTAGCAGTTTTCTTTTTTCCGAAAAAACTTGTTAAATGTGAGGGGGTTTTCGGAAAAAAAAAAGTAAAAAGTTAACTGTTTTTCAAAAATGGTTAAAAGGTTGAGAGTTTTTTCAGAAAAAAATTGAGGGTTTTCTCAGAAAAAATGAAAAAATGCAAGTTCTTTTTTAGGAAGAAAAAAAAAACTTAATATATAGCATCTTTTATGATATAAACCTAATTTCTAAAGGTTATTGTAACAAAAAGATTTAAGATATTTGTAAAAAAAAAAACTAACAAATAGAATTGGATGAAGCAGCAAAGTCAAGTGAGGAGCAAATCCAATAAAATCACCAAAGCACAGGGACTAAAAACATAAATTAATTACTCACACCTCAAATCAGAGTAATTATGGGTGCCAACCCATAATTACTTGTAATTTATTATAATTTTCTGTATGGGTTTCTCTAGACAATACTAATTATCGGTTCTTTTCTTGAAGTGATCTCAAAAGGATATCTTTGGAAGGAATACTCACACCTGATTTAGGGAATCTCACTCAGTTGAGACATCTGTAAGTGTCATACCTGTGCTTTCTAAGATTTACTATGTAATTTTTTTAAAATTTTGTTCTTGTTTCAAGGCTTCATATCGATTTTGAGGTTCTCTAGACCAAAACTGGTGTGAAGCTTTGAATTAAGGACCAAGAACAACATTATTTCAAATTTTTTACTCTAATTTTACCAAGAACAACATTCTGAAAAGGACTCCCACTTCCAAAAACTATGTTGTCACCAACATGTTTAAATGCATCAGCAGCAGTGCATTCAGCTGTTTCAGAAATCATATCATATATATAATTAATAATCCATGAAGAGAAAAATGCATTTCATAAACACAAACAAACCATTATTTGTGGGATTTGAGATGGCGAAAATAGCAGGTCTTGGGGAGTCAAAATCTCGCATGGCTTTTAGCACCTGATCATATCCGTCCAACATTTGTCAAAGTTATCAATGCATCCAGTTTCTTCCAGTTTATGATTCTTTATTTCACTTACTAATACTTTTGTTGCTTCCCAAAATAATCCAATGCACACATCACTCTACACCAAAAGCCAACATTTTACAAAATTTAAAATCTACAACATTTTACAAAATCCAGTTTCTTCCAGTTTATGTGTGTTTCCTTTGCATCAAATTTACAGGAGCTTCAAGTTTCCAATTAAGTTAAATAGCTTTTCCCTATGTCTCCTTCATGCATCACTAATAAAATCTAACCATGGTTAACTGATATCACTTCACTCGTGATCTAACCATGAATCATGGACTCATGGTTAAATTTTTTATGCCACAGCAGCTTCAACTTCAACTTCCTCCTCCACATCTATTTCTGCAGCCGATATCAAGCCTCATCAATATCACTCCCCTGAGACAGGTACACCATTACAAACATCAACTTAACTTAATAATGTTTTTTAGAACATTTGTGTTAAATGACCACTATACCCTTCCGTTTGTCTAATTCATATGGACTTAATGTGAGTAAATCACCATTTTACCCTTCTTGTTTTGTGTATTTACTTATCGACTGAACAAACTGTCTGAATGCGAGTAGATTACCATTTTACTCTTTTGTCTATGTGTATATCATATGGACTGGATGAACTGTCTGAACATGAGTAAATGACCATTTTACCCTTTTCCTCATTAAGTCATATTAGACAAAACAGAGACGCTTAGTTACCTTGCGTAGTGTGACTGTACCACTCTTACTTCTATAATTTTCTATTATAATACATACTTGTTCTAACAAATAGTTTATTAATTCTTGATTTTAAGGGTTATTTTTTGACTAATGGCGCAACGAGGAGCTTGTGGTGGTGGTCGCAGTGGTAGTCACATTAGTGGTCGTGATGCTAGAGATAGAAATGCATCCCAATCATACAATGATGCAGAAAGTCAACCTTCTTCTTCAGTTAGAGGATCAAACATCTTAGACCAAGTTCCAAGTAACCCATCAAAAAGGAAGTTCATTGAAGTCGATTCTGAAAAGGAGTACTAAAGTTAATTTTACAATTGTTTATGAAAATGAATTTACTTGTTAATGATAATACTAATGCTAATTTTTTAATTTTTAATTTTTTGCAAGATTTACGGATCAGATTTCAGTGATCAGAGCCATCACATGTATACCGAAGACGATGTTTGACGGCCCATGGACCTCATGGAAGAAGGTTGACAAAGAACATCGTGATGCAATGTGGGAACACTTCAAGGTTTGTTCTTATTATTTTTATGATTTATCAAAGTACAAATTGGTATAAAATGAAAAAGATAATTGTATGCATGATCTACATGTAGGGTTTGTATGTTTGGCCCGAAGAGACTGATGTTCTTGCTCGCAAGGTATGGGAAGACTGTATGAAGAAACGATTTCCTGACATAATGCGAAGAGCACGTGAAGCATCTTTAAAACTTGCCAAAGCTGCAAATGTGAATGCCTCACTAGAAGGTGATTTAAATTTGCTAAAAGACTATCGCCCAAATTGGATAAAAAAGGAGTATTGGGAAAAAATGATCAATGAAGTGTGGACCACATCCAAATGGAAACATTTATCACAATCAGGGAAAAATAACATAAATAAATTAGAAGATGGCTCAGTTTCCAAACATACCGGGGGTTCTATATCTATTCGTCAACATAAGAAAAGAATGGTAAGATGTTTGCATCTCACGTTAGTTTCCACTTAGACTGTTGAGTTTTTGTTTTGTTTTTTAATGTATTACTAATGGATTTTGTAGCAAGCAATGCTTAAACGCCCTCCTACAGGAGTTGAACTTTATGCAAGGTTGCACACTAAACGGTCTACTCAAGAGTACATTACACCAAAGGCAGCTAAAGTTAAGGTATTTTCAATTCTTTTGTAGGAAACAAAACTTCCTACTACTCGGGTTAATGACTTTGTTAAAGCAACTAATTGACAGAAAACAAATCTTTCGTAAGTAGTAATCAACTTACAAAAGAAAAGAAACAAATTATTATCTCTAAATTTTTGATCCTCTGCCTAGTTGTAATTAAGTGTTTTGTAAGTAGTAATCAACTTTATGCAAGGTTTGAGTATTATGAATTTAATGGGATGGAATGAACCATTCCATTCCTTATTTCATGTTACTATTTTTTCATATTTTTTTTTTGCTATAATAGGAGGCTTATGAAAGTGCTATGGTGGCTAAGTTTGGTGATGATACTAGTTGCCACCCCCTCTTGGATAATGAAACATGGTGTGATGTTTCCGGAGGAGTCAAGAAAGGAAGAATATATGGATTCGGATCTGTGTCTGATCCAGTGAGCTTTTTGGAAGGAACATCTAGTACAATAACATCCCAAGAGGTTCGTTTAATTTTGTACTTTATAAAAATTTCCTATCATAGCATTGTACTTACAAAGTTTCCTATCATGGCATTGTACTTACAAAGTTTCCTATCATGGCATTGTACTTACAAAGTTTTCTATCATGGTATTATACTTACAAAGTTTCCTATCATGGCATTGTACTTACAAAGTTTCCTATCATGGCCTTGTACTTACAAATTTTCCTATCATGACATTGTACTTACAAAGTTTCCTATCATGGTATTGTACTTTAGGTTGTCTATGAACGTGTACGAAACGAGATGCGTGGCGAAATGGATGCTAAAGCTGCAGAAATGGAAGCTAAACATCAACAAATGCGTGAGGAAATGGATGCCAAAGCTGCAACAATAGATGCCAAACAACAACAAATTGATGCAAAATATGAAGCAATGGAGAAGATGTATGCAGCCTTGCAAAATATGATGGGAAATTGAAAAGTAGAGGTAATATGATGTTAACCATTAGTATTTGATGTTTTTGAATGACTTGTTAACCTTTTGTATTTGATGTTTTTGATTGTTTTGAATAATGTTTTATAGGAATGAGAACCGAAGATGATTGGATGGACATGAAATGAAGATATCAGCTAAAATGTTATTTTGAAGGTTAAACTTTTTTCTGTTTGTACCTCTTTTGCATACTTTGGATTTCTTGGTTCTAAAATGTTATTTTTAAGTTAAACCGTTGGGAGTTTGCTGTTATGTGGATAGTTTCGTTTTTGGATGTTTCTTGAATGACACTTTGGTAAACTTTGATAGTTTTGGTATTGTAATGCTTGGTTGTATCATTATTTGATGTTCTTTAGTATAATAATTTGATGATTGTAGTATTTTTTTTTTCTTTTAGAATCATAATAAAAAATGATACTACAAGTTCGTGGTGAGAAAATAAAAAGTATTTTAATGCATGAATTTTGCGAGGGATTAGCTACGGAAAAAAAATCATGTCTAAAGTGTGCGACGGATCAGCGACGGAAAGGAAAAAAATTTAATGTATGAATTTTGCAAGGGATTAGTGATGAAAAAAATTCATGTCTAAAGTTTGCGATAGATCGGCAACGGAAAAAAAAATAGTATATGAATTTTGCAAGGGATTAGCTACGGAAAAAAAAAATTGTTCATGGAAATTTGCGACAGAACAGCGACGGAATGCATTGAGTGACATTTAGTGGGATTTAGCGACGAATACTCTGTCGCTACCTTTGTCGCAAGAGAAAACCCGATCCGTCGCTAAAACCCTCGCTGAGAAATTAGCCACCTTTTTATTACCTATGGAGTGAATCCGTCGCCGATCCATCGCAAACAACATTTAGCGACGGAATAGCGACAGATTTTTCTGTCGCTAAAACTCATGTTTCTAATAGTGCCTATAATCGTCTATTAATTAATATTCATTAGTATAAGAAAAAAAATAAAAACAATATAAAAATGTTCGTCTTTAAAAAAATATGTGACACATACGATTCTCGAAGATAAATTTGACACCTTGGCTGAGAAATCAGATTGGTTGCGGAAGATGTTTGGTTGAGAAAGTAGCTTGGCTGTACAATTTTTGCTATTTCTTACATTATATATTTTGATGTTGCTACAATTTGTTAAAGATAAAGCTAATGTTGTAATTATATGTTTTGATTTAGATTTAGATTTTCTTAGTTATATTTTACTTTTGGAGGTTTAATTATAAAGGATTGAAAATAGGACAAAATATTTTCTTTGAATTTAATGGAGTTTGTTTTTATGAATTAATGTTAATACAGTTTCACACTTAATAATACTTGGATTGAAATCGAATCCCACAAAAGAAAAATTACCAATTTTACATCGGTCAATCCATCCATAGGCCGGGTTAACTCTAATTATATATGCTCTAAACAATATTAAAATTGATAGTCTGCTACACAATAAATTGGTTATCTAAAAGTTTTGTCCTAAAAAAGAAAACAGTATATATATATATATATATATATATATATATATATATATATATATATATATATATATATATCTTAAAGTTGTTGAATATAGAAAGAAAAAGGATAATAACAAAAAGACGTTAATAGTCATTTAAGCCATTAATCCTACAAATTTAGAGAAGAATTTTTTTTGCTAATAACATTATTCTTCCGGGAACAACAATCAACGAACCAATGGAATTCATCCCTGTCCACGTTTCACGGTGGATCTGGTGGAGGTTTCCTCTTCAGCTTGGAATCAAGACCTGGTTTTACCATTCCAATAAACCCTTTCTGCATTTTGTTGCTGGTGGTGGAATCTACACCCACAAGACATCCCAACTCCACCTTATGTCTCTTCGTTCCAACCTTTTTATACCTAAACGAACCCACCAAATCTACTCGAAAAACTATCATATTCGTCCCTTCCAACACTGTAGGGAATCCGTTTGTTTCCACCATGTCTCGCACGCGTTTAGTCTTCCCGTTACCCTGATAAAAGCTGTCCAACTTGTAGTCTGCTAAAATGGCAAGCGTGGATACATTTGGGAAGTAAGAAAATGTGATATTTATTTGATCTGGGTAATGAAGACCTATTGCTTTGTTTTCGTTTTTTAGCTTGAGATCGAAGTGGATAGCAAAGTTTGTGGGAGAATTACCATTTGCTCTGGTCAGGTTCAAGGTTTGATTATGAAAAAGATTAACTGAAAACGATGGACTAGATGGCGATGCGAATAGAGCTACTAAGACAGGCATTAGAACAACGAGACCCAAGGAAAGAGATATCACAAAAAAACAAGCAATAAGAGTGCCATAGTTCACACTGCATGCCATAAAACTGTCGAAAGTGATCAAATAGGATCTGATATTTTCACCTTTTTTTTTCAAATCAGAAGAGAATAGGATTGTATATTGGTATGGAGATGATCATTAAAGATATTTATAGATGAAGAAACTAGAACCGTGGGTACGTATTTCTTTGGTGTTTTTGTCTGGTCGGCAAATAAGCAAGATGAAATTTCTAGCAACATTTCTTAACAACTTCAAGAACCTTAAAAAACTAACCATATTTTATGTATCCGATTTAAAAAGTCGCAAGGAGACTTAACCGATGTTAATTAATTTCTTGGAAATTCAATGCTCAATTTGTTTAAAAGATTCCTCTTGATCATCACGTTCGTTTACCAGGTCTAATATGAGGCTCACAAGTCTCAAGTTGACTTCTATTTTTTATTTTATATGAGGATTAAATTAGTAATACTATTTTCATTTTGTACTCCAAGGATTTTTAAGAGAAGGTATGAATGTAGGAATTAAAATAATTGACCTATAACAATTGAAATTCAAAAACCCGACTTCAAAACTATCAAGTTAAATGTTCGTTAATTTTATTATACAAGTTGCACTTTATATTTCTTGGATCAAAAAAAAGTGTGGATGCCTTCAGATTTTAGCCTACTTTATACACAGAAAAATAGTAATAATACGGATTTGTGTTAATACACTTTCTTTATTTTAATTTAATAAAAATATTCTACAAAATTGAAGTAATCTGAAATACAGTTTTTTGGTATAATTATGAAAATGGCCACGCTTCAACAGAGATAACTATCATAATGTAACCACATGTTGAAATTTAAGACTTAATTTGTTTAAAAGCTCTACTTCATCATTGGCTTCGTTTACCTTGTATTTATTTTTTTTTATTTTTTTTACCTGATGTATATGAGGATTATTTATTTATTTATTTATTTTTCCATTTTGCTCCAAAGGGTTTTTATTTAGAGAGTGTGTATGAAGCTAGTTATGCTTTATTTATCACCTCTAACAATTAATATCTGAAGAGGTCAATTTTCTTTTTTAGATGTCATAAAATGATGATAGTACGTATATGTGTTAATTCCTTTAACGTTTCCTATTAAAAGGCTTTTAAGCTAGCAATAGCAATATTGGGTGTTGTAAATTTTTTGTTTGAGTTCAAAGAAGGTTCAAGTCCCATTTTGAATATGAATAGAATTAGGAGTAAATTATATTTGTTTTTTAAAAAAATTAATATTTTCCTTAGAAATATGTATTAATCCACTTTCTTTAATTTGTAGTATTTACTAAAACATATTCTACCATAACACGCGGTAACTCTTCTACCCTACCATGTATTCATATCATTTGGAAATTTCCTTACAGCTGATGTAGTATTTTATATAATAAGATAAGAAAAGTACAAGAAGTTCCTCAGAGTAAATATCTATAAATAAAGTCAATGCGGACCATTCTCATCGCTCATCTTAAAAACGACATTTTTATTCCTCTCTTCTCCTGTGTCTATATATATATAAAGTAAAATACTTGTTCATTTTTCAGTCACAATATAATTAATATGGGATCTTGCGCTAAATGTTGGGGAATAATCATATCAATATTGGCTATCATAACAGCCGTGATCGTTGTATGCGTCTATTTCACCAACCCATCGGATCCATCATTCACCATCAATGATTTTTACGTTTCAGCCCTCAACCTATCGGACATTTCCTCCACCACCACCGCCGCCAATCAGACCATTTTCTTTGACATGAGACTCCATAACTCGAATAAAGCCATGGGAGCTTACTACGACCCTGTTAAAATTACCTTTTTATACATCCCTAATATCAAGTTGACTTTTGTCGTTGGAGAATACACAGTTCCAAAGTTTTATCAACATAATCAGAAAAGCATGTACGTGAGAGAAACGGTGGCCACTAGAGGCATAGCACCCTATAATAGGATGGTAACATCCTCCGTATTCATAGTGAAGGTGTCCACCAAAGTCGGGTTTAAGTCACCAGCTTATCGTAAGAAGGGGACAGTGGTTGTAGTGGCGAATGTGAGGGTGGGACAAAATGGAGAAAGAGATTCAAAGAGAGGCATTACACTCTTTGAATCTGGTGTGGGTGATCATGGGCTTCGTTGTTTAGGCTTTCGAGTGAGTTTATTGATCCTTTCTACTGCCACCCTTTTGATGATTATGTGATTATTTGGGATGTAAATACTTTGCTAAGATATCTAAGAAGATTGAAATCTATATATATCACCATTGTAACCTGTAAACCAGTTCTTTATTTCTGTTGTTTTGTGTGCATATATATCATAGTGATCAAGTGTATCTTCCTTTGTTATACCCTTTCGTAATTTACTTGTATAGAGATAAACTTTTAGTTTTCTCATTTCACATAGATTTGTTTTTTTCTAAACTCAGCTAGGTTTCGCCGTTACTGCATTATAAGTGAACTGTTTTTTTTTTTGGGTGAACGAGAGTGATCAAATTAAAGATTTCCAATTATGTGAAAAACCAGATCAACACATTCCAATTACGTCAATTTGAATCTTATACATAGCTGATTTGGTATAGGTCTCGGGGTCCCAGAACACTACTCGATTTCGCCTGCCAACAGTAAAATATTTTTTATTTTCTTTTGAATTAATGTGCAACTACTCCAAAAACTGTGCAATTAGTATTAAGTACAACAACAAAAAAATGGTGTACCGATTTTTAATCCAAAGTTATAGAAAATTAGCCTAGTACAATTTAAAATGTAATAACCCAAAAAAAAACCAATCAGCCCAATACAATTTCACTTTGTTCAAAATTGGCCCATTTGTCGTTTAATTCCTTTGATGCGGAATAAAGAGGTAGAAGGATTAAGGAAGTAGCATCGAATCGACGACACCAAGAAAAAAAGAGCTATTGTGTTCGCTGTTGTGCTCGAGGAGGAAGAAAAAAAATTCTCACACCACTCATCAAATTGCGGCCCTTCGGAGCTGAAATTAGACAAGCAAAACGTTTTTGAGCATAATGGATTCCTCCGATCCCAATTTGAGAGCTCCATCAAACCTTAGAAATGAAACAAAGTATTGAACTTTTATTTGGTTTATGCTTTAAAAAATTAGTTGTTTATTTGTTGAAATTGTTAACTGTTTTGATGAACTTTTTAGTTGTCTTTGATGAAATTAGTAATTGTTTGAAAGTTGAAATTAGTAGTGAATTTGATTTGAAATATTGATATGTTAGGGTAAAAATGAGTCTTTTTTTAAGTGACTACCAAGTTATAATGAATCGAATGTTGAAGAGTCATCCAAAAGACAATGCTCCAACTCCGTCAATCATTTTCTTCGGTTTCTAATGTAAATCAACAAAGTCCACAACCTACAACTACTCCAATTACAAATATTGATTTGAAGGATCTTCCAAAAGAACCGACAGATACATCATGCATTACAATTTATAATCTAAATCAAAAGATGAAATAAAAATGACATATTCGATTCAAGGACCTTGTCAACAAAATGATCATATATTCTTATCAAAGAAAAAAGGTAACAAAGAAAGACATTTTGTTGTTGATTGGTTTGATGAATTTGATTGGTTGGTGTATAGAATTAAAGAAAACAAAACATATTGTTTATTTTGGTATGTGTGTGAAGACACTATAGGAAAACAGTGAGAAAGATATGCATTTATTACACAAAGTTCAGATATATGGAATAAAAAAAGCATTGAAGACTCATGATGGTAATGTTGAAAGTTTTCATCACAAATCAACACAAAAGTGTGAATTTCTAATGAAAGAAGAATAATCTATTAGTATAGCCTTTAAGAAACAAAGCAAAGTCAAAAGAGTAACTATAAACTTCGGTTAGGTTCTTCAATTTAGTGTTGTAATTTCTGTTGAAAAATGGTTTACCGTTTTGTGGTCATGATGAGTCGAGTGACTCTCTCAATAGAAGACTTTTCTTTGAGTTATTATCTTTTGTGCGAGATCAAATGAAGGCATTCATAATGTCACTCTAGAAAATGCTCCTCAAAATAATCAAATGAATGACTCAAAAACAAATTGTTAGATGTTTTTCACAAGAGATAATTTTGAGTATTCGCAAAGAAATTGATATGAATGTGTTTGTTTTATTGGTTGATGATTGTAATAATGTATCGAAAAATAAAAAAACAAATGATCATAGTTTTGAGATACGTCGATAGCATTGGAATTGTAAAAAAGAAATATTCATTGGAATTGTGCATGAGAAAGGTACATTATCTTTGACTCTTAAGACGGTAATTGTCAAATTTAAAATGTAAGTTCTAAAACTATTAGTTTGTTATTTTTTAATGTATTCATACTTTTAAAAAAAATATATTATTATATTTGGTCAGAATTTATTTTAGTGTTAATATTGTTGTAGGTTTTTGCGTCCACCACGATTTATAATTATATTAGCAAGTATGTTTCCATGTTTGTTTTGACTAAAAAAGGCAGGATTAATTTTTTCATGGCATGATACATTGTGAATGCTTCAAATAAATTATTTGGATTAATGTCAGGTATATGTTAAATGGCTAAATGCCATATAGTGGGCCTTATTCTATACAATCTGAATATCTGATGAACTAAACCAAACCTGAGGGTACTTGATACTTAACCGTGTTTCGACTGTTAATAAGATAATATATGATTTTGAGCCAATCAAATTAATTATCTATAAAATAAACGTTAACAAATTAGGCAAAAGACCTGGTCAAGGCACTACTTCGTTAGCGTTTTTCTCGCGTATATAAGAGAATGAAAATAATAATAATAATAATCATATCAAAATATATTATTTTACGCTTTGAAACCCTTAACAAGGAAAAAAAGCAAAACTGGATGACGCTGGGCTAGAAACCCTTTGATGCATGTAAACTTATCTAAGCGGTTTATTGGGTATACCACTTAATGGTTACGTTAGGAGATAAGCTATTAATCATTCATTATAGGTGTGCCCTATTGAAAAGAAAGAACGCATCTAATAGATTAAGGTGTGATTCAATAAGCATCTTACTGATTAAATTTTGTGCTTGTCTACAATTCAGCTTGTGACTTTCCCCCTTTGCCTTAGTATCCACAATGCATATTTTAATGAGAGAATTAAATAAGGATGGTCTTAGTATCTACAATTCATATTTTAATAAAAGAGTTAAATAGGCATGGTCTTAGTATCCACAATACATATTTTAATGAGAGAGTTAAATAGGGATGACATGCCTAATTGACATTCAGTGGATTACACTCTATCCTTATAGGATGTCATGCCTTCAATGAATATGGAGTTAAATGGTCAATGAACACTTCACTGAGAAAAGGGATAATGACTTAGGAGGGTAATAACGTTTCCTGTTTGTCCATTTTAGGTCCCTAACGTATTTTTTGTGCGTATTACACCATTAAGGTTATTATAACCGTTTACAAATAGTCCTTTTAACAGGAAGAAGCCGGTAAAAGGATTATTTATAAACGGTTATAACAACCTTAATGGTGTAATATACATAAAAAAATACGTTAGGGACCTAATATGGACAAATGGGTAACGTTATTACCCTCCTAAGTCATTATCCCATAAAACTATAAACCCATATAATAAATTTTTACTTTTTAAATAAGAAACTTATAGGTCTTGGGGTTGGTAGTTTGGATGTTTTTAACCTCGGCCTTCTTTATAAATGGAAGTGGCATTTTCTTAATGACAATGGAGCTCTTCGGGTTAAAATTGTCAAATTTTGTCATGGGGAAGGTGGTGGTTTTTCGGACGATTCGAGAATAGGAATTGGAGGGGGTGTTTGGCAAAAGATTGTAGGATCCATTAATCACCTCCATGAGAATGGTTGTATTCCTTCTAATTACATGTATAGAGTGGTGGGGGATGAGACTCAAACGAGGTTCTAGAAGGATGTTTGGTGCTTGGATATTCCTCTTAGGGAGCGGTTCGGGAGGCTCTTTGTTTTGGCCTTTAATCAAGATGCTTGAATAAGTGAATAATGGGATCCGGGGGGATGTAATTTTCATTGGCATCGGGGGATTAGAGGAGGGGCTAAATCGACCCAATTTGATTATCTTGTAGAAGGATGCTTGGTGCTTGAATATTCCTCTTAGGGAGCGGTTCGGGAGGCTCTTTGCTTTAGCTTTTAATCAAGATGCTCGAGTAAGTGAATAATGGGATCCAGAAGGATGTAATTTTCATTGGCCCCTCCTCTAATCCCCCAACGCCAATGAAAATTACATCCCTCCGAATCCCATTATTCACTTA
Source organism: Lactuca sativa (assembly GCF_002870075.4). Lineage (NCBI taxonomy): Eukaryota > Viridiplantae > Streptophyta > Magnoliopsida > Asterales > Asteraceae > Lactuca > Lactuca sativa. Next base: position 4,044,980 of record NC_056625.2, on the reverse strand, counting down.
CTCGAGCATCTTGATTAAAGGCCAAAGCAAAGAGCCTCCCGAACCGCTCCCTAAGAGGAATATCCAAGCACCAAACATCCTTCTAGAACCTCGTTTGAGTCTCACCCCCACCACTCTATACATGTAATTAGAAGGAATACAACCATTCTCATGGAGGTGGTTAATGGATCCTACAATCTTTTGCCAAACACCCCCTCCAATTCCTATTCTCGAATCTTCCGAAAAACCACCACCTTCCCCATGACAAAATTTGACAATTTTAACCCGCAGAGCTCCTTTGTCATTAAGAAACCGCCACTTCCATTTATAAAGAAGGCCGAGGTTAAAAACATCCAAACTACCAACCTCAAGACCTACAAGTTTCTTATTTAAAAAGTAAAAATTTACTATAGGGGTTTATAGTTTCATGGGATAATGACTTAGGAAGGTAATAACGTTTCTCGTTTGTCCATATTAGGTCCCTAACGTATTTTTTGTGTATATTACACCATTAAGGTTGTTATAACCGTTTATAAATAATCCTTTTACCGGCTTCTTCCCGTTAAAAGGACTATTTGTAAACGGTTATAATAACCTTAATGGTGTAATACACACAAAAAATACGTTAGGGACCTAAAATGGACAAACAGAAAACGTTATTACCCTCCTAAGTCATTATCCCCTGAGAAAATTAAAACTTTTTAATTTTTAAATATATGAGAAAATTAAAACTTTTTAATTTTTAAATATATGTTATATTGAACTTTATAGAGTAATAAAGTTTGATAAAATTGTATGGAGAGTATAATGATGACCTGATAAATCATTAAACTCTAAACAGTCCTAACAAACTACATCTATGTTTTTGTAATGTTACAAATTTCAATCTAAAATTTCCATTCAAAATTTAAAGAAAAATTGAATTAATTTAATTCTTAAAAGAGTGAGCAATCATTGGTTTCAAACCTCATCAAATTAGAGTTATAAAATCAAGAGTGTCGAAGATCTCTCAAACATAAAAGCAAATATTGCACAATCACGTCGTGTCTTTCCCTTTGTTACTGGGAGCACATGAAACAATTTAAACATAAAATCGAAAACACGAAGCTTAGTGAGTTCCCTAAAATAAAACACACCATACATTAACAGTCCCATCCCAACAAACATGTAAGCGCGCCCAACCCAAAGGGACCAATCCAACAGAGATATCAGCAGGCCTCGCCCAACGGGTCAGACCCATTAACTTATAAACGAGCCTAGACCAACATGCACATCATCAAACCAACAAGAGTCATGAAGATTACAAGTATATATTGACACTTAGTGTTCTATAGTATAGTGAGAAAACTCACCAGAATCCCAGAGCTGAATCCGACTACCTGAAGACCCAAAGAATCAGTTACACGAACTGCCTAAACCAAACATAAGATAAACCTCAGTCTATAGCTCAAAATCTCTAAGTTTCACCAAAAGTCAAATCGATCAAAAGTCAGCGTCAACGATCAACCACCACATACCACCGTATCGCGACTAGCTTCCTGGGTGCGTCATGGTCACCAAAAGAAAAATAGTTGTGACTGGACCTCACGCACTGCGTCGCAGTTGATGCTCCAGTAGCTTAATCCATTAAGCTCTTAACCCTTAATGTCTAAATCTTATAAGCTCAGTGTCACAACAAGCATTTTAGGGCTAGAAATTTCTATCCATATACAACTAGCATCCTTTGTGTAACTATGTAACACTATGTGTTGTATAAATTAATTGCAATATTAGACAAGTTTATACATCCAAAATAGTGTTCCAAGTTGAAACTTCCTCGTGTAAGCCCAAAAATCAAATCCAATAAGTTAAGTGCATTCAAGTTTGGGCCTTAACTCAAAACTCTCTCATTGGGCCTAATGGGCTAGTAACTCCTCAACTTGGTTCTTTTGGGCCGTAAACCTCCTAATGGGCCTTCTTGGGCCATGAGGAATGAATTTAAGACCTAATTGGGTAATACCCTTCATGGATCCTTTATTCGGTCGAGAACTATTTATTTTGGGCCTTTAAACCCTTATTGGAACAATGGTCCTCAGTTATACATCAAACCCAAGCCCAATCCTTTCCCCTCTCCTATTCTTGGCCCTATACAAAAAAAACAAAAAAACAAAGGGAAATGTAGCTTAAAAGTTGACACCACATTAATATACACTATGTAATTAGACTATTACATTACATGCATCAATGCAATTTAAGTATCCATCATGTATTAACCCCTAATCCCTCTCTCTTCTCTCCTCTCTTAAACCGACTGAGAACCATCACCATCTTTATCATCTTGCAATTCAAACTCATATACATCTCTCATTCCTCTCAACTCTTTAAGAATCGTCTCAGTCTTCCTCCTAAAAACCGTGAGTTTGTGTATGATTTCTAGAGCTTCTCTTCAAATATCATAAGCTTGTTAAGTTCCTATGAACTTCAAGTGGTTTTGTTCTAAATTTGTGCTAATATCAATTCTTAAACCACACCATTTCGTGCTTGCTCACTAGAACAATTTTGGTTTCAAAAAATCTTCTCAAAGGAGCACACTAGGCCGAAAACCACCTCCACCTACCTCTTCACAACCAAGAAAGGCCAAGGTAAGCTTCATACCCTTTGTTTTCGTGATTTTCCATCTTTAGGGTGGGTTGGGGGGAATACAAGTTTGATTTTGTGTAAAATCTTTGTATTTATGCTTGCATGTGTGTATTTTCATGATAAGTTGTGTGATATGTTATGAAATTATGTTAAACACTCATAAAATCTAAATATCTTCCAACTTTTGAAGATATTAGGGAACAAGTTACTTCAAGTAACTTAGAAATATTAAACATGTTAAACTTTACTAGAAAATCAAAGAAAGCATACAAAGGGGCCATACTTGACAATAAAGATAAACAAAATGGGCTTTTATCGGACATTCATGGTTTTAGGGGCCAAAATTGTCATTTTTCATTAGAATGTGCTTTTATTGGACATTCACGGTTTTATGGGCCAAAAGTGTGATTTTTCATTAAAATGGGCTTTTATTGGATATTCATGGTTTTATGGGCCAAAAGTGTCATTTTTCATTAAAATGGGCTTTTATTTGATATTCTCAGTTTTAATGGGCCAAAGGTGTCATTTTTGGATAAAAAAGGGATTTTAATATCATTCATGGTTTTATGGGCCAAAAGTGTCATTTTTGGATAAAAATGGTCTTTTAGTGTCATTCACGGTTTAATGGGCCAAAAGTGTCATTTTGTGATAAAAGTGGGCTCTTTGTGTTATTTTCGATATTTTGGGCCAAAAAGGCCATTTTTGATAAAATGGACATTTTATTGTCAAATTTGGTATTTTGGGCTAATATGGTCATTTTTGGTAAAAATGGGCTTATATGACATTTTTATTTACAATGGGCCAAAATTTGGTTATTTAGTAAAATGGCCACCTATAACAATTTGTACCAAAAATTGGACCTTATATGGCCCTTTTATCCTAATTCGGCCTTATAATGTCAATTTTGTGTTAAATATGCCTTATCATCAATTTTATAAAAATTGTACCTCTCGGGAACATATCGCTAACAATCGGCTATTTTGATAACAACGATGAAACAATGAGCTATTTTGACACTCTCGATAAAAATGATTGCATTTTTACTATTTATGAGTTATAGTCAAATATACACTCGTAACATTATTTTTAACGCTAAAATAATGAAACACATTATTCGCGTAGAAATGTCGTTAATGCTCTTGTGAGACGCACCTTCACCGTACCTACCTTAGTATACACCGTAAGTCATGTAGTTATAACCAGAGTCTCTTGGAAGGAGAACGAGAATTTGTGTATAGATCTATATGGGTTGACACCCCACACCTGAGCTGCTCGCTACAGCTAGACATGCCAGTCTAGGGTGACAAATGTCTTCTACGAAACCAACGCCGGAAGAACGTCAAGACAGGCACTCCGTCATATTAGTATGGTTATAACGACTCACATAGAGAATAACAAAACTGTTATAAGTTTTACGATGAATATACATACCACCCAGTTTTGCAAAGGACAAACTTTGTGTTGCTTATTTGTACTATCCACCCTACTCTTGTCTTTGGGTTTAAGACCATATTTTCTCATGACACAATAAATACAGGATATTTTGGGAATCACTCGCTATACATTTTTCAAACAAGATATAACAAGGATATGCATGCTATAATACAAGATTTGAAACAAAACTCACAAACTATTTTTACTGAAAATATCGTATTTTCTAGTGTTTACAAATCAAATACAAAGTTTTCATTTAAACATGCTTATGAACTCGCCAACATTTTATATGTTGATGCTTTTCAAAATAATTTGTATTCTCGGGAACTCACTAGGCAGGTTGGCAGCTTTGGACTTTTGGGATGTTCTTGTATTTTGTTTTCAACATACACTTGATATTTCTGGGATGTAATTTTATCAACAAACACAATGATTTAAACTATGTATGCTGTTATATTTAATACATGATGTTGATGATGTCTATGTTTCATTTATACACACTTGCTAAGGTATTACAAAATGAAGTCATTCGCCCCCGGACGTTTCCGCCGTACTGGTTCAGGGGTGTGACAGATTGGTGTTAGAGCATTGTTTATAGTGAACTAGCATATCTAACCATACAAGATATGCAACTATAAATACAATGGGACTAAAACACTCTGAACAAAGATAAGGAAACAATAATTTTTTTTGGAGGAGTTGGACATCGCGGTTAAACCCAGGCAGTTATGTAATCGTATTGAGGATAATATGTCCTGATCAACTATATTTATTCAAAATACGACTAACATGTGTTTGGGAGTGATCGGGGTGGACAACGAATCTGAAACTTGTCAACCTAATACCCAAAGGTTTGATGAACCGAACATAATAAAAAAAAAATACTATAGGAGTATTTTAATAGTAAGTGAACCCTTTATTGTATTTTCTTATATTTCCTTTTCGTGCTTATATTCTCGTGCGGACCTTTGGCCGGATTTCATGTTACGGGATATCCTTACTTTCCCAATGAGGGGAATGGAGGACGACTCGAGCCTGATCCAGAAGAGGAGGCGAAGGAAGAACCAATGGAAGACCCCGAAGCACCGAACGAGGAACCCATAGAGGACCCCGAAGAACAGAAAGAGGGACCCACAAAACCAGTGATAGACTTCGAGGAGGATGAGTTCGATGAGAGTGATGAGGATGACTCGGACGCGGAGTCCAAAGTCATCAACCCTCCATACATGACGTGGGTGCCAGCACATATGATGGCCCCCCATGGGCCCATGACATTTGGAGATAGAGCAGACAGCAAGGGGTGCGACCACCCTTTGGCATAGACCAGGGAATGTACGACCTCTGACATGGAGGGTCGGCCGACCGCGCCCTCCCCGTTATTGTCAGGATGACATGAGACATTGGGGAGGAGGCCCAGACGACTGCCGCTCAGATGGAGGCAATGAGAGCTGCGGTGGAGCATGCCGGGAGACAGACTCAAGAGGGAGTGAGCGACTACCAGGAGAGGCAGGCAGCGTTGGAGGCCTGGCTACCTGCCACTGAGAGCCATTTGGCCAGGCTTCAGGGCGCATCCACTTCATCATCAGCATCACTGGAGACCTCCTGCCGCGAGTAGGACCCATCCTACCCGCCACATGCTCTTGATGTTATCTCTTTTCCTTTTTGTTTTATGTATGTAGGGTTATCCCTTTGATTAAGTGATTACACTACTCGAGGGGGGTTGTTATGATGTATGACTATTATCCCATGTGCTGTAGGCCATATAAAGGCCAAATTTTCATGTAACATGTACCAAAATTTTATCAGTAATGAAACTAGTGTGTGTTTTATTTGTGATGTTGTTATCTGCTATGAGTTCTATTTTCATTATTTCTTGATACTGTATGATCTCACTTATAAGCACAACTGAATTGCCGAAACCGCAAAACAATAAAAGATATCCGAAATCATTATAAACTCATCGTCCTTATGATCCATGACAGAAGATGCCTCGAAGATACGTGCGCAAAAACAACAACACGCGACCACCACCACCACCGCCTCCGTCGGAGGTAAACTTTGCTGCATTCCAGATAGCAGTATCGGCCATAGTCACTGCGGCATTAGCACATATCCACAATGGAAACAATGGAGGCGGAAATGGTCAGGGAACAGGAAGCTCCAACCATGGAATGAATCATGGGGCCACGAAAGCATGCACTTATAAAGATTTCTCTAATGCAAAACCCCGAACATTCAACGGAACTAGTGGGGTGATAACTTTGAAGCGCTGGATTGAGAAGATCGAGTCGGTCTTCGAAATATGTGAATGCCCTGAATAGAGTAAAGTGAAGTTCGAAGCTTGTACATTTGTTGATCGAGCACTATCGTGGTGGAATGGCCATGTTGAGGCATTAACACTTCCAGTTGCAAATGCCATGCCGTAGGAGGAACTCAAGGAGATGCTGTTGGCTGAATATTGTCCTCGTGGGGAAATACAGAAACTGGAGTAGGAATTATGGAATCTTGTTGTGCAAAACTCAGATATTGAAGCCTATATCACTTGGTTCAGCGAGCTAGCACTTATGTGTCCGGGGATGATAACCTCGGAGGGAAAGAAAATTGAATGTTTCATTTGGGGGTTAACTCCTCCAATTCAGGGGAACGTGATCGCAGCAAACCCTGAAACTTTCGATAGTGCAAAACGTCTAGCTCAAAAGTTGTATGATCATGGAAACAAGAAAGGCACCAAGACTACTGAGAAAAAAGCCAAGAAGGAAAGAGACAAGAAGAAGAATTCGAGAAAAAAAGGAAATGGGGACACTATTTAGGATCTTCTAAGAAACAAAAAACGGTAGCAGTTCACGCTACTACCGCTCAAACCTCATCAACTCCAACTGCAACGATTACAACCAACCTAGCACCTACGAAACCTTATGAAGGTTCAAACCCGAAATGCGACAAATGTAGTTATCTTCACATTGGTGCATGCAAGGATTTTCAATGCACCAACTGCAATAGAAAAGGGCACATTGCCCAATATTGTATAGCGCCTCCGTGATAAAACAACCCTCAAACCGACAATGTCAGGGCCAACCGCACGTGTTATGGGTGTGGGGAGGCTGGCTATTTCAAGCAGAATTGTCCAAAAGCTAACAACCAGGGTGATGGGGGATCCAACAGGGTACTAATATTAGGGCAGGGTGAAGTAGTTTTAGATCCGACTATTGTCACTGGTACGTTTCTCCTCAACAATATTTATGCATGCATTTTGTTCGATAGTGGGGCTAAGCGGAGTTTTGTGAGTCACAAATTCAAACACCTACTAAATTAACAACCCCAAAAGCTAAGTGAAGCCTTCACGGTGGAGATGGCTAATGGGAAGACTGAAACAACCAAAGATATATACGTAGGATGCACATTAACACTGAATAACTACTCATTTTCAATCGACTTAATGTCGGTTACTATTTGAAGTTTTGTTGTGATAATCGGTATGGATTGGTTAAGCCCCCACCATGCTGATATTATGTGCCATGTGAAGGCTGTTCGCCTTCACCTACCCAACAGCGAAACTCTAATCATTTACGACGATAAACCTGGTGTAAATCTTCGTCTTATCTCATGCATCAAGGCACAAAAGTGTCCGCACAAGAAAAATCATGTATTTCTAGCCCACGTGGTGGAGATATTGTAACACCGTACAAATTAAAACAATTTTTAATATTTCAAAACACATTTTCCAACACATTTATTAACAAAATCTAATTGTATCATATCTTTGTTTCACAAAAACATTTCCCAAGATCGAAATACATAAGATCCCATGTGTGTGTACGAATCATGCTGGCGCCTTCCTGCGATCATTACTGGTACCTGAAACACATAACACATAAAACTGTAAGCATACATACCATAGAAGATACTCTGTCACATAACCCTACTTACCACTCAAGGTAAAGTATAGTGAGAAGACTCACCTCAGATGTCTCAGTAAATCTCTGACTCTGTAGCAATACGGTCTAGCCTCCGCCTAATCACATAAAGTAATATACTCTCATAAATATAACTCTAAAGACTAGACTCAACCCTCTCTTGACACAAAGACTCCATTGTTGACCAATCCTCAAAGTCAACAAAGTCAATGGTCAGATTCTGACTCGACTCGCCGAGTGCACTTAGGTGACTCAGCGAGTCTACGCGTGTCCACTAACCCTCTGGTCCCGCATGACACATCGAGTCTTTCCCCTGCTCGACGGGTCACACCTGGCATGAGTCACGGGGCCACCCCGACTCAACTCGCTGAGTCCCAATATGAACTCGGCGAGTTCCGCCTTGAACTCCAGCCCTCTAATTCCTTCGGACTCACTAAGTCATTCCCCCAACTCGGCAAATACTCGCTGAGTGAACTATGGGGAAACACTAACCCTACTCGCTGAGTCTGCTCTTGGTACTCGGCGAGTTCATGCCATGCTTAAGCTCAAATGAGCTCCTGAGGTCAGATCCGTTCCTCTAACTCATAGATCTGGCCTCCTTAAGCAAAATAAATACGTAAAGTTTGGATCTTGATGCCCATGCAAAGACCCAATGGCTCTATTTGAATAAATGGCCTCAATATGCCATCCTAAGCTCATAACTCTCCATGAAACCCATAAAGATCAATAAGTTAAGGTCTCTGGACCTCTTTGGATCTAGATTCGAAGCCTCAACACAAGAAGGGACCAATTGCATCACAAATCAAACTCAAAAAGGGGCTAGAAACCCTAACTCTCAAAACTTACACCAAAACTGAAAGGGGATCGAATATATACCTCAAGATGAAGTCCCTAAGCTCTGAAATCCACAGATTAGCACCCTCTTCAGTTTCCTCTTGCCTTGGTCACCTTCTTCTTGCAAAATCACCCATACAAGGATCAAAAATGGCTTCCTTTCTCTCTCAAAACGTTCACACACTCTGGGGTCTCTCTCTATCAACTGGTAGCCGAAAATGAAGGCTATAAGGGCCTTTAAATAGGTCTCAAACCCCGGAAATTAGGGTTTCATTAAACAACATGGACTCGCCGAGTCCACTAGTCGAATTGCCGAGTCTGGTCATTAACCCGGATGGAAAATCGCGACACTACTCGGCTAGTCTAAGCATCAACTCGCCGAGTCCCTCCCAAAATCTCAAAAAAAAATGAGTGAATAACTAATGTACCTGGAAATCCGGATGTTATAATTCTCCCCCACTAGAATCAGACTTCACCCTCGAAGTCTCTTTCCACAAATAACTCTGGATGCTGCTCGTGCATCTCCAACTCCGGCTCCCAGGTCATCTCGGAACCCTTCCGATGTTGCCACTGGACCTGAACCAATGGCACCTCCTTGTTTCTCAAAGTCTAGATCCTTCTATCCCGAATCGCGATCGGCCTCTCAACATAGCTCAAGCGTGCATCCACCTGAATATCCTCTAATGGAACCATTACCGACTCATCACCGATGCACTTTCTCAGTTGAGACACGTGGAAGGTATCGTAAATCTGACTCAACTCCGCAGGTAGCTCCAAACGGTATGCTACCCTGCCCACCCTTGCGGTCACCCTGAAAGGACCAATATACCGAGGCCCCAACTTGCCTCTCTTCCTGAATCGGATCACTCCTTTCCAAGGAGATACCTTCATGAGTACGAAGTCACCAACTTGGAGATCGGCACCCCATGCCGTGATACCACCTCTTTCACGTACAACTCTGCCAACCTCTCAGCGGAAGAGCTGTCACTGATAGCAAGGAAGTGAGCGCTCTTCATTAACCTGTCCACAATCACCCAAATTGCATCGACGCCCCTAGCAATCCTTGCCAATTTGGTGATAAAATCCATAGCAATCTATTCCCACTTCCACTCGGGAACCTCCAACGGCTGCAACTTACCATGCGGTCTCTGGTGCTCGGCCTTAACCCTGCAACAGGTCAAACACCTCTCAACGAACCATGCAACATCCCTCTTCATACAGGGCCACCAATACTCTTTCTTCAGGTCCAAATACATCTTAGTGGCCCTGGGATGGATCAAAAACTTCGATATATGCGCCTCCTCCATCAAGATGGTACGCGTTCCGCCCACAAACGACACCCAAACCCGTCCCTGAAAGGTCATAAGCCCTCGGCTATCGGTGACGAACTCCGATACTTGCCCGATAACCCGCTCCCTCCTACGGTTCTCTGGTCTCACGGCCTCAGCCTGGGCCCCTCGAATGGCGTCAAATATTGGGGTCATCACTGTTAGCCTCATACAAACATCCCGTATCGGGTGCTGTCCGCCCTACGACTCAGGGCATCGGCTACAACGTTAGCCTTGCCCGGGTGGTACAGGATCTCACAATCGTAATCCTTCACCACATCCAACCATCTCTCTGCCGCATGTTCAGGTTGGGTTGATCCATCAAATACTTCAGGCTCTTGTGGTCCGTGTATATGGTACACCGAACCCTATACAGATAGTGACGCCAGATCTTGAGGGCGAACACCACTGCCCCCAACTCCATATCGTGGGTGGGATACCTCATCTCATGAGGCTTCAGCTACCTCGATGCGTATGCTATCACATGACCCCTCTACATAAGCACCGCTCCCAACCCCGATATCGACGCGTCATACTACACTACGAAGTCCTCCATCCCCTTCGGAAGGGCTAACACCGGGGCTTCGCATAGTCTCTGGCGAAGTGTCTCAAAGGAGGCCTGCTGCTCTGGGCCCCATAAAAAAGCAACACCCTTCCGGTTCAACTTGGTGAGTGGCACGACAATCTTGGAGAAATCCCTGATGAATCTCTTATAATAGCCAGCCAACCCTAGGAAACGCCTTATCTCAGTGAGGGATCTCGGCACCTCCCAACTCATTACTACCTCGATCTTGGCTGGATCGACCAATATCCCATTCTGGTTAACGAGGTGCCCAAGGAACTGGACCTCCTGTAACCAGAAATTACACTTGGAGAATTTGGCGTAAAGCCTCTCCGATCTCAGAACTCCAAGGATCTCCCTCAAGTGCTCCTCATGCTGCTCTCTGTATTTCGAATACACCAATTTATCGTCGATGAACATGATCACCGAGCGTTCCAACATCGGCCTGCACACTCTATTCATGAGATCCATGAACACCACCGGTGCATTGGTGAGCCCGAAAGGCATCACCATGAACTCGTAATGCCCGTAACGAGTCCTGAATGCTGTCTTCTGGATATCCTCATCTCGCACCCTCATCTGATGATATCCAGACCTCAAGTCAATCTTGGAGAACCAAGATGCTCCCTGCAATTGATTGAACAAATCGTCGATCCTCGGCAACGGGTAATGGTTCTTGATCGTCAACTTGTTCAACTCCCGGTAATCAATGCACATCCGGTGTGAACCATCCTTTTTCTTAACAAAAAGGATAGGCGCTCCCCACGGCGAACTGCTCGACCGAATAAAACCCTTCCCCAGCAGCTCCTGAAGCTGCGAGGATAACTCATGCATCTCTGGAGGTGCAAGGCGATAGGGCGCCTTGGCGATAGGTGCTGCCCCCAGAACCAAATCGATATGAAACTCTACCTGCCTCTCAGGAGGCATGCTCGACAACTCCTCCGAGAAAACATCCGGGAACTCTCGCACTATCGAAACCTCATCAACTGTCCTCGGCCTCCCTGAATCAACCCTTGTATCCATCACATATGCCACAAAGCACTACAGCCCTACTGTAGACTCTGTCTCGCTCTAGCGGCCTAACAAAATGTTGACCCATATTGTGTACCCTCACCGTACACCGTAAGAACTCCCCCACTGGGGTCTCGTATAGTCACCAGCTGTCTCTCACAGTCGATGACCGCTCCAAATTTGCTCAACCAGACCATGCCCACGATGACACAGACATCTCCCATCGTAATAGGAACTAAATCAATCGGAAACTCAACGCCCAAAATCTCAAGTACACACCCTCGGATCACTTCGGTGGCATACACCGTCCTCTCGTCAGGTATGGAAACTCTCAGAGGTCAACTCAATGCCTCTCGGCTAATACTGATATGCTGACTAAAAGCCAAAGATACAAAAGACCTACTCGCACCCAAGTCAAATAACACCAAGGCAGGTACAAAACTCCCAAGAAAAGTACCTACGCATAACATAAAATAAACACAATATCCCAAACATCAAAATAAATACATGAAAGGATACATACCAGCCACAACATTGGGTGCTGCGCGGACCTCCTCCGCAGTCAACTGAAAGGCTCTCCCTCGTGCCTTCGGTACCTTGGCCTGCACTGGCCGGCTCTCAGTATCTCTGATAGCAGCAGGGGCAGATCCCTGAGATTCTCCCTGGGCTGTCCCTCGCAATTGTGGACACTCTGCCTTCCGGTGTCCGGTCTGGTTGCAGTGAAAGCATACTGCAAACCCCTTGGGGCAATCCTTGGCCATATGCCCCTCCTTGCCACATTTGTAGCAAGACCCCGCTCTGCACACCCCATCGTGCTTCTTGCCGCACTTGCCACAAGTGCGACCCTTATGACTCCTAGATATCGAATTAGCAGGCTTGGCCCGCTTGGCTGCCGGCTGAGACTGCGCCAGTCGCCGATCCCTCCCCTGAGACTCAGCCTCCTCCCTAGCCTGGGTCTCCAGCTCTATCTCCCTCTTCCGGGCATTTTCCTGAAGCTTAGAAAATGTCCAGTACGTCGAGTTCGCCATGAACTACCGTATATCCCTCCTCAAAATGCTCAAATATCAGCTCATACGTGCCTGCTCGGAGGACACGTGCTCTGGGCATAACATCGCCCGCTCATGGAACATCCTCATAATCACTGTGACAGACTCAGTACCCTGCTTGAGGGTCAGAAACTCTTGGGCCAAACACTCCCTCTCCACCTGGGGAACGTACTCATCTCGGAACGTATCAGAGAACCTCTCCCAAGTCACCGCAGCAAGCTCAGCAGGCGAATAATGCGCCGTCACAAACTTCCACCAGTCCTTCGCTCCCAAGCGAAGCTTGTTCAACGCGAACCGGACTCTCAAATGCTCTGGAGATGAGCAGGTAAAGAAACACCCCTCGATGTCTGAAATCCACCTCATCGCTGCAATCGGGTCCTGGGTCCCATCAAACTCCGGTGGTTTTGTGTTGCTGAACTCCCGAAACAGCAACGTATCACCACCCTATGGTCTAGCCGCAGCTACAGCTGCAGTGTCAATAGCAACAGAAGCATCAGAAAGAGCAGCGTGTCTCTAGTCAAATGTCTCTATCAGGGTGGTCTTGATAGACCTAAACATCTCTGGAATCTCAGCACGGATGGCAGCAGGGTGGATTTCTTGGGGCACGTAGTTAGTGAGGAAGGGATACATGTGGACCCTTCTAAGATCAAGGCTATTGAGGGATGGGTAACCCCAAAGACGCCGACGGAGATCAGGAAATTCTTGGGCCTTGCTGTTTATTAAAGAAGGTTCATCCAGAATTTATCCAAAATCGCCAAGCCTCTCACTGCTCTCACCCAAAAAGACGTACCCTTCAACTGGGATGTAAAAAAAGAAGCTGCTTTCCAAACTCTGAAGCAGGCACCCTACAGTGCTCCGGTTTTGACGCTGCCAGAAAAAACAGAAGATTTCATAGTGTATTGCGATGCTTCCAACCAAGGTTTGGGTTGTGTGCTAATGCAGTGTGGAAAGGTGATTGCCTACGCATCCAGGCAACTGAAAATCCACGAGGTGAATTATACCACCCACGATCTCGAGCTAGGAGCGGTAGTCTTTGCTTTAAAATTTTGAAGCCACTATCTCTGTGGGACAAAGTGCACAATTTACACAGACCATAAAAGCCTCTAGCACATTCTAAATCAAAAGGAATGAAACATAAGGCAGGGAAGATGGGTCGAGCTGCTCAACGACTACAAATGCGAGATCAAGTATCATCCCGACAAGGCTAACGTGGTGGCTAACGCCTTAAGCAGGAAGGAATACTCGGGCCGCCGAGTAAACACACTTACAATGACCATCCACTCCTATTTGTCTTCACAGATCAAAGAGGCTCAGCTGGAAGCCTCAAAACTGGAGACCACCGTGAGTGAAGCACTACGTAGGATGGAAACGAATCTTAGAATCAAAGAAGATGGAGTTTACTATCTCATGAATCGAATCTGGATCCTAAAATTTGGTGGGCTCAGATACATAGTCATGAATGAAGCACATAAGACACGATACTCCATCCATCCGGGTTCGGATAAGATGTACCTGGATATCAAACAACATTATTGGCAGCCAAACATGTAAGCGGAGATTTCTACCTACGTGAGCAAGTGCCTGACATACGCAAAAGTTAAGGTAGAATATCAGAAGCCCTCGAGATTATCACAACAACCACTGATACCCAAGTGGAAATAGGAATGAATAACAATGGATTTTATAAGCAAATTGCCTAAATCAGTTGACGGGTTTGATGCCATTTGGGTGATTGGCAATCGGTTGACTAAATCTGCCCATTTCCTACCAATAAAAGAAACATACAAAATGGAGAGATTAGCTCAGATCTACATCAAGGAGGTGGTTAGACTTTATGGAGTACCGATATCTATTATCTCTAACCGAGATAGTAGATTCACCTCACGATTCTAACAGTCACTCCAGAAAGCAATGGGAACCCAACTTGATATAAGTACTACCTACCACCCCCATACCAATGGTCAAAGCAAGCGAACCATTCAAACACGGGAAGATATGCTCCGAGCTTGTATGATAGATTTTGGCAAGGCATGGGATACTCACTTGCCGCTAATCGAAATCTCATACAATAACAGCTACCATACAAGCATTAAAGTTGCTCCCTTCGAGGCCTTGTACGGTCGGAAATGTAGATCACCCCTCTGTTGGGCTGAGGTGGGAGACACCCAGTTGGCAAGGGGACAGGTACTGAATAGCACCCTCACAGGACCTGAGATCATCCGAGAAACAACGGAGAAAATCATCGAAATCAGGGCACAACTCCAAGCATCTCGGGATAGACAGAAGAGCTATGCAGACAAAAGACGAAAGTCGCTAGAGTTCCAAGTAGGTGTTCGCGTGCTGCTAAAAGTCTCTCCCTAGAAAGGGAGGATATGGTTTAAAAAGTTGGGAAAGCTAAACCCATGATATATCTGACCATTCAAGATCCTTGTCAGGATTGGTCTAGTAGCCTACAAGTTGTAGCTACCATCGAAGCTCAGCAACGTACACCCTGTCTTTCACGTATCAAACCTCAAGAAGTGCGTATCGGAAGAAACCCTCGTTGTCCCACTCGATGAGATACAAGTGAATGAGGATCTCCACTTCATTGAGGAACCAATCGAAATCATGGATAGGGAAGTGAAGCGTACGAAACAAAGTCACATCCCGATTGTGAAGGTTCGATGGAGTGCAAAACGCGGACTTGAATTCACATGGGAACACGAGGATCAAATGAAGAAAAAGTACCCTCACCTCTTTTCTAGCCCTTAAGGATATCTCACGAAAAAATTTCGGGACAAAATTTTCTCTAATAGGGGATGATGTCACATTAGCATTTTAGGGCTAGAAATTTCTATCCATATATAACTAGCATCGTTTGTGTAACTATGTAAAACTATGTGTTGTATAAATTAATTTCAATATTACACAAGTTTATACATCCAAAATAGTGTTCCAAGTCGAAACTTCCTCGTGTAAGCCTAAAAATCAAATCCAATAAGTTATGTGCATTCAACTTTGGGCCTCAACTCAAAACTCTCTTATTGGGCCTAATGGGCCGGTAACTCCTCAACCTGGTTCTTTTGGACCGTAAACCTCCTAATGGGCCTTATTGGGCCATGATGAATGAATTTAAGACCTAATTGGGCTAATACCCTTCATGGATCCTTTATTGGATCAAGAACTATTTATTTTGGGCCTTAATACCCTTATTGGGCTAATGGTCCTCGGTTACACATCAAACCCAAGCCCAATCCTTCCCCACTCCTATTATCGGCCCTATACAAAAAAAAACAAAGGGAAATGTGCCTTAAAAGTTGACACCACATTAATATACACTATGTAATTAGACTATTACATTACATGCATCAATGCAATTTAAGTATCCATCAAGTATTAACCCCTAATCCCTCTCTCTTCTCTCCTCTCTTAAACCGACTGAGAACTTTCACCGCCTCTATCATCTTGCAATTCAAACTCATCTACATTTCTCATTCCTCTCAACTCTCTAAAAATTCTCTTATTCTTCCTCCTAAAAACTGCTAGTTTGTGTATGATTTCAAGAGCTTCTCTTCAAATATCATAAGCTTGGTAAGTTCCTATCAAATTTAAGTGGTTTTGTTCTAAACTTGTGCTAATATCACTCCTTAAACCACACCATTTTGTGTTTGCTCACTAGAACCATTTTGGTTTCAAAAAATCTTCTCAAAGGAGCACACTAGGCCGAAAACCACCTCTACCTACCTCTTCACAACCAAGAGACCCCAAGGTGAGCTTTATACCCTTTGTTTTCGTGATTTTCCATCTTTAGGGTGGGTTGGGGGGGGATACAAGTTTGATTTTGTGTAAAATCTTTGTATTTATGCTTGCATGTGTGTATTTTCATGATAAGTTGTGTGATATGTTATGAAACTATGTTAAGCACTCATAAACTCGAAATATCTTCCAAGTTTTGAAGATATTAGGGAACAAGTTACTTCAAGTAACTCAATATGATGATTGGAAAGATTAAACATGTTAACGTTTACTAGAAAACCAAAGAAAGCATACAAATGGGCCATACTTGACAATATAGATAAAAAAAGGGCTTTTATCGGACACTCACGGTTTTATGTGCCAAAAGTGTCATTTTTCATTAAAATGCGCTTTTATTGGACATTCATGGTTTTATGGGCCAAAAGTGTCGTTTTTCATTAAAATGGGCTTTTATTGGACATTCACGGTTTTATGGGCAAAAAGTGTCATTTTTCATTAAAATGGGCTTTTATGCATGCACTGTAATTGTATTTAGGATATGTTAGGAATTTTGTGAAACTCACTAAGCTTGGGCTTACAGTTACGGATTTCTTGTTTTAGGTACTTCAGATGATTGGGGAAAGGAGAAAGCTTAATCGTACACATTCTCTACAGTTTTTAATTTTCCGCCTATTTTGGATACTCTCATTTTGGGATGTTTTATTTGAAACGTATGTTGTGACTTAGCTTTTATGAAAACAATGATTTTATCTAAATGAAAAATAAAAAAATATATCGTGAATTTTGGGATGTTAAATGTAAAAGCCTCGTAGAGAATGCTAACCGAGTTCCAAAGGTCGTAGATGAATCCACTCGTGAACTGATACTTATTCATTATATAATTAAGTCTCAAAGAAAATAATACTTGGAAACTTGAGTCACTCCATTTTAGCAAAAGACTTAG
The DNA here is from genome assembly GCF_002870075.4 of Lactuca sativa. Lineage (NCBI taxonomy): Eukaryota > Viridiplantae > Streptophyta > Magnoliopsida > Asterales > Asteraceae > Lactuca > Lactuca sativa. Next base: position 4,027,575 of record NC_056625.2, on the reverse strand, counting down.
TTGAATATAAACAACTAATAGGTTTTCAAGGGGTTTATTTAAATATACACAATGCAAAACTTTTTATATCCCTGAAACTATATAATTTTGCATTTTGGCTCATGATTTCAGTACAAGTGGGAAACCATAAATATATTATAACATATTCACTTAATAAAATCTTAGAATTTGCATCAAAGTATCGTACATAACACTAGAAAACACAATTCTAACGGAATAGTATCCAAACAAAATTATAAATTTTTTGAGATTTTATCTATTTTAGACCATTTTTCAAGTCTGTATCATGTCGATTTTATCATTTTTTCAATTTTTTAAATCTAGCATGCTTTTTCCTTATTCGACCCCGTACCCCACACTTATTTCATATAATGTCCCCATTGTATGTATTAATGACAAGTAATAACATAAAAAGCTAAAAAGGTGAAATATGAATAGACACCCCTAGGATAGTAGTGGCGAGATCGAATCAATTGTTGTGGGTAGTCGTTGAAATGTCGTAGAAATGTTGGAAATCTAAACTTTTGAACTGCTACAGAAATGAGCGGATCATGTACCAGGTGAGCGGACTTTGACATGTAGTGCTCTAATGGTAAGAATATGCAAGAGTAGATATTGCGTCGTGGTAAAGTGGTGACCATGACATGGTGACCAGGTATGAACTAAAAAAGCATTGCGACAGAAGGCATTACCACAATGTGGTGAGGGTGTTACTGAGCCTTAGTTTTGTAGATTCGTCACAACTTCATGGAAAATATTGAGAATGTTTTGGATTGGGATGACTCTCGTTACTTTTATTATAAAGGTTGTACAACTGGTTTTAAGTTTGTATAGTCACAAATTAGCCCAACTTTCTCTCGATTTTGAGTGGCACACTCATCACTTGAATTTCATCATGCTTGTCAATAATCTCGTGTGAGCTCTCACGACCTATTCGTTGAACTTACATGTAGCACCTGGTTCTTGGTACGTATTCTTGTATTTAATTTTGTTAATGATTTACAATTTTGGCATTGGACTCGGCGAGTCGAAGGACTGACTCGCCGAGTAGAAGCGGGATGAGACGCATAGTTTATGTTGCGGACTCGGCGAGTCGGGTCCCGGACTCGGCGAGTAGCCGATGTCTGGACAAAAACCCTAATCCAGGGGTTTGCACCCTATTTAACGACCTTATGCAGCCTCCATCACTCGTTTATGCTCCCAAACACCTCTCACTGAAAACCTAGCCGTTTTTGAAGCAATCTAAGCCTTGTTGGTGGATTTTGGTGTTGTGATCTTAAGGAAGGAAGGAGAGAAGCCTGAGGAAGCAAGTAGAGATCAAGGGAACCTGAGTTTGTGCACCTTCTTCAGCTCATTGAAGGTAAAAAGCTGTGATCTTGCTCATTCATTTGTTAGATCCCTCTTTGGGGAGGCTTAGGGCTTTTATGAGCCATTTTTGGTGGCCAACCATGTTTGCAAACATGGTTGGGGTTTAAGCTTCTGAATCAAGTCATGAAAGGAGTCACTAGGCAGATTTGGGTTGCTTTTGCACCCATGAAAGGTCCCATGTGCCATATGAGCTTGTTTTATGTCCTTTTGAGCTCAAAGTCCCATGCAAGCACGTAAAGTTTGTAACTTTACATGTTAGATCGATTGTAGAAGATTGGATCTATCTCTTGATCAAAGGATGTTCATCAGAAATCAAAGATTTAGGGAGTGGACGTGACCAACTCGACGAGTCCATTCTTGGACTCGGCGAGTCTAGGGGGTTCTATCCCATTCTGTCGAGGGTCGAAAAGGACCCTGTTGAATGTGGAAAGTTTTAAGGGGGTCTCCAGGGAGTGACCCAATGTTCTGGACTAAGCCATTGATCTGTAAGTTCATGGGACTCGGCAAGTGCATGAAGGTGCTCGGCGAGTCCAAGGAAATCTTCATAGAACTCGACGAGTTGTTCATACAACTCGGCGAGTCGAGGACAGAACGTGTTCATCGGATGAAGATTAACTCGGCGAGTTGTTCATTCAACTCGGCGAGTCGGATGAAGGACCATTGGGTATCAGTTAGGAAGTGAAATCGTCGAGTCAATGCTAACTCGACGAGTAGAGACGGGAGTAAGGACCGAAGGGTAGGTCAGTACTCGGATATGCCTGATTGTATGGTTATACCTCGTTGTTGTATGCTAGTAGTAGGGGGTGGAATAGACCCCAATTACCATTTGAAAGATACCGATGATGATTACCGGTTGAAAGATACTGATGATGATTACCGGTTGTAAGATACCGATGATGACTACCGGTTGAAAGATATTGATGGTATTGTATGGTATGTGGTATGATGTGGGAACTCACTAAGCTTTGCACTTACGGTTTCAGGTACCTCTTCGTCTAAGGGGAAGGAGCCGGCGGCGTAGAATGACATCACACACACATCTGATTTTCCGCACAAAGTTTTCTGGGATTGTACACTGATAGGATATTTGTTTATGACATGGGTTTCGAACATGATACATTGTTTAATATAATGTCGTGTTGGCACAATATTTTCTAAAGAATATATTTATGAAATAAATAATTAAAATGAAATTTTTGGACTTGAATTTTGGGTTGTTACAAGTTGGTATCAAAGCTCTGGTTTGAGGGATTCGGACACACCCTCAGGGGTGTCTGGACTCAAACTGAGGGACTAAAAGATTTTTACAAGGAAAATGGTTTTCTAAAATCTAAAATGGGAAGTTTTAAGAAAGACGAAGTGTGTGATGCGTGCGACCGGCTGGGCTCAAGTAAGTTTTCCCCAAGATACCCATACTTGTTATTCTATGTTGTATGGCTTTGATTCAGGGAACTGCATGCTAGAATAGGACCAAGGGTCTAGGAGGATGCCTTGTGTGCCTGATATATGATTATGAGAATTGCATGCTAGTTAGGGCTAAGGATCTAGGAAGGATGCCTTATATGCCTGTTGTATGAGCTGTATGCTAGGACTGTTTAGTCAGCTGTAGGATGGCCTGTGTAGGTTATGCTTGGTTTGGTTACTCAACGCACGAATGCTGCTTGCTTGTGCTATGGGGGTTCTGGCCAACTTCGACTAACTAGTGAATGGATATGTAACAGTATTCACACACTAGTTAGAGGGGCGCGGTAAGCACTCCTAATGCAGCTGATGGCGGGGAGTATGTCAGAGAGTGCCATAGGGAGACCTAGGATATGATCAGTGGAAGAGCATCGGTGAAAAGGGACTTTGTGAAGTCAAGGCAACCCTTGAGGAAAGTACGGATAGATGTGGAAGGTAGTATGGGCCCGTACTACTGAAAGCAGAGGATCCGTACTCGATTCAAGGAGGGCCGAGATGGAACCTGGAAACTTGGAGAGTGTGCGAGACCTTTCGAGGGTATATGTGATCTTGACAATTATGTTATTATTTTCAGAATGGTGGTCACACGTCATGGAGCAGGGGGATCAGGATCTGGTTCATGATCGGGTTCGGGAGCGGGATCCAAGCATGTCGATGAAGGGTTACGCGAGATTATCGTGTCTGAGATAACGAGAGGTATCCTTGAGGCGACCCCGGTCATTTTTGGGTCGATCAAGGAAGGGATTATCGAGCTGATGGAGGATCGCCTCTGGGCATTCAGGAGTGATCTGGCGTCTAGCCAGGTGGGTACGCACACACTGTCCTTTAAGGACTTCTGTGGGAGTGGTGCGCCGGGTTTTCATGGGGTGAAGGACCCCATTGTTGCTAGGAGATGGATCGCAGACATTGAGTCTGCTCAACTGACGAGCTTCTACCCGAAAGGGTCGAAGGTCCGTTTCGCTACAGGTTGTCTGAGGGATAGAGCCAGAGACTGGTGGGAGTTGATTGGCGATACGTTGGGAGCCCCAGCCATTGAGGCTATGTCATGGTCAGATTTCGTGACCCGATTCAGGGCTGAGTTTGCACCGGCTGTGCAGCTTTAGTAGCTGACCAGAAAGTTCTTGGATATGAGACAGACTACGGAGACTGTGGCGGAGATCACCGCCAAGTTCCGGGAGAGGGCCTTGTTGGTACCCCAGTATGCGGTGGATGAGGATATGAGGAGGACCCGATACAATGACATGCTAATGGCTGATATTCGGGAGCATGTTAGTTTCTATGCTTTCCCTACCCTGGAGTCCATGATTGCCAGGGCTAGGGAGAGAGAGATTGATTTGGAGCACATACGGAAGAGGAAGGCTGTTGAGGGACAGGCGATAGGGGCTTCGGGGAAGAAGCCCAAGGGATCCAATGGTAGGCCGAAAGGCCAGTGAGGGCGCGACCGCTGTGGGAAATGCAGTCGGTCACATGAGGGAGTTTTTCGCACTGGGCCGGGTTCAGGCAGCTATAAGTGTGGCAAGGTGGGGCATTTTGGCAGAGATTGTACTGCCCCTGCTTCCGCGATTCAGAAATCAGACCTGATTTACTTCCATTTCAATCAGAGGGGCCATAAAAAGGCCAATTGTCCCAGGTTGACAGCAGCAGCAGCGCCGACAGTGGCGCCAGCGTCAACGACAGCACGGGCTGTGGATGGCCGGAGGGTCAAGTCGGAGGCTTCAGTGGTTCGGATCCGAGCATTTCAGCTGACAGCCGAGGAGGGACGTGCTGCACCCGATGTGGTGATGTGTATGATTCTTTTCCTCTGATTTATTTGTATGATGTTATGATATTGATATGTGCTCTGTGTATATGCGTTTAGGATTGTTCCATGTAAACGGTATTCCAGTTCAAGTGTTGTTTGATTCGGGTGCTACCCGATCATTTGTCTCTCTTGCGCTTAGCAAGAAGTTTCTTGAGTCTTCGGGTGTGTTGGACTGCCTCTAGAGGTCGAGATTGCAGACGACCGATTAGTGCGAGCATCGGAGGTCTACCGAGATTGTGTTTTGAGGCTGTTCGAGGAACGTTACCTGGTAGACTTGGTTCCCATACCGTTGCGGGGGAATAAGGTTATTATAGGCATGGATTGGTTGATCCCCAATGGGGCAGTATTAGATTGTGCACATTAGTTGGTACAGATCTGGACCCCAAGTGTGGGTGAGTTGGAAGTTTAGGGCGAGAGGCCACAACGAGGACCAACTGTATGTTCAGCAGCGAGAGCTAGGCGCTACCTTCAGTAGGGTTGCACAGGGTATATCGCGTATGTTATGAACACTCGGGAGACGGGTAAGGTGACGGTGGGTGATGTACCTGTGGTGCGGGAGTTTATGGATGTATTTCCCGAGGAGTTGCCTGGGATAAATCCGAAGAGGTAGGTGGAGTTTAGGATCGACCTAGTCCCTGGCGTGGCTTCGATAGCCAAGGCACCGTATCGGTTGGCTCCTCCTGAGATGCAGGAGTTGTCCACACAGCTACAGGAGCTGTTGGACAAGGGATTCATTAGGCCGAGCAGTTCACTCTGGGGAGCACCGATTCTGTTTGTGAAGAAGATGGACGAGTCGCATCGGATGTGTATAGACTATCGGGAGCTGAATAAGGTAATGGTGAAGAACCGTTACCCACTCCCGAGGATCGATGACCTCTTCGACCAGCTTCAGGGAGCATCTTGGTTCTCCAAGATTGATTTGCGATCAGGGTATCATCAGATGAGCGTCAAAGAGAAGGATGTGCAAAAGACTACTTTTCGAACATGCTATGGTCTTTATGAGTTTGTGGCGATGCCTCTCGGGCTCACCAATGCTCTTGCCGCGTTAATGGATCTCATGAATCGCGTGTGCCGGCCGATGTTGGATCGGTCTGTGATTGTTTTCATTAACGATATCTTGGTTTATTCCAAGACGCAAAAGCAGCATAAGGAGCACTTGCGTGAGATTCTGAGTACTTTGAGGAGGGAGAGCTTATATGATAAGTTCTCCAAGTGCGAGTTCTGGTTACGCGAGGTGCAGTTTCTAGGGCACGTTATTGCTTACGCTTCGAGGCAGCTGAAGTCTCACGAGGCGGACTACCCGATGCATGATTTGGAGTTGGGGGCTGTTGTGTTCGCCCTCAAGATTTGGCGTCATTACCTATATGGGGTTCGTTGTACCATCTACATGGACCATAAGAGCCTGAGGTATCTCATGGACAGCAGAATCTGAACATGAGGCAGCGTCGGTGGCTTGACGTGGTAAAGGATTATGATTGTGAGATCCTTTACCATCCAGGGAAAGCCAATGTGGTGGCTGACGCGCTTAGCCGCAAGGCAGCACCGATCCGAGATATTAGCCTTAGGATGACAGTGGTGACTCCGCTGCTGGAGCGGATTCGGGAGGCTCAGCAAGAGGCTATGAAGGAGGAACATCAGAAGAGTGAGCGGATTATGGGGTAGGTTTCCTCCTTCGACTATGATAGCCGAGGGTTATTGACTCTTCACCGAAGGGTGTGGGTCCCGTATCATGGAGGCATGCGCCAGGTTCTGATGGAGGAGGCGCATAAATCCCGATTCCCCATTCATCCCGGGGCGACGAAAATGTATAGGGATCTTCGTTTGGACTATTGGTGGCCCTGCATGAAGCGGGATGTGGCATGGTACGTGGAGCGGTGCTTGACCTGCAGGAAGATCAAGGCCGAGCATCAGAGACCGCACGACAAGATGCAGCCATTGGATATTCCGTTATGGAAATGGGAAGACATCACGATGGATTTTATCACTAAGCTTCCCAGGACCGCGCGGGGAGTGGATTCGATCTGGGTCATCTTCGATCGGTTGACCAAGAGCGCCCACTTTATCTCGATTCAGGAAAGCATCTCGGCCGAGAAAATTTCCGATATCTATATCGGGGAGGTGGTGGCGCGGCACGGAGTGCCATTTTTGGTGATTTCGGATAGGGAAGTGCGGTTCACATCCAGGTTTTGGAAGAAATTCCATGACGAGTTGGGTACTCATCTGCATTTCAGCACCGCCTTTCACCCGCAAACAGATGGCCGGAGCGAGTGGACCATCTAGACTCTGGAGGACATGCTGCGGGCATGTGTTTTAGACTTCGGAGGTAACTAGGATACCTACCTTCTGTTGGCGGAGTTCTCGTATAATAATAGCTATCATGCGAGTATTGATCGACCTACCTTCGAGATGTTGTATGGGAGGAGGTGCAGGACCCCGATATGCTGGGGCGAGGTAGGCCAGATGGTCATGGGGAGCACCGATGTAGTGCTCAAGATGACAGAGAAGATTCAGCAGGTCCGGAGCAGGCTTCAGACTACTCAGAGTCGACAGAAAAGTTATGCTAATAAGCTTCGATCACACCTGGAGTTCCAGGTCGGGGATATGGTTCTCCTAAAGGTGTCGACTTGGAAGGGCATCATCCGATTCAGGAAGCGGGGCAAGTTGGGTCCCAGGTTTATTGGACCGCTTAAGGTTGTAGCCTAGGTGGGCAAGGTGGCGTACCGGCTGGATCTTCCAGCCGAACTCAGTCAGATCCACAACATTTTCCACGTCTCTCAGCTGCGGAAGTGCCTGGTAGACGACTCGGCGGTGATACCCTTGGAGAACATTCAGGTTGATAACAGCCTAAATTACATCGAGCGGCCTGTAGCGATCCTTGACCAGAAATCGAAGGATCTAAGGAACAAAAGAGTGGAACTCGTGAAGTTGCAATGGCAGCACCGGAAGGGGTCGGAGTGGACTTGGGAGCCGGTGGACGAGATGATGGAGCATTACCCTGAGCTGTTTAAGGAGCGAGCAGCAGATTTCGAGGAAGAAGTCTAAAATAAGTGGGGGAGATTTGTAGCACCTGGTTCTTAGTACGTATTCTTGTATTTAATTATGTTAATGATTTACAACTTCGGCCTTGGACTCGGCGAGTCGAAGGACTGACTCGCCAAGTAGAAGCGGGATGAGACACGGAGTTTAAGTTGCGGACTCGGTGAGTCGGGTCCCGGACTCGGCGAGTAGCCACTGTCTGGACAAAAACCCTAATCCAAGGGTTTGCAACCTATTTAAACGACCTTATGCAGCCTCCATCACTCCTTTATGCTCCCAAACACCCCTCACTGAAACCCTAGCCATTTTTAAAGCAATCTAAGCCTTGTTGGTGGATTTTGGTGTTGTGATCTTAAGGAAGGAAGGAGAGAAGCTTGAGGAGGCAAGTAGAGATCAAGGGAACCTAAGTTTGTGCACCTTCTTCAACTCATTGAAGGTAAAAAGTTGTGATCTTGCTCATTCATTTGTTAGATCCCTCTTTGGGGAGGTTTAGGGCTTTTATGAGCCATTTTTGGTGGCCAACCATGTTTGCAAACATGGTTGGGGGTTTAAGCTTCTGATTCAGGTCATGAAAGGAGTCACTAGGCAGATTTGGGTTGCTTTTGCACCCATGAAAGGTCCCATGTGCCATATGAGCTTGTCTTATGTCCTTTTGAGCTCAAAGTCCCATGCAAGCACGTAAAGTTTGTAACTTTACCTGCTAGATCGATTGTAGAAGCTTGGATCTATCTTTTGATCAAAGGATGTTCATCAAAAAGCAAAGATTTAGGGAGTGGACGTGACCAACTCGACGAGTCCATTCTTGGACTCGGCGAGTCTAGGAGGTTCTATCCCATTCTGTCGAGGGTCAAAATGACCCTGTTGAATGTGAAATGTTTTAAGGGGGTCTCCGGGGAGTGACCCAACGTTCTGGACTAAGCCATTGATCTGGAAGTTCATCGGACTCAGCGAGTCCAAGGCAATCTTCATAGAACTCGACGAGTTGTTCATATAACTTGGCGAGTCGAGGACAGAACGTGTTCATCGGATGAAGATTAACTCGACGAGTTGTTCATACAACTCGGCGAGTCAGATGAAGGACCATTGGGTATCAGTTAGGAAGTGAACTCGTCGAGTCAATGCCTAACTCGACGAGTAGAGACAGGAGTAAGGACAAGCGACTGGATATGGACTCGACGCGTTGGCAAGCCAACTCGGCAAGTCGGGTCAAGTGGAAGTTGACTTTGACCTTGACTTGACTTTGGTTTGGAATCGGTTAGGGTAAAATAGTCATTTTACCCTAGGAATAGTATCAATGTCTGATTAAGTGTTTTACGGAAATATACCCGGGGGATCACCGGAGCAGCTGTCAGACATTTGCAGATCAGATTTTCAGCAGCCAGCCTTTTGAGGTGAGTTACCTTCCAATAGGGGTGGGTCTAGGGCCACAATGCCGGCCCACCAAGTAGGAGTATTTTAGAAGATTATTGTCTTTGTGATAATTATCTTGTTATGGATACATGTTTGGTTATGAGATATATTTGTATGATATGTTACGTGCATGATAGGGATAGTTTTCCCTGACAGTGGTCCTTAGGACCGAAGGGTAGGTCAGTACTCGGATATGCCTGATTGTATGCTTATACCTCGTTGTTTTATGCTATTAGTAGGGGGTGGAATAGACCCTAGTTACCGGTTGAAAGATACCGATGATGATTACCGGTTGAAAGATACCGATGATGATTACCGGTTGTAAGATACCGATGATGACTACCGGTTGAAAGATACCGATGGTATTGTATGGTATGTGGTATGATGGGGGAACTCACTAAGCTTTGCGCTTACGGTTTTAGTTTTTGGTTTCAGGTACCTCTTCGTCTAAGGGGAAGGAGTCGGCGACATAGCATGACATCACACACACATCTGATTTTGCCGCACAAAGTTTTATGGGATTGTACTCTGATATGATATTTGTTTATGACATGGGTTTCGAACATGATACATTGTTTTATGAAATGTTGTGTTGGCATAGTATTTTCTAAAGAATGTTTATATGAAATAAATAATTAAAATGAAATTTTTGGGCTTGAATTTTGGGTTGTTACATCAACCAAGCCCAATCCACAGTTGGTGGTCCATCAATCTCCTTTCCTTTTAACCACTTGAACTTCTTGTTGTAGTGTGTTAACTGTTCAGCCGGAATGATAGTTGGAAATTGATAAAATGCATGCAACGACGGTGTATTTGGATCCACTTGTGGTCCCCGTGGTTGTTGGTGTCATGCTCCCCCCATGTAATCTGAAAAACACAATAGACAAACATACCCATAATTTTTATGTAGATAGTTAACAAAAAATAAAATGAGTCTTGCATCTGCCGAGAAACTACGCTGTGTGCGACGAATAGTAAAAAAAATCGAGACCTATTAAGCACTTAATCAAACCATAATATTCAAGGGGTTTCATCCGAGGCAATGTATAAATTAATTAAGAACAAAGATTAAACCAAAATCAATAGTTGAAAGCCCTAATTTTAACTAACCCTAGAGAAACGAAAACCGAACTATTTACCTCTTATTCAATTGATTCAAGGAATTGTGAAGTAGGTTAAAGTTTAAAGAGCATACCTTGGTAGTGGATTAAACGAGAATTGCAAGAAAAATCAAAGCTTTAGGCAAGAGCAGACGGAAATAGAAATTACATCGTCGTGATGGAGGTTTAGATGTGTAAAAAAGTGAAAAGTAAATTAGAGTTTTGTGATTATGCCTGATTGAAACTTTACCGTGTCATGGTGGTAGTAGTTACCACACCATTGTAAGTTTTTTATTGACCCGATACCGTGTTTCAGAAGGGTAGCGCGTCGTGTTGGGTTGAGTACCATGCTGTGGTTTTGAGATTTTTTAGACTGGAAATATTTCCGTCAAAAATTTATGTTAACCATACCCCACACTTGTTGTTTCCTTTCCCTCACAAGAACTATGCCGAAAAAATTATAATGAATGAAAGAAAACTAAAAGTAGAAAACCAAAAAAAAAAAAATGAAAAGTAACTAAAAGTGATAAACCAAACCGCGGGTTGCCTCCTAAAAGTGCTTCTTTTTATATAGAGTCGTTAGATGGACTCCTTCGAAATTTACGTTGTGGTTGTTGTCTCAAGGATCACGTGGAATAATATGTACCTAATAATAAGCATATGTCAGTGAGAAGTCAGTGTATGTTAGTAAGAGCATTTAGTTAGGCATTCATGTATGTATGTACATGTGTAAAAATATTATTAGTTTAGTATACACCTTAAGTTTTTTTGGTATATATAAAAGTTTATGTCCATAGATCATATTACATTTTTTGTACTCTCTTATATTCATAACTTTATATTATTTGGGCCAATCCTTGTAAGCTTGTTCAAAATCAATCAAAGAGCTAAATAGTTCATATTTAGATCATTGTGTTCTTTTAATTCTGTAATTACCGATTCGTCTGAGTTATTGACTCATCAAGTGGTATCATAACAAAAATTGCTCATCTTTTTGGAGTTTTTTGTTCGAATTTTATTATAGATTTGAAGATTAGCAAGTTGAAGAAGTAGTTGTCCGTAGAGTTTGAGATGAAGGACCTAGGGGCTACTAAGTAGATACTAGGCATAAGCATAGCTAGAGACAAAGCTACACGTGCTTTGAAAATTTCTAAAACAAAGTACATTAAGAAAGTTCTAAATATATTCAACATGGAATATGTGAACCTAGAATTACTCATTTGGGAAGTCAGTTGATACTCTTAAAGAAACAGTCCCCAAAGAAAGGAGAAGACAAAAAAGATATGGCTAAAGTTCCTTACATCTCAAAAATTGATAGCTTGATGTATGTTATGGTGTGCGTCATTAATATTTCTCATGCTGAAAGAGTTGTAAGTTAGATTATGTCAAATCCAGGGAAAAAGCATTGAAGGATTCATGTGGATGTTACACTATTTAAAACTTAGTTTCGAAGATGTCTTATGCTTCAAAAGAAAGAAATATAGTCTTGGAAGGTTTTGTTGATGTTGATTTAGGGTTTTTATGGATTTGGGAAAGTGCACAATAGGTTATATATTCATAATTAGAGGTATGGCAGTCAATTAGATGTCTAGGTTACAGAAGAGTGTTGCTCACACTGAGGTTTACATGGCTTTTATAGAAGCAAGAAAGGATCTTATATAAATGAAGAACTTCTATCAAAATTTAAGATGTAAAAGATTGTATATTGCATTGTGACAACCATAGTGCAGTCCACTTGGAAAATGATTCAATGTTTCACAATACGACGAAACATGTTCATGAGTTACCACTTTATCTGGGAGCTGATAAGTGGTGGGTATTTGAATTTGATCAAATTAGTAAAACACGATTTTGCTAGGGAAGGTCGTTATGGAACGTATTTTCGTTGTTAATCTGCAATGGATCGTGCTATGGAATGTCATTCCATAGAAATGTTGCTACCACATTGCCTACACATAACGCTGGATCCGCAAGTCATTTGAAAATAGCTTCTGATTTGATAATTTTTTAATGGCACATCAATGTTTATATATGTTTATCTGTATATTTGACATTTTATGGCATTTATGCAGAAGAGGAAATTAGTACGTGATCCACCCTATAATGAATTGTTCCTATATACACACACGAAGAATCACGATGGAGTCACTTTCACAAATGAAAAAGATAGACAAATTCGTGTAATATTAATTTCGGTGTTAAACTTTTATATTGTAGCTAGTCCATAATATCATTCATAACTCTAATATGTTTTAACTTATATTATTTTTATTTTGTAGGCCTATACAGAAAAAACGGGAAGAGTTGGAAGCTGAAGGTGTTGAATGTGAGGTGGAAAAGTTATTTTATAATGGTGTTGGTGGTCATGAAAAAAAATAAGACTTTATAGATTAGACTCTTTTGCAAAGGCGGTTCCCAATAGGAACGGTAAAATGGATGTATCTTACATTCCGGAAAAAAAAATGATGAAATGGATGAAATGAGGGAGCTTGTTGCTAAACAAAAAGAGCAAAATGAAGAGCTTAAAGAAATGATGAAGGCCCAACAAGAAGAAAACAAACGAAGGGTCGGGCATCTTGAAAAACAACTTCAAACGACAATGGGTCTTATTAATGTCTTTACAAAACAACAACACTAGTAGGTCATAAAGTGTTGATATATGTTTATTGCAAAATAATTATTTTAGATCAGCAACTTTCCTTTTTCCATGTAATAAATAATTATTGTACTATTTTATGATATAATGGTTTTGATTTTTTTTGTTATTTTTGTTTTTCATATATTACTACAAAATAATTTGGATCTAATTTATAAATCAATTATCCATCGGTCCATATGGAATCTGACATATAATATACACCATGAAAATTGCTAGGGATTCATGACCACATAATTTGTTGGGAAGTCATCAAATGGAATTTTCTAGGGATTCATCACGACGGAATTTGCTAGGGAATCACCACCATGGAATTTACTAGGGAATGACCACCACAGAATTTACTAGGGTTTCATCACCACGAAATTTGCTAGGGATTCATCACCACAGAATTTGCTAGGGTATCACCACCACAGAATTTACTAGGGAATGACCACCACGGAATTTACTAGGGATTCACCACCAATGAATTTGCTAGGGAATCATCACAACGAATTTTGCTAGGGATTAACCACAACAGAATTTGTGATGGAATAACTAACACGGATTATGTGATGGAATCCTACTACAAAATACACGACGGAATACCATCTACCACGGATTTCATTCTGTTGTCACAATTACGACAGAATGATTGTTTCCCTAGCAAACGCTCGATATAGTATTTTTTGGGACAAAACTCGGTCGTCGCAAATTCCATTGCTATTCGTCCTTTGCAATGAAATTTCAGCTTTTCGCAATGAAATCCTTCCCTAGCAAAAATCACGTTTTTCTTTTAGAGCGAAGAAAATTCTTGGTACTAAGAATCCAACATACATGTTTTCAAGGTGGGACTCTAGAGTAGTTTAAGTTGTGTATAGATTCATCTGGCCTTCCATGTACTTAAAGAGAAGGCATGAACTAAAGAAAGATAGGGATTACAAAGTTCTAGAATGGATGGTAGCTAGCATATTTATTTATGAGCCTTAAAGAGAGAGATTTTTAAGTTGTGGTGTAACACCATAAATTTTCAAACAAATTTTTCATTTTAAAATCACATAATTCTCATAACACATTTCACAAAAATCCCATTTATTTAATTTACAAAATACAACTCCATAATTGTTTGATTAATAATCCAGGATCCTCAAAACATAACTCTTTCTTTTGTGTCCATAATCAAGCCGATGCCTTCCCGCGATCCTGAGAAGAACCTGAAACACATATCACATAACACGGTAAGCAGTGAGTTCCCCAACATACCACACATTTCTCATTAGCCTTTCATGGCTATACTCAGATAAGACCCTCCGGTCAATGTGTCTCAGTGGGACCCTCCGGTCCTAACTCAGTAAGCTCAGAATAATACACAACATAAATCAAAAAGACATAATGCAAGATATCACAATACTCAATATAAGCGCATAAGACCATCCGGTAACACAAAGGTTACCACTCTAGGTAAAGTATAGTGAGAAGACTTGCCTCGGATGATGAACAACTCTTATAGATGTTGCTGCTGCACCGACCTCTAACACTGGATGAAAATCCACAATTACCCAATTAAGATCTAAGTCCAAACCCTCACTCTTTATGTCTAAAGGTAGTCTACTAACTAGCCCATCAAAAACCTAAAACTCATTAGGCCCACCAAGGCCCAATAATGAATGGGCTATCCCGAGGCCCAACTCTTAAGTCCAAGTGACAAGCCCAACACAAGGGCCCAAGGCATATATATAATATTTCTCTACTCAAAATCTCTAGTACACAAGCCCAAAGATCCAGGCCCAATATAAGATTTAGCCCAAAAAGCCCACAACGAGGTTACGTGGGGCGTACCTTCCTTGGTACGCTCAACGTACAGAAGCATGCACGAAATCTGATCGGGGACACCAACCCAGTATGCGGGGCGTACTAGGATTATGCTCAGCGTACGTCCAATATGGCTTTTCTCACTTTCTTGGTTTTAACCTGTTAAGACCTTAGCTCATATCACAGATCTAGACTCACTAGAGGCTCTTACTCCATAAAGTCTATGACTTTAAGCCTTTGCATGGCTGATAAAGTCACAAACACCCAAAACTCTCACTCTCTTATCTCAAAATGCTCATATATGATGCATGGGTTGAGTCAAACGTCCAAGTCTCGATTTTTATGACTCTACACCACTTAAGATACTCAAAGGAGCTGATAACAAACTCTGGAGCTCAATGTCTCCTAAAGTCTCCAACTTTGGAACTAAAACCCTAAAATACACTAAAATGATGCACAAATCAAAAGAGTAAGAAAGCTTTGAGCTTTATACCTCAACATGAAGCTTCCAACTTAGATAAGCTCAGATCCAAAGCTTGGAATCCCACTCCTTCTTCTTCTTCAAGGCTCCTTCTTTACTCCAAAGAAACACAAGATCACTCAATAGATCACAATTGGACACAAAAGCTCAATGGACGAATATTTAGGGTTTGAGAGGGTTGATTGTCTGAGGATGGTGGCCAGGAATGAGACCATCTTATTCTTTATATAGGGACACCCCCCATTTAGGGTTTTCACTTCGTGCCTAGTACGCCCAGCGTATTAGGTGGCTCCTCTTAAAAGTCACGCACATGAATACGCTAAGCGTACACAGACTTATCCTACCAAAACTTCAAACTTCCATATTTTCCTCGATATAACTCCGTTTCAAATGAACCTCATATCCACAAAAAGGTGACGAGAAGCCCTACGCTTCTAGCAACTCATCACAGCCCCGAGGCTTCCTCATGCCCAGGTTGCAGCCCACGAACCCTAATCATAGACGATCCGAAACAGGATGTTACATGTGGTGATTAATTCACCCTTTAACCTATAGTAGCTAGGCAAACCAAGCATGGGGTCCCGCTGCCGAAAGAATGGACGTGGATACATGGGGAGCCACCTCGGGAAGAATTTTTTTGTAGGCTAATTCGTATATCATATACCACACTAAAACGTTTCTTAGTACAAGTTCGTTAGTTTTTCAGGGATTAACCTTATCGGCAAATTTTAGTTCAACTTACTAGTAAAATATATCACTTGAATTTTTGTAATAAGCTATTCGACATAATCAATACAATCTCTTTACCTCTCTCTATCTCTCTCTATCCCCCGTTTCTCTCTCTATCTTTCTTTCTCGTATTCGTCCGTAGACGCAGCGGTCATTCTGATTGTGTGAACCACGCTAAATATTGTGTTCTTATATTTGTTTGCATTTATTAGTCTGTGTGTGAAATCGTTTATCGTTTGTTGAAATGCTTAAACCCAAAACAATTTACCTATTATATGTAGATAAGGGTTTTGTATACTCATATGTATACATATTTTAATGATTATCTACTTTTCAGCTTCAATATCTAGATACAGCCAAGCCTTTAGGCCTCTCCATGTATTTCGGTTTCTTTGGTTGCTAATAAAATCAGTTACAATTTAATTTCATATTTTAGTTATTAAAAAATTATATATATATATATATATATATATATATATATATATATATATATATATATATATATATTCAAATAAATAAAAATCATTTTTATACCACATGTGACATTCTCATTTTTGTGTTACATGTCATATTGTGGTTCTTTTAAATTAATTTTTCTCCACATGACATTTTATGGTTTATTTCCATTTTATTAAATTACACATAATATTTAAATTTAACAATTGTAATAAATGTATCTCAATTTCATTAATATAACTTTCTTTTTAATTTTAAAATCCCTAAATTTAAACCCAATTAATTTTTTTGTTTATTTATTTAAGTTTTAAATAGAAATAAATATTTCAATTTTAATAATTTAATATTTTTTTTATTTTTTATTTTTTATAAATATAAGCTTCTAAACCTTTATATTTAATTTTTTTAATAAACTCGGAGTTTAACAACTCTATATTTTGTTGGTTTATCAAGATTGTATTATAGTTTTCCTTAAAAGAACAAAAGAAAGATTATGTTTAATTAATTAATCTTATTTCTTAATGATTATCAAGTAAATTATTAAACTGATATCTAAAAGAAGTACATAATTAAATTTGAAAGGAGAACATGTCCAGTAAGATTTTGCGGTGATGTGTTTTAAGAATAACAAAACATGTCTTCCACATGGTTACTTTGATTTTCTTATTCCACCCCCTCTGCAACAACATAATTTCATATTAAACTTACAACTTCCAAACATGAAATACATTTAACAAGAACCATAACCAGTTTCGATTTCTATTCTCTAGAGAGCAAAATGGCCCACGGGTTATGTCTTGAAAATCTTAAGATCATGATTTATATCACGATATCTTCGGTGTTGCTTATATTGTTCATACAAAGTCTACATCGGAAAATTCCCTCAATTTCCATAGAAGAGTTCTATGTTAATACCCTTAACAACACCGCTACCGGAAACACCACAGCCACCCCCACAACCAAGAACACCACCATCTACTTTGATCTTAAGCTTTACAACCACAATCCGGTGGGATTGTATTATCGTCCAATGAATCTTACTTTTTCTTACTTCCCAAACAAAACCACCAATAGTAGTATCCCCTTAGCTGTGTACACTTTACGTGGATTTCATCAAGACCATCACAAGGAAAAGCACTTCCGTGACACGGTGATGACGGGTGGAATGATGGTGCAGCCTGGTGGTGGGAGTGTGATGGTAATGAGGGTGGATTTGGTTGGCAGGGTTAAGTTCAAGTCTATTGCGCAATGGAAGCGGTCGGTGGTTGTGGGGATAGATGTGGAGGTTGATGAATTCACAGGCGAAAAGCTTAAGAAGAATAGCATCAAGCTGATCCCTTCTGGTGCAGCACAGGTGGTAGATTGGCTCATCTGTCTGCCGGCGCCGGCGGTGACGTTGCTTATACTTAGTTGTTCTTTTAATTTAATGTTTCTTTGAGATGTGGTTATGTTAACACTTTTTTCCAGATATAGCAAACATTAATGTCCATAAAATGAGGGCCATTTGTTTTGGTTTTTTATTCTAGAGTTGACCATGTTAGTGATTTGAAATTAATGCATGCTAGTTGAAGCTAAAAATATGTCAAACTTGCATTTCTATATCTTTTGTTTTTTTTTATCAAATGATATGTTAAATATGAGAAAGATGAAGAAAAAGGTTTTTCTGTGTACAAAGAAGACAAAACTACATCATTTGAAGATTTTTGCACATGGCATATATAATGGACTAATGGTATGGTACGTATGGATGACATAGGAATTAATCGACGTTTTCTTAGTTTCAATGAATTAGTAAACTATGATACCTTATTTTATGAGATAATAAATAAATCGATCATGTTTCCGTTTCGATGAATTGAGATATGACTCATGAAGGGCTTAATTTTGTAAATGTGGGACTGTACTGTCTCATGGCTTTTTCATTTAGCTTATACTTGAAAGTTACTATCCTGCTTTGCGGGGAGTCTACTCATCGTTCTTAACTCGGATATTTAGCAGCCTGAATTGCTTACCAATTAAAAAAAGTTAGCTCAATAGAAATGTGCATATATAGCCCACTTACATTTCACTAAGCCACACTTTTTATTATGTACCCTATTTCGCATTTTTCTTTCTTTACCGTTGCAGCGACGTAAGAAATCGAATACACACACATCACTCTTCTTCTTCTTTGTCCGAAAATTTGGGGGTGCTTGGTAAAAAGAATAATTATTACGAATTAGTTTATATGCTAATAAGTTAGAGGGATATAACTTATGAAAAATGACTTGTTAGCAGTTTGTCACCGCTATAAGTTATTTTTATCCAAACATTTTTTTTAACTTATACTGGTATGGAACCACTGATAAGCTAATAAGTTGTTTTGTCAAACAAGCCATTGTATGTGTCGTCGTTCAAGTTTGGTCGAAGAGATGGTATCGATGGTTTGTTGTTTCTGGTAGAACAGAAGGTGGGTGATAGTGGCGATTTGCATTGGTGGTTCACAGTGGAGGTGAAGATCGAGGTTGTTGTAGTGTTTGAAACCGGATGAGATGGGTGTGGTATTTAGTTAGTGGTATAACGTCGTCGGGGTTGTGGTTGGTGGTCTATGTCGTTTGTTTCTGGTGGGGTTGTTTTGCATTATCATAATCCGTCAAAGGAGGTGGTATGGTGGTGATGATTTTTCTCAGGAAAAGAGATAAGGTTCAGTTGGTGGTTAACGAAGAAAGCATTAGCATTGACGCTGGCCTCAGTAGGTAATGATGGTGGCGGTGTTGGATTCGAAACTGAGATAGGGATAGGTGGGTATGAGTTTTTTCACGGAAATAGGAAGTTGAAGATAGGATGCAAGAATTGGTGGTGCGGGGGCGATGAGCCTTGTACGATCCTGCTCCGGTTGGGCAGTGAAGAAGTGCCAATGGCTTTGATTTTTCAGCAAAACATGTGAGGTTCGATGGGTTGTGTGGTTTGGATCATGGTGACTCACATAAGAAGATGCCATTGACTTGAAAGCAAGACTTGAAGTGTATGAAAATACATGGTTTTGATAGTTAAGAGGGTAGGGATTAAAGATGCTAATATTCTAATTTCTTGTGGCAGAATTCAGAAAACATAAACACTAAATTATACTGTTCATTTTCAGTTTCTAATTAGTATATATAATAACTAGCCAATTAATACATCTAAATTTCTAAACTAAGATATTTCATTCCAACTTTTAAGTGGCCATCCACGTGTAAACATAAACTAGTTTTTTTTACTAAAATCAGTTTTCTAAAAATTGAATTGGTTTTGAATCATTTTTTATCGGTTTTGCTTAAGCCTAACAGGTTTTGATCAGCGTTTTGGGCTTCAATGGATAACTAGTCTAAACAGTTTTGATTATGGATTAACGGCTATAAATAAGTTTTTGGTTAAACTTGTAAGGTTAAGCATTATCAGCTAACGAGTCAAACTGACTTCACATTGATATATCAATGTCAGCATATCAATTGTTGACCAGAACTTCTCACGAAAGAGTGAAGATTATTTTCACAACATGGTTCCAGATCTGTTATCTTTGCGCTAAGATCTTTTATTTGTGTTGTTTGTATTATCATTGTAAAGTTATATTTAAATCCCTCATTTGAAGGGATTTCGTATTCTAGAATAGTTCATCCTAGTTTATAAGTTATGCTAGTGTTCTTGTAAAAGCTAGTTGCTCGGTTTTTGATGACTTTGTGTTCTTTATTGCTTGATATTTTTTATTACGATCCTTCAGTTGGTATCAAGGTAGGTTTTGATTACATCAAGCAATGTCAACTTCCACTGGAGCTTCTAAACCTACTACCACTTCAATATCTGCAAATAAAATCTCATTATTCGATGAAAAGAACTTTGCTATGTAGAAAAATCAAGTTCATGGTTGTTCTCGAGACCATGGATTATAATATAATGGACATCATCTCTAAAGGTCCACATATTCCAGTTTTTCAAAAAACCAAAGATGGAGTTGCTGGTGAATTGAAAAAAAAAACACATACACGTGCTTAAACTGAAGATGGCAAGAAGATGATTAATTTGGATGTTCGTGCGCGCGCTGCTATAAGAAATTCTCTTCCTTATGATATATATATATATATATATATATATATATATATATATATATATATATATATATATATATATATATATATATCATCTTGTTCATAAATCGACACGCTGAGGGTGGCTTATAAAGGAACTGATGAAGTTAGTGCCACCAGAGAGAAGAGTCTCAATATGAAGTATGAACACTTTTCCGCATACAATAATGAATCATTAACTCAAACTTTTAATCATTTTGAAATATCCCAAAAATACGGTCCAAAAATTTCGTTTTAAAACCATTAATTAAAACCATAGTTATCAAAATCATTTCATCAAAAACATAAGTCACTGTATCAAATCAGAATATCATATCTAAACACATGTTCATTAGATCAGAGTAAAACATCTCAGGCTAAAACATCTTGGTGTGTGCAATGCAGTCATCCCAAGCTCTTCTCTTTGCAACTGAAATTACCTGAAACCAAAACTGAAAACCAAAAGCACGAAGCTTAGTGAGTTCCCCAACCTACCACATACCATACACATAAGCACATATACTAGGCCCCCGCCGGCTACATCGAGCCCCGCCCGGCATCTGGCCCCGCCTGGCATCGAGCCCCGCTCGGTATACAGATTTGTTTCTCTTAGGCCTCGCCTGTCTCTGGGCCCCGCCCGCTATACACATACAACAATATCGTATAATCATACTAGCACATAATGAAAACATACTCTAAATGTATTTCCTGTCCTAAGGCCTCGCCTAACTTGGGCTCCGCCCCTATCCTGCTACTGATGAGTCATGGAACCTCGTCCAAACTCAGCTAGTGATGAGATATGGGACCTCGCCAACACTCACCTCCCTACCAGGTACATACAACTATCACACAGACAACAAGTATAATCTATCATGCAAACATTCCTCGGGCTTGCCCGACATCAGACCTTAGTCCGAAATAACATACTAATAAACCTTCCTCGGGCCCCGCCCGACATCGGACCGAAGTCTGGAAGCATATGAACATTCCTCAGGCTTACCCCGGCATCGGACCGAAGTCCAGAAACATACAAACAAGAACATGCAAGAATCACAAAAACACCAAATGTACAAACATTCATCGGGCTTGCTCCGCCATCGGATCGTAATCTGGAACATATAACATAGCTGAGACCAAGGGCTAACCCCCAGGTCTTCCTATCATGCATAAACTAAATGGGCTAGCATTGGTGCCTTAGACCCATACAAACAGTGAGGAGACTCACCTCGCACTACTGAAGTCCCACGAATAATCCTCTGGCTGCTAACTGGCAATTCCCTAAACTGTTGATCCTTCGGCTCCCCAAGCTACCAGTACCGAAATAACACTTAGTCAAAACCCAATTGTCCTTACTTGGGGTGAAATGATGATTTCACCTCTGGCCCAACAAGATTCACAACCAAGGCCCAAAACTATCAATCCATAAATATCCATCAATGGCCCAATTTTCCAAATTGGGCCCAAACCCTTACATGGGCCTTTCCCCAAAGGCCAATTACTTTTCTGAACCAATGATTTTCCAATGGCCCAAAATTCCAAGCCCATTGGGCTCAATCAAGGCTAACTACATTAGGCTTACTAAGGCCTAATTCATCATTCAAGGCCCATTAGAGCAAGCCCAGCAAGGCAAGCCCAACAAGAAGTCCATTACTCTAAAATCCTTAGTCTATTATGAGCCGAAACCAAAAGACAAGTCCAATACCAAGCTAGCCTACAATCAAAGAGTCTAAAACTTGCACAAGGGCTGCTCACGTCGTGATCCTTTCATGCTCACGTCATGAGGTCGTGGTTTCAGTCCAGGAACTTCCTCGAATACGTACTCACGTCGTGGGGCTTCATTTCTCACTTCGTGAGTCCACATCTGACCAAAAATGAGCACTAAGATCTTAATCCATTAATCCTTAACATGGGACAGTTTATAGGGTCTTCCTTGACCCCAAGGACCATAAAAATCAAAGATTTTTACTCACATATGTCCAATACATGACTTAAACACCAACTTGGGTCAAAATAGAGTAAAAAGGTCCAAGACTCAAACTTGGAGTCTAAAACCATGACTAAAATCAAGATCTAGGACTTATAAGGCTTAAGATACCACCATGATCCATAAAGTTGCCAACTTTATGGGTTCCATGCATGCTAACCAACATTACAAGCCATAAAATGCATGGAAACTTAGATCTAGCAAGCAAGGAAAGGAAAGTCATGAACTTAAAGACTTACAAAGGTCCAAAAGTTCCACAACTAGCTGATGATGAACCCAAGAAGCTAACCAATGCACCACTAATGATCTTCTTCTCCTTAATGAGCTTCAAAGCCTCTAAAATCTCTTGAATAACACCAAAATTACCAAGGACTTCAATGGGGGCTGAGATTAGGGTTTCCAAAGGTCTTGGGAGTGAAAGAGGCAAAGGAGAAGCAACCCTAATCATTTTATACCTTTAAATACCCTAAAAATAGGTTTTTTGTGCATCAGGCGCTCCTCACGTCGTGATCCCTTAATGCTCACGTCGTGAGCCTTAAATGAACTAGGTCAACAAGTCAACGATCACTCACCCGAACTACTCCAACTTCAAACGGTCATAACTTCTTCGTTTCAACTCCGTTTTTGACGTTCTTTATATCCACGGAAAGGTGGAGAGAATCTCTAGACATTTATCAACTTATCCTCACCTCAAAACCTTCCGAACAAAAATCCAAAATTCATAAAGAGCTCAAACTGCCACTTTACCGACATGCCCCTTGGCTCAACGACACAACCAAACTCCCGAATCACCTCAATTACATTATTCGTGCCTAAATGGGTCTAGATCTGTCTTTTCAAAGGCTTTAAGCCTTATGATAACCCATCTTCAGGCCACAGTCCCGAATTAGGAAAGCGATTCAGAATAGGGCGATACACGTTTTCATTTTTTAATTAATCACATGTGAAGAATTGATATACTCAAGCATGAATATGTCTTGGTACATAATTCTTGAGAGATAAAAAATTGAAGTAGAGAGATTATGAAGGGAAATTTCAAAGACAAATCATTTTCCTTGTTTTCCAAGAAGACTAGATTTACTCTAGAAAATGAACAAGATATGTCAACAAAGAAGAATATTATGTTGATTTGGCTTCAAGTGTTGCTATGATTGTGAAGCATTTTGGCAAGTTTGATGAGAAGAAGTTCGGTGAACAATGGAAGTATCAGTCCAAAATCAATCCACCGGTGTCTAGAAAACTTGACGTTGGAAGCTCCAAGAAGTTTGTTGTTGAAAAGAAAGATGAAGGAAAATGCTTCAACTATAGAGGTGTTGATCACTTTGCTCGGTATTACAAGGTTAAAAAGAATAACACTAAGGAATAATCCTATGAGACATAGTACAAGAGACGGGTGGCTTCCCTAAAGAAGCAAAACCTAGAATTTAAAGTCTTGACCAATGATTGAGTAGACTGGGTTGAAGAATAGGAGTCCTCCGATAAAGAAGTTAAGAAGGATGTATGTCTGATGGAATTAATTGATGAGTCTTTTACTGATGAAGCAAGAAGTAGTTCTAGCACCTTTGATAGAGATCTTTCAAAAGCTGACATTGACTCAAAGGCTTCGAATTAGGATTCCTCCTCTTTGTATCAGGTTAAACGCTTTGTAACCTATTCTAATAATGAAAATACTTACATTTTAGTGTTCTTGTTTTAACATTAAAAAATCTAATTAGGATATTCAAAAGCTTAACATAAAATTGAATCTTTGAAAAATGATATTTCAATCGGTGAGAAGTCTCTTTCCCTGATGAGCTCTAAATTCTAAGATGTGTCTCTCACAAATCATGAACGCATCCGTGAGAAAGACTCTGCTCAACGTCTTGCTCAAAATTGTTAAAGTATAATTAAGAATGGGTTTATTCTCATTTTAAAACGTCTAAAATAATTAATGATCAAATTCCTATCCACTGTGAAAAGATAATTGGTGGAAACATTGAAGAAGTAGTTGAAATTTTTAAACAAATAGAAACTAAACCAAGTTTTCCAACACCAACTGAGTTTCTTCAAGAATACAAAACTAAATTTGTAAGCAGGGGTTTTATAGATCGTCAATACCTTATAGACAAATATTATGTCACAAACCCTAATGGACTTGCCACGTGTGTTACTCCTCTAACTGTTATAAACCCTTCTATAAAACCCCCTAATCATGACTATGTAAGTCCTAACATTGTTACCTTAATCAAATTTTCCATCTCCAGTGGTGAAATTCATGGTGTAAAAGATGTGTTGTGTGACTTTTCTTAATGCACAATCAGTGGTTATGACATTGAGTCGTCGATTCCAGTTCAGCATCTTCAGACACTAATAACTTAAAATGTTCTTCACCAATGCGTCATGTCACTGAATTTGCATTTTGTAGCACTAATCACTCACATGTTTCAAGAACAAAAGAAAGAGTTTTCAAATTAAATGAATGTGTTTCATCTCCTTGGAAAACAAAATTTATGAAAAAATAGAACCCATGTTCTTAAAAGAAAAATAGTTTTGGGATACGAAAGTGTTATAGATGTGGTGATCGCTCTCATAAAGTGGGAGAACGTACATTTGTGGAAACACAAAAAGAGTTCACAATATTCTAATTTGTAACAATAAATAGATAAAAAGGATACTTCATTAAATTATCTTCCTACAGAGTGCTATGACATTTTTTAATTCTGCTAAATCTTAAATTGTCAAACCCATTGCAAAATGGGTTCAAAAAGTGCTCTAAATGTTTATAAGTGGTGCAGGGTCAAAAGCGTGTTTGGTATCTTTATAGCAGATGTTGTCAGCGTATGATAGGATTCAAGTCTTTCTTGGGGGATTATGTTAATAAAGATGGTCATGTAGTCACTTAAAGTGACAATGGCAAAGGAAAACAAAGAGATATGATACCATCAAGTGCAACTCAGTGCATTTCTTAAATGTTTCATACGTAAAGGGCCTTAAGCACAATATCATTTCAATTAATAAGTATGTGATGCTAATTATGATGTGAATTTCAATAAGAAATAGGGAAGTGTAATAGATTCAAACAAAGATACAATTCTCACTACAAATCGTTGCAACGACATCCACATCCTGGAAAAGTTTTCTGCTAAAAACTCTCTTAGGTGTTGTTGCTTCTCTCATTCATAATCTCACTTAAATTGGTTGTGGCACAAGAGACTTTCTCACTAAAATTTCAAAGCTATATCTAATATATACAATGATTAGCTTGTAAGAGGATTTCCTAAGAAGAGATTTATAAATGATAAGTTATGTCCAACGTGTGCAAAAAGAAAGAAAACAAATTCCTATTTCAATCTTAAGCAATGTTCTTTTATCATTGCTTTGTTCCATCTCATGTATATGGATATGTTTGGCCTTGTTCCCATTAAATCTCATGATGGTAAAAGTTACTCACTAGCCATTGTTGATGAGTTCTCCAGATTCACTTGGTTAATATTTCTATGCAACAATAATGATGCGTCTAATGAGATTATCTCCCTGATAAAAAAGTGTTAAGTTCTATATGATCGAAAACTCAATCAATTCAAAGTGATCATAGCATTGAATTTTGTAATCACACACTCTAAATTTTTTGTGATGAAAAAGAGATTGCTTAGAACTTCTCTGCAATTCGTACTCCTGAGCAAAATGGTGATGTTGAACAAAGGAACAAGACTCTAATTGAATATGGGAAGAAAATGGTTGTAGACGTTGGTCTCTCTCTCTCTCTCTCTCTCTCTCTCTCTCCTTCTTGGTTGAAGTTGTTAACACTGCATGTTATACTCAAAATCAGTCCATAATTTTAAAGCGTCATGGAAAGACTTCATATGAATTTCTTAATGGTAGAAATCTTGCCATTTCTGTATTTCATGTTTTAGGTTGTGATTATTTCATTTTGAACCAAAAGGACCAATTTGTTAAGTTCCAAGCAAAAGTTGATGAGGGGATATTCTTGGTTTACTCATCAATCTCCAAAGCATTCAGGCTGTTTAATTTGAGAAAGCATGTTGTTAAGGAATCCATACATGTAAAGTTTGATGAATATTGTTTATCTAAAGACTTCGTTGATCATTCAAAGTCTATTTTGGACGAGCTTATTTCATTCTCATTCTATGAAGCCCCTGAATCTGATGTTCCTTTCGTACCTTCTATCCCTGATTTAAGATCTTTTGTCACCTCAAATCATGATCCTGAAAATCATTCCACTCCATGCCTTGAATATGAAGTTTATATTGATCCTAATGATGATCCCTCTTTACCTGAAACAAAAGAAAATTCCTCCATGTCCAATCTCACCAATCTTCAAAGTGTTCATGATCATAATATTTCAATTAATTGGAGAAATTGATGTTTAAGTTCACACTCGTCATCAAGCGTTATCCAAATTTTGCATGTTTTTCAACTTCGTCTCCTTAATTGAACCCAAGAAATTTGATGATGCATTGAATGATGCTAATTGGATTAGAGCAATGTATGATGAGCTACATGAATTTGAAAAGTATAATGTTTGGACCCTGGTTCCTCGTCCAAAGGAAAAAACTATTATTGGAACTCGATGGCTCTTTAGAAACAAGATGGATGAAGATGACATCATTATAATTGTGACATCCCTATTTTCACGGCCAGAAAATACCGATTTCATTTATGTTTTTTAAAAATAAAATCAGAATAATTTTTCAAAATGTGTTGAGGAATTTGTCCCCAAAACAAAATGTAATAAATATTTATCAAATCATTTCTTAAAGAAATTTATTTTCATTTCATTACAAAATTCGGGATGTCCACTTCAATACAGACCAAAAGCATAAACAGAACTTACATTTACACTAGTGATTTACATCTCCTTTAATCTCTCAGTGTAAAACAGCTTCGTATCGATACCTGTGATACAAATAAACTGAGTAGGTCAGGCTTGGGAGCCTGGTGAGCATATAGGGTTTTCAACCCACAAATAATAAATTTATTAATTTTCATCAACCAACAATAAATTTAATAATTTCATCAGCCAGCAATAAACTTATCAACCCACAATAAATAAATTTGTTATGTTTAAACATCAAACAATCAACCCAATTCCCCATCCTCATTATCTTCTTTATTCTTAAGGATCCACCCTAATAAATCAGCTTTTCCTCGTTCATTTATTCCTAAGGATTAACCTAAGGAATACACACGAATTCATCTTTGCCTATGGCACAACTGCAAATGTTATTTATTAGGCGCAACTGCCAATAACATCATTTATGCTCTATTAGGCACAGCTGCAATTGTTATTTATTAGGCGTCGCTGCAAATAACATCTTTTATTTTCTATTGGGCACAGCTGCAAATAACATCTATATCATCTTTCATCTCTCATTCTTTATCTACCCATGTTTTAGTCAACATATTTGTAGATATAAAATACATATATAGTTTAAAACCTGTATAAAACATTCTTTCAACATCAATCTCAAATAAACAAACAACATATATACACATAGCACGTATTTTATATAAAATACTTCATATCTATGTGTAAGATGAAAGTGACTATACACTCACTTGATAAGATGACGATTGGACAATGCTTCGTCCTTTAAAACAATATTCTTCGATGAAACCCGGATGTTTCCTCAAAAACCGGGCTTCACGCGGGCAGAGTTTCGACTCGAAAACTCTTTTTCTCGGGATCTTTGGGGCGTCGAGACTTGCTTCGGGTGTCAGCATGTTATCGGGAATTTGGGGGCTGAAAGTAGGCTTAATGATGAGAAAAGTAGGAGAGAGGTTGAGAAATTAGCAACCAAAACCGGCTGCCTTCGATTTCTATTTATAGGGTTAAAATTTGAGGTTCACCTCGTGAATTCGATCCTGATCATCTCCTAGGCTTTCCGTGTACCTTCTAGGCACGAAAGGTGTCATGCAACGAATTCACCTCATGAACCAAGTATGTTCACCTCGTCAAGGTCTCGAAGTTTGTGCCCCGAACTTCAAAAATCCATATCATTCACATACGAACTCCGTTTTTGACGTTTTTTATATCCACATGTAGGTGAAATTATGCTCTACAACTTTCATTTAGACTCCGTCAACTAATTTTGACTTTATTTTTAATATTATATTTTTAACGGGCCGGGACAGGAAAAGTCCGTTAAAAATTCATAACTTCTTCATCTGATGTCTGTTTTCGTGTGTCTTTTTACCGTTGAACTACTATCAACAAGATCGTCGATTCTTAAAAATCACTCGATCTAAATTTTGAGTTTTGGGTTACATATTGCTAAGTCGAAACTTAGAAAAATCATAACTTCCACATGCGAAGTCAGATTTTGGCATTCTTTTTATGCATGCTCTCGGTTTAACGAACTCTACGACTTTCATTTAGATCATTAAGGCTCAAAATCGTTCTATCGTAAATTTACTATTTACGTCACGCTGTGTCGTGCTGGTTCTGTCACGAAACTTCGATAGGTCATAACTTCTTCGTTATAATTCGGATTCTGGCGTTCTTTATATGCACGGAAACCTTGTGACATATACTACAACTTGGTTATGATTATTTATTCTAAAAAATCTTCTATCAAAAATTCATTTTTGACGCTTATCGTCTCTAAATTGACTAGCCTGGATCTACGGGCGTTACAATAATAAATAAGGCAAGACTTGTAGCACATAGGTTCACTTAACTGGAGGATTAAAATTCTGATGAAACATTTTCCCCTATTTCCAAACTTGAAGCAATTAGACTCTTTCTTGATTATGCTTCTTACATGTATTTTAAAGTATTCCGTATAGACATTAAGACTACATTTCTTTGCGGAGATCTTAAGCAAGAAGTCTTTCTCAAGTAGCTTCCTGGTTTCAAAAGTGAAGAATTCCATGATCATGTTTATAGATTAGATAAGGTTGTATATAGATCAGATACAAAAGAGTAAAAGAACAATAAAAAAAAATAGCACAGAGTTATCACAAAGATGATTTCACTTTGAAATGATTCTCACAAAGAGAATCAGCACAAAGTGGTGATTAGGATTGCAATGAGAACAACCCAATTACATGACTATATAGTTGAACAACTAACAATAAATCCCCACATTAAAGGGATTAATTATAACCTAAATATACAGGTTGATCCTAATCACTAAGATTAAGAATCAGTTAACTGACAGTTATCATTACTATAATTACATAGTATAAAGAAAAACATCAGTACAAAAGATTACATGATGATGCTGATTACACGTTGATGCTGAGGCTTTTAAGTACTCGCACTAGCGCTACTGTTGGTGGATAGCATGTACTGATACTTACATCATCATATTATAAGGTTCGAGCTTACACTCACAGCTCATGGTATGAAATACTAACTACTTATCTTCTGCAATATATATATATATATATATATATATATATATATATGAGAGGGGTGTCATCGAAAACACCTATTCATCAAGGAATCTGGATATGATCTAATTCTCACTCAAGTTTATGTCGATGACATTTACTTTGGATCTATAGATGAAGAGGTGAGCATAGAGTTCGTTGAAGTAATGTCCAAAAAGTTTGAGATGATTATGATGGGTAAGTTGAACTTTTTCTTAAGTCTTCAAGTCAAGCAGTAGTCTAAAGGCATCTTCATCTCTCAAACAAGTACATTGTAGATATGATGAAGAAATTCTCATTCTCTTATTGCAAGGCAACAAAGACTTTTATATCTCCCTCACTAAAGATCTCCAATGACTCAAATTTTGCTAAATTTAATCCAACTTTGTATAGAGGAATAATCGGATCATTACTTTATCTCATTGCCAACCGACCTTATATAATGTTTGCAACTAGCATTTCAGCTTTTAGAAAACAGACTAATCAATTGGTCAAGAAAGAAAAAGTCATCAGTGGCTTGTTCGACCGTTTCATCTGAATATGTTATTGTTGGTAGATGGTGTGCTGACATTCTCTAGATTCAAAACCAATTCCTGGACAATGCATTCAAGTTTACTAATAATCTCATATATTACGACAGCACCAGTGTCATCCTTACTACATAAAATCATGTTCAACATTCCAGCTGATAATCAACCCGTTGATGAAATATTCTAAAAACCATGGCAAAAAATTTCATTATAATAAATGATTTTCATAAAACCATAAGATAATCAAGCATTGTTTTCAAATCAAATCCATAGAAGTTAGAGTATCAAATAATCTCTCAAAACATAAATCAACAGGAGGATGTGGAAAATCATGCCTTCCCCTTGCCTCGATCATTTGAAATACCTAAAAACATTAAAATCCATCACTGTGAGTGAAAGCTTAGTGATTTCCTCTAAAATACTCCACACAACAATACATATATAATACATGCACAGTGGGTCCACATCATAAGACTAGATTGCCCCTCCTGACCCTCAGATTATGACTGGATTGATCCCGAGCCCACAACATAAGATTGGATTGCCCTCCTGACCCTCAGTTTCTAATTGGATTGCTCCTGGGTTTGTTTCTTACAACACAATTTAGTATTGCCTCAACCAAACCACACCATGTTGACATATGCACACAACAATAACAAGCAACAAAGGTAATAATAGTAGATCTACCAGTCTAACAGAACACTACAACATAACAGCATACATACAAGGACAGATATTGCGATACAAAGTATAGTAACAAAACTCACCTCGCAGCCTTGTAGGTAACAACACTGATCAAAGATCCAAAAACCAATACTACAGTCACCTATATAACAAACATGGACGAAAAATCAAACTACAACCAAAAACCCTCAATTTGACCCAAAGTAAACTTGGTCAAAAAGTCAATAATCAAAGTCAAGATCAACACTCAAAGGTCTCTTTATCCGCTTGCCAAATGGTACTCATCCTTTGGTCACATTGTGGCGGAGTAAGGACAGAATAATCGTGAATCATACCATCATCACGACTTGACAACCAACCTGTCACGTTGTGAGGTTTGCTCTAGACAACTTAATGTTTTAAGCTCTTAATCCTTCCATCCAAGCAACCAAACTTTCCAGGAAGCCTTCTCCATCTCAAAATACCATAAAAATCATTGTTTTTTATGCATTCATGTCCAATGCATGTCTTAAACACCAACAACGTCAAAATAAATGGAAAATGAGATCAAATCCCATGCATGGAACCCAAAGCTCACTAATACTCTAGATCTGGGACAAAGGGATACAAAGGAGTCTTAAGAACTCATAAAGTTGTTAACTTTATGAGATTACAACACTTAAGCTTCTAAAAATGATAAGAAAATCGGACCAAACTCTAGATCTAACATTCTTAAGCTAAAATGGTAGGAACTTGAGGACTTACAAGAGTCATAATGCGGCTTAAGATGATGAGGGAATAGCTTGTTAGCTGGGATAATCCACCAAAAGCCTTCTCTTCTTATTCAAGGCTTAAGGGTCTCAAAGATAAATAATGAAGGATAAGGGTTTTCTTGGGGTGAAGGGAGGTGATGGAAGCTGAGTTTGTGCAAAACCCTATCCCTTACTTCCCTTAAATAGGGGCACGATCCCTGAAATTAAGGTTTTTCTTGCAAGGCCTGTCATGTCGTGACCAACATGGCAGCACGTCATGTCACCCAATGGAATGTGTGTTCTTCCTTGGCCACTGCCACATCGTGACACACACATGGCCATGCCGTGGCCAAGTCTTATCCTTTAAAACTTAATTGATAATTAGAAGTGATGCTTACCGGAAACTACGTGTTATAGTTAATATCTTTACTAAACCCATGGGTGAACAAAATATAGTGTTTTCACTGTTAATTGAGCATGCTGTCTATGTCCTAAGATTTTTCTCTTTTAAATTTTATGTATACTATGTGTGAATTTTTTTAAGACTTCGTTTGTGGTTGTTTTTCATTTCTTAGAATATAAATCTCAAAAAAAATAATAAGTTTTTTATCTTTCTTTTTTTTAGTACATAACAAGAAAATTTGCATTCTACACCGTGATTTCTAAAGATGTCAATATACTGAAATCTTGATGCCTTCATCTTCTAAGTTACATGGTTCAGGATTTCACCCTATACATGACCAAACAACGACTCTCCATCATAAAAGCATACCCTGCTACTTTCAATTCTCATGATGAAGTTTTCTGCAAACCATGTGGGCGTCTTCACATTGAGACATGATGAGAAAGAAAGGGCGGCTCAACTGATTTCCATGGAAGTTATCTATGCCAACCTTGAATCCTTCTCACTTTATCCCTACCTCCTTTTAACAGGTTCAAGTTCCTTATATTTGCATAATGAACCTTGTCTCCTATGTTTTTGTTCATAATCTTTTGTCCCTTCGAGTATCTTCCAATAAAAGAGCATTAATCGAGGGTTACAAAGATTATGAACAATTAACTCAATGGTTATAAAGACTGTTTAAACTAGGTTTGCCATTAATAATGAATATGAAGCTTGCAATCCATCAAAATGATGCTTTCTTCAAAAAGATAAAACTATTTTGCCTTCGTTTTGTTTTTAAGAAAAGATTTTGACACAAGGAAAGCACACAAATCTGCATTGATTTTTATAGACAAAAAAATTGAGAGTAAGTGTTTTGAAAATCGAAACATTTTAATGTGTAGTTATGACCATTCAATTCAAAAGATTCAAAATATCTACACTGGTAAGATCTTACTAAAAAGCTGCAAATTTTCTCGTTAATTGTTTCCTCTATGATTGTTTCTTTTTATCTTTTGTTTTATCTAAGGCATTGGTGGTGAATTTTATATTCGATTTTGCAACTATATCTTTGATTAATGTCACTGGTTCTCTCATCCTCTAATTAATTGTACCTTTATGAATTGATGGTGAACTTTAGTGTTCAAGAATTCAACTTTGACTAACTAATGTCCATAGAAGCATGTTATTATATGTGACTAAATCTCTCTAAGTATCTAAGCAGCAAGACCACCTGCTTACATTTCATTTATTCATTAGGATAGCATGTGTAACCTTTAAGTGTAAGATAGCCTGGTCCTTATTAAGAAAAATCTTTATATATGACTTGGATGTTTATTTTATCATAAATTCTCTCTAACCGGACCATGTCCCTAGAAGCATGTTTCCGTATGTAACAAGTCTCAAGTTATGCTAAAGCATTGAGCACAACTCAGTTGTTCACCCTGATAACATAGTCTATTAGTTGAGAGGTACTTGTTTGATCCTTAAATACAATGGTTTTCTTTTGTGTCCTTGACCCTGCTATTAGAACCATAGATTGGGTAAGAAACACCCTACATTTTATCTCCCTGAACCCTTTCTATTTTCACCATAGACTGGGATATGACATCAGTAAATCTTTTACCCTGATGCCCATGATTTTTTCTATTATAAGCATAGATTATGTGAGGGATCAAGCCAAGTGTCTATGATCCTATGTATTATCCCATACAATGTGTGACATCAAAAAGTTATATGTCTAAAAACTCCTGCATTAAACCATACAACGAGTGAGGCATCAAACATCCAACCTTTGTTCCACTATAACATGAAATTCTCTCTCGTTGATTATATATCTTCGGAAGGATTTTTGTAGAACAACGTCAACACATCAAATATTTTGGTTCAACGGTAACTTTCTGGATAAGAATGGAACCATCAATTTTGAGATTCAAGGATTACGACACCCTATTATGTTAAGATGATTGCAAATAACATCATCAGATAAGGAAATCTTTTAAAAATCACTTCAAATTCCCAGTATAAAAGGAAACTAAGGTCTCATTTAGGAATTTATGAATTTTTTATCCTTGAATTATCTCTCTTAGAAAAACCCTCGAAGAGCCTTAAAACCTACAACCATGGCCCCCTCTTCGTCTATGTTGCAAATTCTATCCACTCATATTATCCTCAATAACAAAAATGTTGCTTACTCCGATGTGATTCCACCAAATTTCCAGAACAAGGGTTTGGAAGAGTTCGTGTGGTTCCTGAAAGTTCATCCTCTGAGATATGCTCTTGTTCATCATGTTGTTTCCTTCTACCCAAAGCATGTGTGTAAGTATTACTACACATGTAATTATGATAAACAATCAGAAACTATTATTGGTACTATTGGTAATGGTGGTTATGAAGTTCTATTTACCATGGAAGTTATTCAAGATGTTCTTCGTCTTCCCAACCTCATTAGGTATTCGAAGCTTCCCACTGGAGATCAGTACAAACAAGTATTGGCACATCTTGGATGTGATCCTTCACTCTAAGGAACTCGTCATGGTTTGGTTCCCATTCATGTCTTCCAGTAGGATGTAAGTATCTAATTGGTTTCATTAGTAAAGGTCTACGGCACAAAACTGAGAGTCTTGACCAGTTGAACCTCTTTAAGAGGAGGATTCTCTATGTTATGGTGAATAAAAAACATCTTGATTTTTCCCAGCTCATCTATAACTAACTCTTCAATTCTGTTACCGAGAAGAAAAGGTAAGTTCCCTATCCTCGTTGGTTTTCTCTTATTCTCAAACACATTGATCCAGGGTATACTCGGTCTTCTGAAGATGCAATTGCTAAATCTATGATGTCCTCTAAGCTTGTCAATGCAACTCTAAATCCCACAGGTCCTTCCATTACTCAGTGGATGTTGAAGTGGATTATAAAGCCTTACAATGTTAAAAAAAACACCCCTATATTCGTTTGGGCATTAGGGCCATTAATTATCCTTTTGATGAACATATTTCTAAAATTATATCAATGTTAGAGGAAGATGATGAAACTGAAGAAAAAGAAGAAGATACAGAGGAAAATAATGATATTGAGGATTAAGATGACAATATGGAGGAAAATGAAAAGTATGTTAAGGTTGCTAATAGTGAAGACTCTTCTGGACCTTCCTTTTGATCCCCATCAATCACAATCAAACAGCCACTGCTACGTCTCGTAGATCTTGATGGTGCAACATCTCCTCCCCATCTTAACAAGCATACGTACTTCAATTCATCCTCCTCATCACATCAAGGTATTCTTCAAAAACCTAATGTATTTAAACATGTTTTTGGTTCTATAAAACTTCATCTCCATGGTCATATTCTTGGAGAATCATTGTCAGTTTATTACAACACACCTCAGCTCAGCATGAGGGGGAGCATGAGCCTAAGAAACCAAATTTGTAGACTCAGATTCTCACAGAACTCAAAATGATGATTGAGGTATATTATGTCTTCGCTCAATGTTTGGAACACATATAGGGTGATATTGTTGCTATAATAAGGGCAGTTATTCAAACCTTCTTGAGAGTCGTCGTCGTCGTTTCATGTTTTCTACTTTTCAGTTATTTGTATTCAACTTTTAAGCAAGCAAAATTTGTAAACAATGTAAACTTAAATTCTCAATGTATGAATTTTTGTGTTGCTATGTTTCATTTATATCCAATTGTTATGATACTGTGAAATGACGTCATCCACCCCCAGACGTTTCCGCCGTTACGGTTCGGGGGTGTGACAGATTGGTATCAGAGCATTGTTTATAGTGAAGTAGTATATCAAATAATATAAGATATACAACTATAAATACAATGTGGATAAAATACTCTGACTACAAATATAATTTATATAATTTACATATATATAATATTTTAAGTAAAGTAAAAGTACATACAAGTTAAGGGCAGTGTCATAACGAGAGCATAATAAAAGTCGTATCATGAGTTGAAAACTACGGGTAGGCCTTGGGATATGTGATTAGACCTTTGATAAATATAGCATGATCAACTATATTTATGCGAGGTGTATCTAGCATATACTAGGAAATAGTCGTAGTGAACGACGAGTCTACACTTACCAACACTAAGATATCCAGGATCAAACGTAACATTTAAAATACTATAGGAGTATTTTAGGATATCATAGAACAACACACTTAAACCCTCTATGTATTTCTCATACCCTTATTCTCGCACAGACAACATGGCTAAATTTTACCACGAAGACCCCCACTACCCTGCCATGGTAGCCAATGGATGGATCGAGGAAGAGTCGGAAGAGGTTCATGAGGAGAACCCATAAGTGGGTCCTGAAGAATACTAAGAGACGGATTATGAGGAGGATGATCCGGATAAAGAGTCAGATGATGGGGAAGGCACTGGAGAGGTTATTAGCAAACCTTACCCTATCAAGGGCATGCAAGAGACCATTTCACCTCCTTCCTCCCAGGATGCACCTCCACAAGGGGCAACCCAGCTACGTGTCTGGGCTAGAGGAGATGGCTAACGATCCGCATTAGGCATGCACCCACTACACCATGCTTCGGGCCTTAGCACCCCTACAGATCGAACACTACCTCTGGTTGTACCACGAGTGGCCCGGTGGGACACTTAGGTTCAGGATCTCCATCACAAGGTAATGGAGATCGGTGGCGAAGCCCGAAACATGACAGTGTGAATTCGATACATCCACGAGGAACAAGAACATTATACGGATGCCATGTTGAACCTACGAGCAGATCAGGATAACAATACGGACCACCTACACTCCTTAGAGGAGGAGATGGCTACCATGAGACAAAAAATCCTTGCAGCTGAAGCTAGGGCAGTCATAGCGGAACAGAGAGTGGAGGAGGCCACTCGTGAGATGTGTGAGATGAAGGGGCACCTTGTGCGTCATTTAGGTATATGATAGACTAGTATAGCCTAGTGAGTTAGTGATTTCACTACCCACATCTTGTGTTAGGCTTATTGTACATCCTTACGTTTAATAGTAGTAAAACAAAATCTATGTATGCCTTCTAAGAAGATTGAAACTCAAGTCAATGGAATATTCCTATCTTATTGAATATATGAAGAAGGTGCATCATTTATAAGATACCTACTACTACTACCACTTACTAAACTAAGTACATCTCTGGCAATGTTGGTTAAGACATTGAGAATCATACAACAACAATAACACGACATACTTATGGCATATGACTAGTAACAATTTTAGTTGCTTGCAAATTGTTTCAAACCTTAATACTTGGAATAGAGTCATGCCAACCAGGTGAAGCACAAGACTCCATTCAGAACCAACCCCAATACTAACACCACCCCCAACATGAACTCGAATACCAACATCAATGGACGAGACTACAATCGAAGAAGTGATCACAAAAGGGTGGCGACTATCGTAGCAAACTTTAATACCGAAAGGCATGAAGGATCGGGACACAATACCCACAAGTCTTATAGTGACAGCCAATGTCACAACTAGCATTTTAGGGCTAGAAATTTCTATCCATGTACAAATAGCTTCTTTGTGTAACTAAGAGACACTATGTGTAGTATAAATTAACTTCAATACCATACAAGTTTATACATCCAAAATCTTGTTTCAAGTCAAAACTTCCTAAAGTAAGCCCAAAGTCTAACCCAATAAGCTATAACCACTCAACTTTGGGTCTTAACCCAAGCCTTCTCGGTCCAACCCTCTTAATGGACCTAAAGCTTCTTATTGGGCCCTCTTTGGGCCAAAAGCCCTAGTTAACCAATTTATGGGCCGAGAACACATATTTGGGCCATAGTAGGGCCAGAAATTCTTAATTAGAATAGTTTTGGTCCATAAGACCCTTATTGGACGTTATTGGGTTGTGAAGAATTATTTCAAAGCTTAATGGGCCCTAATGGATCAAAAATATTTATTGTGCTCTCTCACCGAAACTAAAAATCCTTATTGGCCTTAATTCACTTCTTTTGCCCTGGTATTGGATCGAAAACCATTCTTGGGCCGATCCGAGCCCAAAAACGCGAGCAAACCGCAAACCTTATTGGGCTTAGGGAGTTCTCGGCTACACTTAGAAAACCAAGCCCATTTCTATTGTTCCCCCTCCATAACCTATCGGCCCTATATATATATATATATATATATATATATATATATATATATATATATATATATATATATATATATATAAGAAAACAAATGCAAAGAGTTGACTTTTGGAGTGCCACCTCTTTATGGCACAACATCTAACCAAGCATTTGTATTGCATACTTCTATCCATAAGTTATTAACCTCCATGGACTAACACCCTACTCTCTTCTCTCTCTCTCTCTCTCTCTCTCTCTCTCTCTCTCTCTCTCTCTCTCTCTCTCTTCTCCAAAGATTGGCTGACCCCCCCTCACCTTATCCCCCTACACTCTTCATTTCAAACACACATAATCCTCTCATCTCTCTCTCTCTCTCTATCTCTAAAACTCAAAGAACTTCCTTCCTTCTTTCTCAAAAAAATCGTGAACTGTAAGTGTGTTTTCAAGAAGGTTTCTTGAAAGATCATAAATTTGGTAAGTGTATATCACACTCAAGATGTTCTATTTCCATCTTGTACTAAGATTATTCCTCATAACTACCTCATTTTTGTGTTTATGCTCCTAGAACCACCACAACTTCAAATATCTCCTCAAAGAAGCACTTTAGGCCAAAAACTTACTCCATTTTCCTCCTCAAACCAAAAAAGCACCCAATGTGAGCTTCATACCCCTATTTTCGAGCTTTTCTTTCTTTTGGGGGAGGATACAAGTCAAGTATTGTGTTAATCTTTGTATATTTGCTTGCATGTGCATGTATTGTATAATATGTGTGTTAAATGTTGTGAAATTCATGCTAAGAGTCCAACAACTCGAGATTTTTGGTTGAATCTCAATTTGTTGGACTTAGTTAACTTAATATGTTGTTAAAAATGAAAAACTAGTTTCTAAATGAAATATATTTCATTTGATGTATGGTAAATATCACAAGGATTAGTCCAAAAATATGTTTAAACAAATCTTTGGCATGAAAACATGGAAAATGATAAAATATGGAAGATTTCACTAAAAAGGGACTATTTTTGGCCTTGAAGACAACCAAGGGCCATTTTTTACCATTTTAGAAAAATGGGCAGAAAATAGGCTTTTTAGTAAATATGAGCCATTCTTGAACACTTTTGTAAAAATGGGCCTTAAATGAATATTTTAGCAAAATGGGCTATTTTTGACAAATCTAGTAAAAATTGGCCATTTTCGACATCCATGGTAATAATGGGACATTGATGACATTTTGGATAATATTGGACCATTTATGAACATTTTAGTAAAATGGGCCTCTTATAACAATTTGGGTAAAAATTGGGCCTTATGCGACATTTCCATTATAATTAGGCTTCATGTAACAAAATTTATGTTAATGGGTCTTTAGTGACAAGTTTATGTTAATTGGGCCTTTAGTGACAATCTTATGTTAATTGGGCCTTTAGTGACAAGTTTATGTTAATTGGGCCTTTTGTGACAATTTTATGTTAATTGGGCGGCCTTTCATGACAATTTCGGTAATAATAGACTATGTTTGACAACAATAGTAAAAACGTGCTATTTTAACATTTTCGGTAAAAATGATTATATTTTATCACCTGTGGTTGTAGTAAAAAATATACACTCGTAACATTATTTATAACGTTAAATAATGAAACTTAATATTCGCGTAAATTTCGTTAAGGCTCTTGTGAGGAACTCCTTCACTCATACCTACCTAGTATACATAGAAAGTCTTGTAGTTATAACGAGAGTCTCCTGCAGGGAGAGTGGGATATTGTGTATAGATCTATACGGGGTTGACACCCACATCTGAGTTGATCGCTACAGCTATACAAGTCAATCTAGGGTGACAATTATCTTTATAAACCAACGCCTGAAGAACGTCAAGACAGGTGCACTCATCAAATTAGTATGGTTGTAACAACTCACATACAAAATAACAATACTATATTAAGATTTACACAATACATATACTCTACTCATGTTACGAAGTACAAACTATGCATTAACTATTTTACATCAAATTTCACCACTCGGGTCTTAGGGTTTAAGACCATACTTTTTCATATTAAAGAAAATATAGGATTTTCTGGGAATCACTCTCTATATATTGTCAAATAAGATAAACAAAGAATACACATGCAATTATACATGATTTGAAACGAGACTTACAAACTATTTTTACAAGAAAATATTCAATTTTCTGGAGGTTTACAAACTGTCACAAAGTATTCATATAAACATACTTATGAACTCACCAACATTCTATGTTGACACTTTACAAAACGATTTGTATTCTCAGACACACACTAAGCGGGTTGGAACCTATGGACTTTTGGATATTTGATGTGTTCTTGTTGATTTATCATACATTATATATTTGGATGTAATTCATAAAAAAAACACAATGATGTAAACTATGTATGTTGATATCGTAATGTATGATGATGATGGCTGCTATGTTACATTCATATTCAGTTGTTATGATATTTCAAGATGAAGTCACCCGCCCCCGGACGTTTCCACCGTCCCGGTTCGGGGGTGTGACAGGCAAGGGGTGAGATGCAAGACTTAGAACAAGGACTTTGGAACCTCACAGGAAGAATTCTAAGAAATGCGGCTTACATCAACCGCTTCAATGATCTGGCTGTCTTGTGTCAGGAAGGGCTACTCCTGAGTACAAAAGGATAGAGAGTTACATCTGAGGTCTTTCCCCACAACTCCAAGGGATGGTCATTTCTTCTCGACCAACCACCCTTGACAGCGCATTGCTCATCAGTTGACTGACCAAGGCATCCGCCAGGAAAACCATGGTTCAGAAAGCCAACCCTCCCAACGCAGAGGAACAAAAAGAGGGAATTCTAGAATAAAAGGAAAGAGAAACCCCAACAAGGACCCAAAAGAAGCAAGGAATGGTTGCAGTCCTCGCCACTACCACCCCTGCAGCCATCAACCAACCAAAACAATACGTCGGAAATCTCCCAAAAGGTGACAAGTGCTTATCATCACTTTGGCACATGTAGGGAGAGTTTCAACAACATGACATGAGCAAGCGATGAGGGACCCTGCTGTGATTACCGGTACGTTTCTCCTCAAATAACTCATATGCATGCATACTTACGATAGGGGTGCAGAGCGGAGGCTCGTGAGTCACGAAGTATATATATATATATATATATATATATATATATATATATATATATATATATATATATATATATATATATATATATATATATATACACACACACACTCAAACAAAAACCTAGACCATTCACTAAAATATTCCCGGTAGAGACGGCTAGGGGAAGAACTGAAACCACCAACGACACATACCTAGGATGCACCCTAACTCTAAACAAACATTCCTTCCAAATCGACCTAATACCGGTGAACATAGAAAAACTTCGATGTGATCATTTGCATGTTTTGGTTAAGTTATCACGTTACCAATATCATGGGTTATGAAAAGGATGTTCAACTTAACTTACCAAATAACGAAACCCCTATCATATATGATGGAAAACCTGACACAAACCTCTGAATCGTCTCCTGCATCAAGGCTTAGAAGTACCTACACAAGAGGTACCACGCCTTCCTAGTCCACATTGTGGATGAGAAACAGGAAGTGAAAGACAACAAGGATATTCCAGAAGTCTGTAACTTTCCCGGTTTATTTCCAGAAGACCTTCCGGGAATACCACCCGTGTGCCAAGTCAAGCTCAAAATTGACTTGATTCCTGGAGCCACTCCCATAGCCAAATCCCCATATCGATTTGCACCGACTGAAATGCAGGGATTGTCCAGTCAATTGAATGAACTAATGAGTAAAGGATTTATCAGACCGATCTTCTCACCTTGGAGAGCACCAGCCTTATTCTTCAAGAAGAAAGGAGGATCATTTAGTATGTGCATGGGCTGTCAAGAGTTGAACAAACTCACCATCAAGGACCGATACCCCTACCCCGAATCGACGATCTGTTCAACCAACTTCAAGGAACGAGCTACTTCTCAGAAAGTTGATCTAAGTTCGGGATACCATCAGCTTAGAGTCCAGGAGGAAGATATCCCCGAGCAAACTTATGACTCATAAGGTCAACTACACCACACACAATCTTGATTTTGGGGCAATAGTGTTTGCCTTAATAATCTGGAGACACTACCTTTATGTCACAAATCTTCGCTGACCATAAGAGTCTCTGACACATTCTTAATAAAAAAGCACTCAATATGAGATAACGGCGATGGGTGGAACTACTAAACAATTACAAATGCGAAATTCGCTATCATCCAGGCAAGGCCAACGTAGTAGCAGATGATCTAAGTCGAAGGAAGTACTCGGGCCGCCGAGTAAAATCATTGACCATGACCATCCATTCACACATGAACACGCAAATCAAGGAGGCGCCGCTTGAAACCTTGAAACCCAAGAATGTCGCAAGTGAAGCCTTACGGGGAATGAACAAAAACCTTGAGGTCAAGGATGACGGAGCTCGTTACCTCATGGACCAAATCTAGGCACCAAGATTCGGCAGGTACAGAGACGTGCCTTGAATGAGGCTCACAAGACCAAGTACTTCGTTCATCTCGTTTCAGACAAGGTGTATATTTACCTCAAGCAACGTTATTGGTGGGCAAACATGAAGGCAGAAATCGCTATCTATGTGGGCAAGTCCCTGACTTACGCCAAGGTCAAGGTGGAATAACAAAAGCCCTCGGGCTTGCTACAATAACTGGATATACCCGAGTGGAAGTTGGAGAGGATAACCATGGACTTCATAACCAAGTTACCCAAGATGGCGGGTTGACTTGACACCATTTGGGTGATAGATAAAATGGAGAAACTAACAAGGACGTACATCAAGGAGATTGTACGATTACATTGTGTGACAATATCCATTATCTCGGACAAAGATAGCAGATTTACCTCACAATTTTAGCAATCAATACAAAAGTCCTTGGGAACCAGAATTGACATTAGTACAACCCGTCACCCTCAAACCAACGGACAAAGCAAGAGAACCATTCAGACGCTGGAAGAAATGTTGAGAGCTTGTGTGATAGACTTCGGTAAAGCCTGAGATTCCCATCTACCGCTCATTGAATTCTCATACAATAACAGTTATCACACTAGCATTAAGGTTGCTCCACTTTGTAGAGGAACCTATGGAAATCATGGACAGGGAGGTCGAAAGAACGAAACAAGGCCGCATACCCATAGTGAAGGTATGTTATGAACATCAAGTGAGGGCCTAAATTCACTTGGGAACGGGAGGACCAAATGAAAAAGAAATACCCACATCTTCTCCCTAGCTCGTGAGGACCTACTCAAGGTGCGAATTTCGAGACGAAATTCCTTCTAACATGGGGGTTGATGTGACAACCGTTAATTTTGGTCAAAAAAAATCAACAAAGGTCAACCAGGTCAACTCAACTTGTATTATAATTTTAGGTAAATTGTGATATTCCCTAATGCATCCAATGTACAATTCACAAGTTATAATACAAAGTACCACTCTTATTGGAAATTATCGAACATAAACCCTAAATAAGGTTAGTATCGTAACAATTCGATAATTCAATTTTATATTATTTTAATATAAATAATATTCATAACACGATGTAGTGGAATTCATAATCCTTATACTACATGGAAAATTCATAATAAATGCTACAAATACGAATTTTAGTGAATTCATCACTGAATGCAACAAATTCCATACCCGACCAAAAACGCCCAACTTTCAACGGAAAGAATTTAGAAATCAACCTAATTTTTGTGTAACGTATTATTATTTTTTTGATATAAATAAGACAAAACTGCATAAATGGTCCCTGTGGTTAGCTGAAAATTGCCACTTTGGTCCAAAAATATTTGGACTAGCATCAGAGGTCCAAACTTTTCATTTTGTTGCGAGTTTGGTCCAACTATCTATAAACTTTTTCATAATGACTATTTTTCCCTTATTTTTTTTTCTTTTTTAGTTTTTTTATTATTTAAATACTTTCTTGATTAAAAGAAAAAAGAAAAAAGAAAAATTGCATTTTGTATTTTATTTTTATAATTGTTTATAAGAAAATAAAAAAATGAAATCTCTCTCTCTCTCTCTCTCTCTCTCGATTTCTTTGAAAAAATCAACATTCGTGACAAGAATTTCTCCTTCTTTCTTTTTCATCCCTTGGAAACACACACACAAACACATACAAAAAATTCTTCATTTTCAGGGACGAGATCGGAGACGTGAGCCAATTTTGGAGACAAGCATATCTACGGCGGCTCTAGGGCTTGCTTTAACAAGCGGCTCCAGCTCCATCGTGTGCAACTCGAAGGCAACTCATCTGAAGAGGAGCTCGTCGTCTGATGAGGATATCAGAGATGTGAACCTGAGAACCCCTTAGCTAGATCTGAAAGCCCTTCATCATATCTGATTTCGTGTGTTTGTGTTCATCAGATTTGATTTTATGTGTGTGTGTTCATCAGATTTGATTTCATGTGTTTGTGTGTGTGAGTGTGT
Organism: Lactuca sativa; assembly: GCF_002870075.4. Lineage (NCBI taxonomy): Eukaryota > Viridiplantae > Streptophyta > Magnoliopsida > Asterales > Asteraceae > Lactuca > Lactuca sativa. The sequence goes on along the minus strand of NC_056625.2, from coordinate 3,982,922 downwards.
TCATTAGATCTGCTTTCGTGTGTATGTGTGTGTTCATCAGATTTGATTTCATGTGTGTGTGTGTGTGTTTGTCAGATCTGATTTTGTGCGTGTTTATGTTAATCATATATGGGGTTCATGAATGCGTTCTTGAATGTAAGTGTGTGTTCTTGAACTCTTGACGAAGCTTCTGATTTGGCAATAATTTTTTGGGGGAGAGCTCAAGAACAAACCCAGATGTTGTGTGTGTGTGTGTGTGTTTTTTGTTTCAAGAATGATTTTTAGGTGGTGGTAGTGGTGGACGGTGGTCGAATGGTGGTGATGGCTATGTTCTTGAGTGCTCTTGAATTTATGATGATGTTCTTGGGTGTTATCAAAACAAACCTAGATGGAGAGAGAGAGAGAGAGAGAGAGAGAGAGAGAGACAGAGACAGAGAGAGAGACAGAGAGACAGAGAGAGAGACATGTTGTATATGAGAGAGATTTCATTTTTATTTTTTTATTTTGATATAAAAAATATAAAAATAAAATTGAAAATGTAAATTTTCTTTTTTATTTTTTCTTTTAATAAAAAAAATATTTAAATAATAAAAAAAAACTGTAAAAGAAAAAAAATAAAGGGCAAAATAGTCATTATGAAAAAGTTTATAGAAAACTAGACCAAACTCGCAACAAAATGAAAAGTTTGGACCTCTGGTGCTAGTCCAAACCTTTTTGGACCAAAGTGGCAATTTTCAGCTAACCACAGGGACCATTTGTGCAGTTTTGTTTATAAATAATACTTTCAACACATTAGGCCATTATCCTTATTGATAATGATCTTTTTTTAATAAATTGAATTTTTATGATTCATATTAAGTAGTTATACATTTTTATGCACACTTTTTATAAAAACTAACACTCTTTTATAATAGTCCAACAATTTTTATAAAAATAAGAGAGTTGACCTTGATGAGACTTTTCTCATATTTTCCAACAAGAATTATTACCCAACATATATCAAGACATTACCCAACATATAACCAAGTTTTATCCACCAAACAACCAAGTAACCATCACCTCACCCCCACCCTACCCACCCCACTACCCTCCCTCCCCCATAAAACCACGTCCAACCCACCTCTCTTTCTCTCTCTCTCTCTCTCTCTCTCTCTCTCTCTCTCTCTCTCTCTCTCTCTCTTCATCATCTTCACCTTCTTCATTCCTCCATAATTATCTCAAGAACACTCCATTTACTCTCAAGTTTATTCCTCTTAAGTTAGTTCTTCAATTTTTGGATAATACCATCTTCAAGTGTTCTTCAACCATCTTCAAGTGTTCTAAGCTAGAGGATCTTCATCTTCATCTCCTTATCCACTAAGAAATCCACTCAAGGTAAGTTCATATCCATTCATTTTCGAGTTTTTCCAATTTTTATGGGGGAAATACAAGTAAAACAAATTCTATTTGGATGATCTAAAGGCATTGCAAACTAAAAATACAAGTTATGTCACTACAACATATCTAAGCTTAAAAATCAGCTTTTTACAGAAAAGTTATGGTCTGTTCACGAATTGTTTTGCCTTTCTTAAACTTAATATATTTCAAAATTATTTAATATTCAAATAGTTCAGGTCTATACCTTTTTAAGGACTACTTGCACGTGTTCATATGACTTTTCTACAATTTATGGTGATTTTTACAAAACTGCATATCATTTCAAAACATTTTCATTCTGTAAAAATGAATATTTTCACTCTGGTTAGGAACCACTTAAGGTCAGGGAAAAGTATTATGGGCAAATTAGACTCATTTTCTAAGCTCTAAGAGTTTACGGATCCAAATTCGACTTACGATGATTTTTCTATAATTTTTCTAAAAACATGGGCAGAAAAATCAAAAACTAGAAATTGCATTTATCAGACTAAATGTTTTATACTTGTGTTTAGATGTAAGTTTATATGTTATAATCTTTTAAAACATCTAGACATGATAACTTACATGTGTTTATATATTTGATTATATAAATGGACTTGAAAAAACATTCATAATAAACTATAATTGGTATAGTTTATGGGTCACAAATACCACACTATCATTTCAGAAGAACCATATAATTATTCAAAAGTATAATTATTACGTTTTACAAGAAAAATGAGTCATAGTTCACGTAAATCCGTTGATGCTCTTATGAGACATTTACTTCATCGTACCTACCTAGTGTACACCTTAAGTCCTGTATTATAACCAGAGTCTCCTGGAGGGAGAGCGAGATAGTTATGTATAGATCTATACGGGATTGACAACCCCACACCTCAGTTGTTCGCTACAGTTAGACCGGGAAGTCTAGGGTGACAAATGTCTACCAATTCCAACACCAGAAGAACGTCGTTCAGGCATATCAATCATATTAATCATGGTTATAATAACTCACATATGGATTAACAAAACTACTCGGTTTACGGGGCAACTTACACTTCATTGTTTTATTAAAAGATAAAACTACATACTATTTTCTCAGTACAACATTACTTACATTCTTGGTCTTAGGGTTTAAAACTAGAGTTTATATTTACGAAAATATTGGATTTTCGGGTAACATACATTATCACTTTACAAGGAAAAGATAGAAAGGAAATACATACATTTTAGTCTTAGGTATAAGACTTACAACTCGTCTTAAAGAAAATAACGAACTTTCTAGAAGTGTACAAAACCATTTTACACGAAATATTTACAAACTCTTTTCATACAAAATGCTTATGAACTCACCAACTTAATTGTTGACACTTTTCAAAATCACTTATATTCTCAAGAAGCTAGTAGACAAGTATTCAAACCATTTTGAGGGTCGGCGTCTTCGTTTCATGTTTTCTACTTTTCATTTATTTGTATTCAACTTTTAAGTAAGCAAAGTTTGTAAACAATGTAAACTTAAATTATTAGTGTATAAATGTTTGTGTTGCTATGTTTTATTTATATCCAATTATTATGATATTGTGAAATGACGTCATCCGCCCCCGGACGTTTATGTCGTTCCGGTTCGGGGGTGTGACACAAATGCAGCTTCATCATCAACAATTCCAAGTGCCTCATGGATTCGAAGAAGAAGATCAAAGCATGCTAAATTTTGTTTACCCTTTGGACTGTCTACATAAATAATTCATTACAACGGGGAGTTGTTCCTATTCGACATATGTTCATTCCAAAACTAGAATGTGGAATATTTTATGTTGATGAAAATGATCACATGGGTTTCCAAAGATCTGATGAGATTTGTAAGGCTCACACTGAACACTTGTTCCATATGAGGCTAGAATTTTCAGGTAAAGCTGAAGCTGATAGCTATCACTAGTTAATATCCTTTAAGCTGAACAAAAGAATAGAATAACTTACATGTGATGACTACCGATGGATCAAACTAGACATAATCGTTGAAGCTGATAAAGTTTGTTTCATGACTTCTAAATAGATTAGGTTTTGACATCATCAGATTGGGGAAGACTGTAAGGCCGAACCTTATAATCTGACAAGTCAAACCGACTTCACGCTGATATATATCATTCTCAGCATATTCAAGATTACTTTTGCAACGCGGTTCCATATTTGTTATCTTTTGTGATAAGATCTTTTATCTTTATAGTTTATATTATCTTTATAAATTTATATTTAAATCCTTGACTTGTAGGGATTTCATATTCTAAAATAGTCCATCCTAGTATATAAGTTATGTTAGGGTTCTTGTAAAAGTTAGTTGTTTGGTGTATTCTCTTTGTGAGAAGTTCTTAATCAAAATTGGTTGTTGATTACTTTGTTTTCTTTATTTCTTGATATTTGTTTATTATGATTCTTCAAAAACCATTAAAAAAAACCTTTTATTTTAACTTAAATACTTCAACCAATATATTTGGTTTTAAAATACAAAATAATAAACAAAATAATTTGAATTTCAAATTAAATAAAAGCTTATAAATGTCGGAACTCGTTACTATCAATTATAGTCTTGAAATTAGTCATCTTCATGAACGGACATTTTTAATCTCATAATTCTTCAAATTCACTTTCATCTACTTTGTTCATTGGAGGTGATATCCCTTGTACAACCTCTTCTTCTTGGATGAACTCTTCAACGAGCGGTAAAAGCGATATTTCAATAGAAAATAAAATTGTATGCTCTCAACACCATCTAATGTCCCCGTGATGGGAGCCTAGTGGTTAAGGTTGGAATTCCACACATGATATTTAGGGTTCAAATTGTCGCACATCTACATGAGCCTTGTAGCTAGTTGATGTGGGTTATTTAAATGATGGACTTTACCATTTGTTTTCAATGTTATCCAACTAATCATTCAAGCAAACACATACTTCTATCGATTGGGCTGTGACTAATGAACTTCGTTTCGATATACCCCTGCCAAAGCAATTTTGTATCATTGCAACGACATCTAAGTAATCCTTTGTTTAAATGCATACCTCCATTAACTGGTTGGTGATTTGTGAAGTTTTTCGAAATAAACTTACCACTAAAAGGAAAATTGTATTTCGAATCTCACATAGAATCTTGGATGGTTAGTAAATTACAGTACATGATGACTTGAATAGGAAATTGTATTTTCTTTTCTCTCCACCAAAAAAAACATGTCAATGTTGTCAAATTCCTCGATGAAAAGTGGGCTAAAAATTTTGATGTGATGAAATTTCCTAATTCGCTACTCGGGTCAGAAGTTTGTTGGCGTTTAGTAGTTTCATCCATCAAAATGTTATATGGTTGGATGTTGACATCCCGTCGCTTCTAAATGTGGTTCGAGTTCACTTCAACTTAAATTTGTTGCATTTTTTCTCATTAAAACTATTACTATGCCTACATTTATAATAGGGTTTAATGTTACTAGATGACACCGTATTAATTATATGGCCTTTATCTTAATTCATTTTTATAAAGCTTCTACTTAGGGGTGCTTCATTACTTGCCTAGATTAAGGTTTTAAACTCATACTATTATTGATCAATTGATGTAAATGATAAATGGTTTAATTCTTTAATAGATTCATCAATGAATCTAGGATAGAAAACCTCGTATTCTCCACCCGTGACAGTTTAAATAGAAAAATAAATGGTTGAATATTTATAAAAATCGATGGTGAGAGGACCGAGTTCAAATCGGTCGTTTATTTAACTTTTTTATTAAAATCAACTTAAACTTGGAGTGAGTTAGTCTGAGTGCAATACTCAACAATCTATATGGCGTGAAAATGTGAAAGAAACATAATTTATTTATGATGGAACACCCCCACACCCCCCCCCCCCCCCCCGTGCGCGCGCGCCCCTACACACATATACTTTTTTACACGTCACTTTCTCTTTTTTTTCGACGCTATAAGATAGGTAGGTAGATCTTAGGATTTCTTTATACGTCTCTTTCTCTTTTTTTTCTTCTTTGTTGTCCGACACTATAAGATGGGTACGTGGATCTTAGGATCCACCTAAACACTACTTAAACTCATCCCAAATAGATTTATTACAATCTCCTATAATTTTAGTTTTCATGTTATGGAAATTCATACTTGATTTTAGATTTTAATCTTGTTTGTGTTTGTTGTCTGGATTGGTAATTGGTTGAACATTCTTTATTAACTAACTAGGTGTGAAAATTGTGTAACGGATTGATTAAAAAAAAGTTAAATATCAACGTGTAAACGTTAGACATTTTCTAAAAGTAAAGTTTCGAAATAAATACAACCCAAATGATAAATTTGTAAACTAATTTAAACTATAACAAAAAAAACAGACTATAAAAATCATAATTATCAATTTTAAATTTGCTAAAAGTTATTTTCAAACAACATTGATTGTTTTATTGGTTAGTATGACATCATTATTTTTAATTAATAGTTATTCACGGTGTTCTTTAGTTCAAGATTCATGGTAAAATTAAAATAAATAAAGAGAAAATTACACGAATGGTCCCTGTGGTTTGAGTAATTTGCACGTTTAGTCCCTAATTTATTTTGTAACTCGGGACGAATACCTTGCATGCACTAACCGAAACCGAACCGTTTTGCTAAAAAAGTCGAACTGAACCGAACCATATAAAGGCAAGTAACCACGGTTCGGTTTACGGGTAACCGTTAACTGTAAAAAAATAAGAATTATTCAAAATTACAAAATCCTTATCAACAATTTTATTCTTAAAATCAAAAACTCACATAAATTAAGAAAAAAATCAATGCTATTAAAACATACATTTTATGAATAAGATACATAAAGTTGATAAAAAAACCATGCATATACACTTTATGATTTATGAATCTAATATTTTAATAATTGTGTGTAATTGAGTTGTAACCCCAATTTTCGTGAGTATTGTATGGGCAATGGGCAATTGGGTTGTATTTGCAATTTGCAATTGTTGTTTCCTTAATGCATTAATTTGAAACTGGACAATGGACATTAGACAGAATTCATATGTATTTGCAATTTGCAATTGTTGTTTGCTTAATGCATTAATTTGAAACGGGACGATGGACAATAGACATATATATATATATATATATATATATATATATATATATATATATATATATATATATATATATATATATATATATGCTTAATGCATTAATTTGAAACTGGACAATGGATATAAGACAGATATATATATATATATATATATATATATATATATATATATATATATATATATATATATATATATATATATATATATATATATATATATATAATTCAAAAATACCATCTATTCTAACTAAAAGGGTATTTTAGTCAATTAATATAGATTTAATAACGGAAATTTGCATATTTTAAGGAAAATTGCATATTTTAAGGGAAAATAGATTCTATTAATTTTAAAAATCTGATTGTATGGATGATAATTCTCCTAATTCGTAACATTCTGATGGAATATGTTTATTAATATATTGAAAAATAATAAATATGATTGAACCATACAAGAATACACATTCTGACATAATATATATTTTGATTTAATGAATTTCTTGAAGAATAACAAAATTTTAGATACAAGTTAAAAAAAAATTCATTACATTCTTGTTCTATGAGAATGTTATACTTATTAATAACAAAGAAATACAATATATAAATCATTATACCAGATTATATTATTACATATATATTTTTTTCATTATATTGTATATTATTCTGTTTGAATAATCCATTCTTTTTGGAAGATTGGTGGTTATTGTTTATCTTCATCCCATACAATGTTCATCTTCAAGATTCTATTCTGACATAATAGGAATTCAAGATTCTATTCCAATAGAATGTTGTAAGTTTCATATGTACCTTGTTTTGCTTTGATATCTCTCGTTTCGTTCCCAGCCAAGAAAACAAGAACATTCTTATTCTTGATTTCATGTGTACCTGCAAATGAGAAATACAACCACTCATTGATATTGCTTTACATACAACCAGTCATTGAGAAATACAACCAATCATTTCAAAAACCTAGATAGGGGTAAAATTAAACTTCATTGGTTTACATACCTACGCTCCTTGAATTGACTCCTAGCTTTTACCATAATTTCCATTCGGCTTCTTGAATGTCTTTCAATTTGAGCTTCCACCCATATCAAAGGCTTCACCTAAGTGTTAAGTCGATATGTCATCAGGTCAAATGCTCCATCAGGAAGCACAAATGATATTGTTCTATCATTTTCAAAACGTGCCAATAGCACACATCTACACCAAATTTGTCCATAGCCTCAAATTTTATAAAACTATCTATATATATAATATATGTGATATAAGATTTAAAAGAAAATGAAAAATTACTGGTGGAACTTAATGTCATCCAAGTCATGGCTTTTCCCTTTGTAGTTCGTCCTTGTGCCTCCAATAATACTCTATCATTTAGTCCAACCTTACACTCAGGCATACCAATGTAACAAGAATGAAATAAAGGCAAATTTGTCCATTAGTTATTTTTTTAAAAAAAACTTTTTAAAGATAGATTATAGAAAAGAAAGAGAAATTTAGTTTGACCTCAAATAAGTTCGCATCTTCAATGCATCAACAACTTCCGATCTAACTATTTGCCCATTACTGTTGACAAGCATATTCACACTCTCCACAACATCCAAAAATACCCGAAGACATTAACAAATTGTTTGTTTGTAAATTGTAATATGAGTGATAGCAACAACCTTTCAATATATTAACAATTAGAATGTAGACATACATTTGTGAATGCCTTGGAGTGCATGCCTCAAGCATCAGAGACAGAGGTGTTTGTAGTAGAGGCATCTGGAACAGAAGCACCGACAGTCTCATGTTGAATTGTGCGGGGACCCATAATAGAATCCACAACTCTGTGAGCCACAACACTTCCAGTACCAAAAGCCATTCCTAACATACCAAAAGTGTCAAAATATAACTCAAATTCATAAAATTAAGAAAGAAAGGAAGAAAAAGTGTATACGTATAATAATGATATAGGATATGGTTTATATTGAGTTACTTTGAGCTATAGTTGAACCAATGCCTCCAAAAATCGATCCACCACCACTAGACTGAACAGGGGTAGGAGGGGGTGATCGGTTAACTGGTGCTGCAGGTGGAGCAAGAGCAGGTGATAGTAATCATTTAGAAAAATCCCACAAGAAGACATGCCTCGTTCTTTTTGTAATGTATCCCTTCACTACGCCATGAGACAGCATTTGTAACAGCCATGGGAGGTCTCTCTGAAACTTCCATCCTATATGAATCAGTCTTTATGAACTCACTAAGGATTTTAACTTTAGTGAATTGAGGGTAACCAAAGTCCAGGGAGAAGAAACAGAAGATGTTGTTGTCATCTTATCATTGAAAAAAAAAGGCCCTAAGTTCTCGCTTAATGAGAAACAGATGTAGAATTTCTCCGAAAGTGAGTAAAATTTGTAGAGGATTTCGAAGGAGAAGCTCAGATTAGCAACATCGAGAAATAGGGGTAAAATTAAACTTCAGTGGTTTACATACCTACGCTCCTTGAATTGACTATCCTAGCTTTTACCATAGTTTCCATTCGGCTTCTCGAATGCCTTTCAATAGAAGCTTTCATCCATATCAAAGGCTTCACTTGAGTGCTAAGTCGATATGTCATCAGGTCAAATGCTCCATTAGGAGGAGAATGTGAAAATCTAGTTGAAGCTCATCGGCGGCAACATCAAATGATGGTGGTGGCGATCTTCTTTTGGAGCTAGGGTTAGGGAGGATCGAATGGGATAAAATACAGTAGTGTTGATTGTTTTAAAAAGGGATAAAGGTAGGTCAAAGTAATTCCCATAATTATATGAGTGTATTTGTAGAAAGTATTTATCAAATTACTAAATTACCCTTATTTATTTGTTTGATTATTTATTTATTTTCTAAATTTTGATTGGCCCACATTTATGCATACAATAACACAATAATTACTTTAAACACCTGAACCTATATATATATATATATATATATATATATATATATATATATATATATATATATATATATATATATATATATATATATATATAGTGGCGGACCTTAGTGGTGCCCAAGGGGTCCCGGGTCACTGCTCCAATTCCGGCACGTATTGTAAAAAAAATTTATGTTTTTTCTATTAGGTGCACCGGCTTAAAATACGAGTGCCACTATTAATGTAGATTTTTTCGGAAATTTTTTTTTAGTGTCACTCCTACTAAAACGTTCTGCGTCCGCCACTATATATATATATATATATATATATATATATATATATATATATATATATATATATATATATATATATATATATATATATATATATATATATATATATATATATATATATATATATATATATATATATATAGGGAATGGTTATTTGGAAAACAAAAAATAACTCTAAAAATCATAAAAATACATAAAAAAATACTTTGAGATAACAAAAAAAAAATTTAATTTTTTTATCGAGAAATCGCAACTTTTTTAATAAAATCGTTGAAAAAAATAAAAAATCAATTTTTTTTAAAAAATGTTTTTTTTAAAAAGAAAATCAGCGATTTTATACTAAAAGTTGCGATTTTTTTCATAAAAAATTAAAAAAAAAAAAAAAAAAAAGACAAAATTGCAAGAATGGTCCCTGTGGTATGTCCAAAAATGCTACTTTGGACCAAACAAGTTTGGACTAGCACCAATAGTTCAAAAGGTATCATTTTGTTGCGGTTTTGATCCAAAACAGTTTAAAAAATCTAAAAATGACGGATTTGCCCTTTTCCATTTGTTTTTTTGCTTTTCTTTTTGTTATTTAATTATTTTATAACTAAAAAATATAAAAACTAAAAGAAAATATTTTTTTTTCTCTCTCTCTCTCTTTCTCTCTCTCTCTCTCTCTCTCTCTCTCTCTCGATAACAGCCAACATACCCTCTCTTCCATCATCTTTCTCACCGAGCTCTCCATCAAAAACACATTAGAATTTCTGCTATTTTTCCTCTAAATCAAAACCCACTTCCATCTTCATCCCTTCCCCCTAAGAACAAGAACAAAATAACTCAAAGTCAGAAACCCTAAAAGTTGAAGCAGAAAAAGATGAATCAACCATCAACCCAATTCATCAATTCTTCAAATTACAAACATCTTCTCAAAACCCAGACCCTCACCTCAAAGGAAAATTCACTCTCAAGAAAAACCGTCGCTCTTCCTAGCACTTTTCTTCCTTTCCCCTACCATCACTAACATTGAACCCGAACAACCTGAATCTGAAATAGAACAACAAGAAACCCTAATTATCAATATTGCAAAATCTAAAACCGAATATGAAGGATATGAAGAATATGAAGAAAGCTTTGGCGGCTTCTGCTGAATCGTTCCACATCAAAAATCAACAACGGTGGTTCCATAATAGCAACGTCGGTGGTGGCAGGGGTTGCTCCAACGGCTTCTGCTGCTTTGTTCCTTGTTGTTCCAACGAGCTCAACGAGAGGGAGGTCAGGGAGGCGAGAGCTTTCAAAATAGAATTTGGGTTTGATTTTATAGATGAAACTTTTGTTCACACCTTCTTTGATTTCCCCATTTCAGATGAATATTAAGAAAGTTAGGTTTGATTTTATAGATGACTGTGAAGAAATCTAGGTCAAAATAGAAATTTGGGTTCGATTGGGGAAGAGAGATTGGCATGAAGGCAAGAGATGGGGAGGTGGCGAGAGGGTGGTTTACAGTGACGTGAAAGATGGTAATCAACAAGAAATCAAGAACATAAGGGAGGATTTGTGAGTGGTTTACAGTGACGCTACCTTACTGGTGGTTGTGGGTGGCAATTCGGTGGCTGTGGGTGGTGACCGGCAACGATGAACTTGTCTTCTTTGGTAACATCTTGTGCTTCATCAAGATGGTTGTTCGAGTAATGGAGTTCCATCAGTGTGTGTATGTGTGTATTTTGGGGAAGAACACAATCATGTAAGAGATAGATAGAGAGAGAGAGAGAGAGAGAGAGAGAGAGAAAATATTTTCTTTTATTTTTTTATATTTTTTTAGTTATAAAATAATTAAATAACAAAAAGAAAAGCAAAAAACAAATGGAAAAGGGCAAATCCGTCATTTTTAGATTTTTTAAACTGTTTTGGACCAAAACTGCAACAAAATGATAACTTTTGGACTATTGGTGCTAGTCCAAACCTGTTTGGCCAAAAGTAGCATTTTTGGACATAGCACAAGGACCATTCTTGCAATTTTGTCAAAAAAAAAAAAACATTTTATGATCTTTAAGTATTTTTTTATGCATTTTTTGATTTTAGGGTTTTTTTCCCATAGAACCTAAACACATATATATAATTGAATATAATGGTTCGGTTCGGATATCTACGGATATCTAAATATCCAAACCGAAACCGACCCGTAAGTACACGGTTTTTTCGGTTTCGGATTGGCGGGATCGGCTCCTAATCACCGCCCTCCTTCCCCTTTACCCCCAACAGATCGACTCTCTCCCTCTCAGACTACGTCCTCTCTTCTCCTCTCAATTGTTGATACAATCTTCCTCAGAATCGATGACCCGCCCGACGATGATCGCAACCCACTTTGTCGATGTATTTCAAAAACTGGTTCGTCTTTCAAGCGATAATCACATCTCCTATGGTACCGACTCCAACAAGAAGAAGTAATATACTATGTGGGACCTGGCGTCCGTCAACCTATTCAACTAACAATTCTTGGAACCCAACGTCCAACGAACAAATCTTAGATCTCGAGGTTGCCTTGGCTGTTTCCGACCAAACCCCCAGCTCTTTCCCCTTCGTTTTCTCCGTACCATCACGCCCCATAAAACCATTGTGGTCGATTAGGGTTCAAAATAGCTGAAAAACCTAAAGTATATGTGATGTTCATGCTCCTGTTACTGTTATACAAAATTGATTCTAGGTATAATCAGTTGGACTTCAAATCAGAAGAAATTGTGACTATTTGTGACTGATTAGGCTTCAAATCAAAAGAAATTGAAGTTGCATTAGGTTTTTTTTTGCGTCTGTGTGTAAGTGTGTGTTTGTTTATATAGTGTTTGATTTCTAGATTTGATTCTTTTGACTGGGTTTTTGGATTTGATTTCTTGAATAACTTTGATCTTGTGAATGGATTTTTGGTTAAGCATTTTTTTTCTTGGATTTTAACATCGGTGGTGTTTTTCCAATTACAGAGGTAGTGATGGTGGTAGTCGGAGGTTAGTTGTGACGTTAATCAGAGGTGGTTTATCGTGATAGAACACAATGGAGGGAAGGAGGGCTGGATGGTTTGGTCTTTTAGTTTAAAGAGCCAAAATATTTAACTCATTTTTTCAACATATTTATTAATATTTTTAATAATTAAGTAATGTAAAAAAGATAAAATAAATGAATAAGAGCAAATAAGTCTTTTTATGTTAATTAGGGACCAAGCTCGAAACAAAACTAAACTACAGGGATCTTTCGAGTTAAAAAAAAATTAGGGACCAAACATATAAATTACCCTAGTACCATTCGTATAATTTGTCAATAAATGAATAAATGGTCTTGTTTAACTAACTATCAGAGTAAATTTACTTATAAATAAACCCAAATGTTTGAAAAGGCATTGCATCTATTTATTGTAGTATTCGTGACGATAAAATTAAGTTACAGAAATTGTCCTTATTGCTTTAACGTTTGTAGAAAATTTGCATGTAATATTAGTCCTTATTACAATAAATAGACATTAAATGTAAATAAATGATGAACAGTTAACTTCATCACATAAATGATATATGAAAAAAATGGATAAACTTATTGTATATAAGGCCTTAAATTTAAGAAGTTAAACTTGGAAAGAATATTTAGACATCTTAAATATAATTAGTATTATTAGTAATAATACTAATCCTCCTAATAAATGAAAATACTTTTATCATTTGTCTATTTCTCATTCATTTTGATACATGTCATTTTCTAGAATTTTTAAAATTATTATTTTTCACTTGTTAGTTTTTAGGAATTTCAATTTTCTTAAAATAAATTTCCAAAAAATTCTAATGGATTATATATATGTAAAGTTATCATTCTATTAATTTGATAATAAATTCTCATAAATGCTCCAAACAATTTGATTTTTTCATAAATGCTCCAAAATATTACATTTTGTTATCAAAAAATTATTTTATAAAATATTTAATGTTTATATATTAATATTAAATTTTTATTTTTAAAAAAACTCCTGTAATACACGGGTTTCACACCTAATTATATTTAAGATGTCTAAATATTCTTTCCAAGCTTAACTTCTTAAATTTAAGGCCTTATATAAAATTGAAAAACATATCACAATGACAAATGAATGAGCAATGACATGATAAAAATGATCTTAATTTATAAGAGTATTTTTTTTCTTTTGAAACTTCAAACCATCTAAACCTACTCCTAAATACCATATATGTCTTTTTTATGAGAGTATGTGTTGGAATTTAGATTAGGAGTGGTCTTATGATACCAAAGAACTTCTAGTCCAACAGTATTTAATGTTGTCTTTCCTCCTTAAAGTTGAATATTCAAGTTATGTTGTGAACATAAATGGAATTAAAACGTTGTGGACATAGGTGAAATTAATGAATAATTTAAGAGTATATTAGATTTATCCTAATCCCAATAACTACTACGAACAACTTTGGTGGTCATTACCCTAACATCGATTGTTCAACAAGGAAACAACTTTGGTTTTGAACTTTTTGAATACTTAATCCTCTATTGCGTACACTATACGTGTGTCTATGTTAAATATTCTTGAATATCTCATAGAACCACTTTTATAAGATGTTAATAAAGTCAAAGGCATCACCAACTACATCAAAACTAATACGTATTTGGGTTATGTAGTTTTATAACTTCAAACAATATTAAACAAGCATCCGTTGCTAGCCTACTAATAACGTCAATAAAATTTCATGATGGTTTTCACAAAATTAAGCTTAAGATATAGTGAAGTATACCTTCAAAACTTGAAGGTTTTATGAATTGGACTTCAATTTCACCAAAAATGTGGTGAAGATGTTTCAATTGTTGTTACGGACCAAAAATTGTCTATTTTTGGCACAAAAACTTTTTTTTTTTTTTGGCAAAAATGACAAAGTTGAAGGAATGTGAACACCTAAACATGATGGTCGAAAGACAGCTGGTCAGAACCCCTACCTTAATGTTCTACCCAATGTCCAACTCATGAGCAAGCCGTGTTCGCCAAAAAGTCCCACATATCTGAGTTGTTACAAACTTCAACGTCATACCTGCCACCACGTTGTTTCTTAGTTCAAATTGATTCTTGACATTCACACACAAAATCTATGTCGCAATCACAATTTGCGTTCACCACGAATACACACGACATCCAAGTCATGCCCCAAGTCGCACTACGTAAATTTAAGGTGGTGATTTAGAACATGGTACTTCGTCAATATCTAGCGACACTTGTTCAAAGTGTCGCTAAATGTACCATCTCCAAATCTCAATTAACAACACATTAATGCACAACTCAACCCACCATAGCTTGATGCTTTAAAAACAGAAATTAAAACATCGTTGGGACATTCTTTACATCATGTAATTATTTTACGCATGCATGCATTAATTACTTGTACATTTCCATCCCGGCACATAAACATATTTAGTCATTTTTCAATGTTCAACTTCACATCCAACAAACGTCCAATGTATGTTATCTATTATTTTCTGAAATGAAATATCATGTTGAAACAAGCACCCAAGCGTTGCGGGTACCTCTTAACATCTCTAACAAACCGTCACGACAAATGCAAAATCATTTTATGTTTCCATAAAAGTCGCCAAGATTCAAAGAACCCTCTAAAATTAAGGGCTCGACAAAAATAATTGAATACTTACTAATGAAAAACTTGATTTAAACTTCTTTTTTTTATAATATATTTTTCATCAATATTTATATTTTACTTTATTTGATGAAGATACATGAATGGGAGAAATATTTACACGAGTCGGGCATATTTGCTTTTCATAAAGTGTACCCTGAAATCTTCCTACCTCTTTAACTAATCTTTGTACAAAATGAAATAAAAATCTATTTTGATTGATTTAATCGCGACTACCACTTGTTAATCTAAGAGGGACAAGTTAGGCATGGATCCTTTGTAGCATTCATTATCATTTAATTTAGTTGAAGAAAGATATTATTTTATGAATATTGATGAAAAACATGACAAATGGGTATGTGTGGGTTAGCCCACAGAATATTTTTTAGGGAGATATGAAAGCAACAAATGATAATGAAGATAGAGATGGGCATGTTATCTATGAACCTTATTAAACCCTAATTAGCAACCACTATTCTAGAACTATCTAGTTATGGTTTGACAGACATCTTCAGGCTATGGTTATGTTTCAGTAATTTTATATGTATACATTACCAGAAATATATAAACGATGAACAATTATTTTAGATTTAAAATGATGTAACGATTTTTTAAACAGTGTGCAAAAACATATAATTGAAATATTATAATCACCTCCATAAACCATATATGATTTTATAGACGATTATTAGTCATTGTTTTAGATATGGTTTATTTTTTTAAACGTGAAAGAAAGGCCAGCAAGAAATTAATTAGCGTTTAGTCGATGCATTTTAGCTCTTCCGAATCTTAAAGGCCCATAGACATTAAAAAAGAAGTTATAAAAGTAAAAATTGTTGCTATTAGCATAAAACAAGAGAAAATACAATTACTTTTGTTTTTAGCATACATCATGCGTATTAAAAAACTATATTTTAAATTCTTCCAAAAGAATATTCTTGCAGAATTATTAGAAGAAATAAACTAGAGAAAAAAGAATCAATAATTATTATATAAAGTCTAGTAAATCTTTTTAGAGATTATTTGGAAGATAAGTTGCTTTAAAATATACAAACAACAAAAGTGAGGGCTTCAAAAGTCAAGACTCACTCATGACTTATGATGCTTGAAAAGAAACACATAAAATCAAATAACAAAAAAGGACTTTGTGGCACGTTTCGACAAAATTACATGAGTGCTCCATTTGGACTATTACAACTTGAAAAGAAACACATATATGTTTGGTCTAGGGATGAGTATTTGGTTTGATAGAACCAAGATCGGATTCAAAAAGAAAATCAGAACTGGCTCCACCAAAATTTAATATTATCATAATGGTTCCTTGTTTCAAGATATTTACTTTTTTCGGTTTTAAAGTATTCAGTTTCCGAGTCTGGAACCGAAAACGATTTAGGAAACAAATATTTTGTGAGCTAAACCTGGTTTTGGAATTGATACCTCCTTAATCGGCTCGACTCTCGGTCCTATATTTTTGTGCATTTCGGTTCTCGGGTATTTGGTTCCTGTTTCGAGTCGGAAATAATGCTTATCCCTAGTTTGGTCAATGAATTTGTAATGTTACTCATTGGCATTTTATATATGTAAATGACATATTGTAGTCTGTAACCTTACTCATTTGTCGCACAAAAAGATAGTACAAAGTATGCAGAGTCAATCTATAAGGACACAAACTAATGGTATATGTCAATTGGCATAATGTACATTTTTCCATAATAATAAACAAATAACAAAATGGGTTGTTTATAAACTAAAATCAAGAAATAAATAGAAACAACATAAAACAGATTTTCAAATTCTAAAGAAATCGATAAGTAAAAGCGATCAAGTATTGTGTTGACTCTTCTAATTATGCAGATTAATCAAGAATTGATATCAAGGCGTAATTGATAAGTGTCTAAGATGGTATTCAAGACCACCACCATGACGTGACCCACGTTTCTTTTATTTAGTCAAAGTCTCAAAGAGTAGGTCCATTTTGTTAATTCAAGCATGTTTACGCCTTACATATTATTAGGAGGAATTAGACTTGTCTTCACCTAGTCAATAGTCAATAAGAAAAGCTAGTATTTCTCCACGTTTCTCTACTCCATTGCATGAGCCTAGATTTTAGCAAGTAGTTAGCAACCTTGAGTCTTTATATTATAAGTTCTGGAAGGAAATGAATTAAGCAAAAAAAATTTGGTTTCATATTTGTTTTACTATTGTCACTCTCTTACCTATAATTTCTATGGAGAATAGCCATCTCTAAGTGGTGTCTATCAATGGTGCTTTCATTCTCGTTTATCATGCCTCCCCACGAAGATCCGTCAACCAAAGACACACTGCCAACTACCCACGAGCAACTCTCTACACTCCTTGCTATTTCTATTGCTAATCTTCACCGTCTTGATGCAATTATCACACAAATGACCACCGTCAACACCCTCATGATCGGCATTCAAACCAAAACCATGGCCAAAATCATGTCGCCTCCGCCTTCGCTCCCACCATAGAATCACCAACTAAGGTCGTCGCCACAACGATTGCCAACAACAATGCTATCCACATCGCAACTGCCACCGCCACAACGGTCATTATCGTCACCACCACCGCCGCCTCCAAAACCATTGCAATTGCCCATGTCAACACAACACCCACTTCCATCGTTACCGCAACCGCCGCCATCAAAAGTA
The DNA here is from genome assembly GCF_002870075.4 of Lactuca sativa. NCBI lineage: Eukaryota > Viridiplantae > Streptophyta > Magnoliopsida > Asterales > Asteraceae > Lactuca > Lactuca sativa. Next base: position 3,964,945 of record NC_056625.2, on the reverse strand, counting down.
GCATTCACGCAATTCTGACCCGTCACTTTTCAACTGTTCAACCAACAGTTTCTCGCTCCCGTTGTTGTATGCACCCGTATGCAGGACCTTGAGGAAAAGGTCCATTTGAAAGACGGAGGAATTGATACATGTCTAAGATGTTATTCAGGACCACCACCATGGCCTAACCCACGTTTATTTTATTTAGTCAAAGTCTCAAAAAGTAGTTCCATTTTGTTAATTCAAGCATGTTTACGCCTTGCATGTTATGAGGAAGAATTAGACTTGTAACAACGTAAATTTTCAAAACAATTTTTCATTTTTAAAACATTCATTCACTCATAAAATATTGTCAAAAGACATTGTATCAATTTTTATCATCACAAAACATCTCCTTAGAATCTCAAACATAAACTCCAATGCGTGTATGTATGAATCATGCCGGCGCCTTCCCGCGCTCATCACTAGTACCGAAACACATAACACAACAACTGTAAGTATAAATGCTTAGTGAGTTCCCCAAAATACCGCATACAACAAATACGCCACTCGAGGCTATAATACGACCTTCAGGTCGTTGTGTCTCAGCGGGACCCTCCAGTCCCGTAGCTCATTGGACCCTCTGGTCCGGTCATAGCTCGTTGGGCCCTTCGGCCCGGTCTGTATCGTTGGACCCTTCGGTCCGGTCTATAACATCATACAACATACACATAACACATAGCACATAATCTCATACATAGCACATAAGACTCTCTGGTCCACACAATATACAACTTTAGGTAACGTATAGTGAGAAGACTCACCTCGGTGTCTCGGTAAGTATCTGACTCGGAAGAAATGTGATCTAGCCTCCGGCTAATCACATAAAGTAAATACTCCCATAAATACAACTGTACTCAACCCTAAAAGTCAACAAGGTCAACAGTCAAACTTGACCCGACTCATCGAGTGCACTAGGGCGACTCGGCGAGTCTACACGTGTCCACTGACTCTCTTAGTCCCCCTATTGGCACGTCGAGTTCTTCCCCTGACTCGACGAGTTCCACCTGACATGAATCGCGGGGCCACCCCAACTAAACTCGCCGAGTCTCAAGAACAACTCGGCGAGTTCCACTTGAACTCAGTCTCTCCTGACTCTCCCTGACTCACAGAGTTATTCCTCAACTCGGCAAGTCCACTCACTGGGTGATTAACGGGTAACCTTCATACTACTCGTCGAGTCTGTTCTTCAGACTCGGCGAGTTCATGCCATTCAAAAACTCTATACAACTCCTGAGCTCAAATCTGTTCCATACAATCATAGATCTGGCCTCCCTAAGCCTGATAATCACGTAAAGTTCGGACCTTGGCACTCATATAACATCTAAATGGTCCAAAATGGTGATTTAGCCCCAAAAATGACATCCCAAGCTCATGACTCCCAAAATGACCCACAAAGCCCCAATGGTTAAGGCCTCTGGACCTCTTTGGGTCCAGATCCATAACACAAACTCGAGAAGGGACCAAATGCTCTACTTAATCAACCTCTAAAAGGGTTAGAAAACCCTAACACAAAGGATCAACACCAAAACTAAAGAAGGTCCGAGAATAATACCTCAATACAATCTCTCTGAGCTCAAAAACCACCAAAATCGCACCTCCTTCAGCCTCCTCTTGCCTTGGTCACTTCCTTCTTGCAAAAACACCCACAAAAGGATCAATAATGGCCTCTACTTCCTCACAAACGCTCTAGATCTCTTAGGGTTTATCTCTGGGGGTTGGTGGCCGCAAATGACGGCCCTAAGGGCCTTTAAATAGGTCTCAAACCCTAGAAATTAGGGTTTCATTAAACAGTGTGGACTCGCCGAGTCCACTCGTGAACTCGCCGAGTCCAGCTGTGAACTCGCATACGAATCTGCGACCATACTCGGTGAGTTTTGATGCCAACTCGCCGAGTCTCCCCACAATACCCAAAAATAAAGGAACAAAATATAATACCTGGGAATCCGGATGTTACAAGACTTGTCTTCACCTAGTCAATAGTCAATAAGATAAGTTGTTACTTCTCCACATTTCTTTTATTGCATTGCATGAGCCTAGATTTTATCAAGCAGTTAGTAACCTTGAGTCTTTATGTAAGTGCTGGAAGGAAATTAATTAAACAAGAAATTTGGTTTCATATTTGTTTTAGTATTGTCTCTTTCTTGTCTATAATTTCTATGGAGAATAGCCATCTCTAAGTGGTGTTTATTAGTAATCTACCTAAGTTGATAGTAGAAGATACTAACAAAATATAATACATTTTTATTTACCAATATGTCTAATTCAAACAATCTTTTTGTATTAAACATAACCTTCCAAACCTATTGTAAACAAGAACATAGAATTAAGATGAAATGTTGCATTAAATTTTGTGTAAATATTCTCAAACAATGTTCATTTCTCCTTATAAGTTCTAGAGTGTGTGAAAACATGTATGTTTTATAAGTTTGCATCAACATTTAATCTCATCACATAATCAATTTGATGTTTGTTACTTATTATCAATTAGTAAAATGATTACATATATCACAAACTGAATGACTAGATTGAAATTAACCTTAATTCAAGCGGCCAACATGACCCAAATCAAAATCAGACATTTTGTTGAATAAAAAATTAAGATTTTCAGTTAAAAGCACAGGATTAACACCAAATCAAATGGTTACATACATAAAAAGTAAAAGTTTTTGCCAAAATGATATATAGGATTTTTAACCAGACATTACTAGAAACAAATCACATTAGAAAAATCAAATCAAAATGTGAATCTGACTTACAAAATCAATTTCTAATGGATTCTTATAATTTGCATATCACGCTTCAAAATATTATTCGAGTCGTCTCTAGGTCACAAGAATCGAATGTCCTAAAAAATAAGGCAGATGGTCTAATTTATAGGACCAAGCAACATATAAAAAATGTGCCCTCGAGTAAAACACGGCCATAGAATTTAAGTCACAGAAAGCATGATACTAGTTTTGGGTCTTGACAAACTTCGAAAATATGTTGCTCCAATGTGTAGTTTCTTCAATATATAGTTCATGTTTTCTATGTGTGGAAAAATACGATCCATGTTTCTTCATTCTTCGTGCTTCTGTCCTCTAGGGTCTTTTCTCCCATAGCTACTTTCCAAATGTACGCCTCTCCATCAACACGATCCAACATTATGTATTCTCCAAGCCTCCATTATCCTCACGAATTCAATGTGTTATCCATTTTTCGTTGAAAATGCAATTATTTATATTAAAACTGCTATACAAAATGGGTAAAAATAAACATGATATATATATATATATATATATATATATATATATATATATATATATATATATGTTCAAATGAGAATAATTTTTATTTTGAGAACAAATGAGAACGAAATTGTCTCCAAGGTGGAAATTTTGTGAATAACTAGAAATGGAGATGCAATGCTGATGGATTAAAAAAGACATTGAGGTTTTATAGTAAACTACCCACCCAACCCCCACCCGTTCTACCTATGTCGTTGTCTCATTTTCATGTCGGACCACCATCGAGACCATCGGACCTCTGAAGAACCACCCGATTTTCGATTTCATCCCAACGACAAGGAGCTCATCGTTCACTATATCTACCATAAGTTCCAATCGACAACATAATTCGTTGGTCTCTCTCAGAGCTCACGAGAATCCCTAAATCATCATGAGTTTGCTAACGCTTCATCTGGATCAGAGTACAAAGATCGATTAAACCATGTATGTTTATTACTTGATGAAATGGTTTGATTTTGTTCGAAATAAGGATAAAACTATAATGAGCGGGTTTGATTTATTCAGATTGCGGAAATTAATGTCAGTGATTTTTTATTTTTCTTAAGTGATTCTTGTAGTTATTGTTGCTTCATTACTCTTTCATTAGGGGTAATTAACTTCTATCTTGTTTCATCTAATATCATAGACATTGTGACATATTATAGATTTTCTATGAACACCAAGTGTTAGATGAAATACCTCAATGACAAAACCTCTACAAATAAATTAGGAACAAGGAGGTGTATTTATTGTTGCAGTCTGTAGGTGCTTGTTGACTATTTTTTTTTTCTGAAATAGCATCATTTTGATGACTCGGTTTAATTTGCCTCTGTTTTTTTACTAGACTTTATTTCCCCAAACATATTCAACAACTTGAATGTTTGGTTGTTGAGATTATAAACTGGATTTTATATTCTTGCATAGTTTCCACAATCATATGTTTATGTCTTTTTTTAATTTGCCTCTGTGTAGGACTCGTTTTTCCTTCCAAGAGGTAACTTAAAGAGCTTAATGGATTAAGTTGGCAACTTAACCCAAATCCTTAACTTTGAACCCTCATTAAACCAAGCATTAAGGCCCTTAGGTTAAATTGAATTTCACATCTCAATAGCCTAATAAGTAACCAACAATCATATAAAAAGTGATAAACTTAAGTATTAACCATTAAGTCCTTAATAGAACACCAAAAGTGATTTAAAAGCTATTATGATCAATTTTCCTAAATCTATCCTCCAACTTCTAAAATTCGTACAAGTCAATAAGAACACCTAAAAATCATGAGACTTATTTTTCTGGAAATCTTAGTGTGTCTTGTGTCTTCAAACTTTGAATTACATTTCGAAATTTGAACTCCTTGAGGGGTAAAATTGGAAATATTCTTAGGTTGGTCCATGTTGTCACATATTTCATGCAATGTCTTCAAAAACTCATAATAAATTAAATAGAACTCCAAATGCCAAAATTCCAAATTCTACAGTTAGATATGGATGTACAGTTTCCTACATATAAAGGGACTGATGTAATTCTTAGTAGATTGGTACAGTTTATTCCAAGAGTGTTGAGTGGTCCAGAAAGTGACAACTTAAAGTTACTAACTTTTAAATTTAATATAAAATCAAACAAAAATCATTAGAATAAGATCTTTATATTGCTGAAAATATAAAAGGGGGAACTTTACCAATATTATTTTATTGAAATTTAAGAATGGGTTGAAAGGTAAGAAAACAAATCCCAAAAAGAGCACTACAATCAAATAGAAAATAAGAATATATATATATATATATATATATATATATATATATATATATACACACACACACACACATAAGTTTAATAAGAGTAATACAGCAAAGCACAAGCTAAATAATATTATAATTGTTGTGTAGGTTCTCGGAAAGGAAAGGATCCATCATTCTAACTCAAGTTGATTTTCAAGTTCATGGAGATAGTCACTAACTCTCCTATTATGTAGGCATTAATTGTTTTATGTTATTGTTCACGGATACCATAATCCGGTAGAGTAAACAAGGAAAGACAGAATGTAGTTTGTTTTCTAGTGAGACAAGCAGATAAGATTCATTTCCACGTTCTCAATTTGTTAATTGTTCTCGTGTATTAAATCACATGTGATTATATGATCTAATCACATATGACTTATATACACAAGATTTAATATTGTGTTTTCGATTCAATAGTTGTTCTTTGCCCATATTAATCGTGTGTGATTAAATACGTAAAATGACATATGATTAAATAAATTATAACAACTATTGAATTGAGAATGCAAATTTAAATCTTATTCACATAAATCATATCTGATTAGATACGTATAACCACATGTGATTAAATACACGAGAACAACTATTGAATCGAGATCACGAAAATGAATATTGTCCACATATGCGATTAGATATATATATAATAACATGTGATTATGTGTATCTAATCACATATGATTTATGTGGCTAAGATTCATTTTCACGTTCTCGATTCAAAATTGTTTTTTTTTCACTTTAATCATATGTGATTAAATACATTTAATCAGATGTTATTATATGTTTCTAATCACATATGATTTTATTTGGAAAAAAACAAATCTTGGCTATATAAATCATATGTGATTAGATACATACAATCACATGTGATTATATATGCGATAACAAATATTGAACCAAGAACACGAAAACAAATTTGTATCCAAATTAATCATATGTTATTAAATACATCTAACCACAATGTGATTATATGAATCTAATCACATATGATTTAAGTGGACACAATTTTTTTCACTTTGTCGATTCAATAATTGTTCTCTTGTATTTTATCACATGTGATTATATGTATAACTGTATGTGATTAAGTACATGAGCACAACTATTGAATTGAGAAGGAAAAAATGAATCTTGTCCACCTCAAATCATATGTGATTATATACATATAATCACATGTGATTATATACATATAATCACATGTGATTAAATACACAAAATCAATTATTCAATCAAAACCGCAAAAATAAATATTGTCTACATAATTCATATCTGATTAAATACATATAACCACATGTGATTATATGTATCAAATCATATATGATTTATGTGGATAAGATTCGTTGTCACATTCTCGATTCAGTAATTGTTCTTTGTAACTGTAATCATATGTGATTAAACACATATAATCACATGTGATTATATGTATCTAATCACATATGATTTATATAGACAAAAAAGAATGATGTCAATATAAATCATATGTGATTAGATACATATAACCACATATGATTACATACATGAGAAAAACTTGAATCGAGAACACAAAGATAAATACTGTTCACATATATTATATGTGATTAAATGCATATAATCACATGTGATTATATGTATCTAATCACATAGAATTTATGTGGAACATATTCATTTTCGCGTTCTCAATTCAAATGTTGTTCTTGTGTATTTAATTACAAGAGATTATATGTATTTAATCAGATATGATTTATATGGACAATATTCCTTTTCGCATTATCATTAAATAGATGTTCTTGTACATTTAGTCACATATGATTTCTTTACACAAGTTTCATTTTTGCGTTTTTTGATTCAATATTTTTTCTTTTTCCATAATAATCATATATGATTAAATACATACAATCACATATGATTAAGTACTTAAGAAAAAATATTGAATAAAAATGCGAAAAAGAATATTATCAATATAAATCATATATGATTAGATACATATAATCACATGTGATTAAGTACATGAGTACAACTATTGAGTTGAGAAAGAAATAATGATGTTGTACACATATATCACATGTGATTAGGTACATATAATCACATGTGATTATATGTATATAATCACATATGATTTAGGTGGACAATATTCATTTTTTCATTTTTAATTCAATAGTTGGTCTTGTGTGTTTAATCACATACGATTTATGTGAAAAAGATTTGTTTTCACGTTATTGTTTCAATAAGTCATATGTGATGAAATATATATAATCACATGTAATTATATACACGAGAACAACTATTGAATCAACAACATTAAAACAAATTTATGTCCACATTAATCCTACGTGATTAAATACTTATAATCATATGTGATTAAATATATGAGAGCATTATTGAAACATATAAATCATATGTAATTGGATACATATAATCACATGTGATTATATGTATTTAATCACATATGATTAAGGTTGACAAAAACTAATTATTAAATTGAGAACATGCTAATGACACATGTGATTAAATATATCTAATCACATTTGATTAAATATATCTAATCACATGTGATTATATTTATCTAATCACATGATTTATAAGGAAAAAGAAGAATATTATCCATATAAATCATATGTGATTAAATACACATAATCATATGTGATTATATACATATAATCACGAGTGGTGGTGATGGATAGTGATGGTGTGTAGTGATGTTTGGTGGTGGTAGGTGGTAGGTGGTGGTGGTGGTGGTTGTGAAGGGTGGTGAGGGTGAAATGTGGGGTGGTGATTATAGTGGGTGGCAGGTGGCGGTGGCGAGCAGTAGTGATAGGTGATGGTGATAGGTGGTGCTAGTGGATGGGTGGGTGGTGGTTAGTGGTGATGATGGTGATGGTGTATGGTGGTTTTAATGGGTGATAGGTGGGGTGGTGGTGGCAGGTGGTTGTGATGGGTGGTGAAGGTGGGTAGTGGTCGGTAGCTGTCGATGGTTGATGGTTTTAGCAGGTAGTGGGTGGAGGTGATGGTGGCTGGAGCATATTTGTTATTATAATGTGAACATATTTGTTGTTCTAAGTATTGCAAGTTAGCAATATTATTAGTAGGAAACAAAGTTTACAAATTTGCAAATTAAAAAGTTTGGAAATTATTTTGTTACAAAAGGATTTAGAGGAAAAGGCGCTTATACTTCATTTAAAATATAAAAGTTTAGATTGAAGGATTTTAATGGAACTTAGTCATGAACATATATAATTATCGTGTTGAAATGTTTCAACAAAGGAAATATATATATATATATATATATATATATATATATATATATATATATATATATATATATATATATATATATATATATATATATATATATGGAAATATTATAGCAAGAGACTGATCAAGTATCATATCTTTATGTGAGACATTATGTGTCAAATTCCATATGTCTTGGATATTGGATTAAGTACATATGCTATAATATTCACTTTTCCTGATATTCCAAATGTCTAGGGCACTGAGAGGGAAAAGGGCCTAGAAGAAGATGTGACTAAAGTTATTAAACAATTGTCAAGAACAGTTTGAGGTTTACCAAAAGATTGGTTGCTTGTGGACAGTTGGAAGTATAGTATTAATTTGGACGGAGCATATTGACATAATTATGAATGGAGGTGACTCTTGTTCGGAATTGATGGTCATATGGTAATATGGAAATGTTTCCATAATGGGAATTGATAATTAATAATCTACATGTGAGTTAGAAACCTTAATGCAAGGAAGGTGTTCAAGGAGTTACCTTGAATTTGATACTTCATCACCATGAAATTGTTTTAGTAACAAAGTTTCAATGGAGCATTTTGTGACATCGTCGACAAAGTCTTTGTGACTTTCAGGTCACGTCATCACAAAAGAATATTGCATGGAAGGTTAGACTCTAACACATATGAAAAGAATTTGGAATTCTTACACTTATAATAAGGATTTGGAATTGTGAAATGAGCATCATTGGAATTATGTCCAATCGATCTGTTCACAAAGGAAGGACCATATAGAAACATAGTATGCACGTTTAGAACATGACATGACTGATGTTTAATTCAAGTGTTTAGTTGATTAATCGAGACATTGTACAATAAATAAAGTCCAATTAATATGGTAATTAAATAATAAGTTCTTTATTTATATTCAATAGTTTTGAGATCATAGTTAATTAGGTTATTATTGTGTTTCATTTCACATGTTTTACTTCCCGAATAATTGGATTATTCAAACATCCATAGTTGCTCGTACTTTTGGAAGTAAGTAACGAATTAAGACTGTCATGAAATGAATTATAGATTGTCTATGGGGATTAGACATATCAATGGTTTTGCTGCAATGTTCACGAGTACTTAGAAATAGGGATTTTAAGTATTGGATTAACCTACGCTTAAAGAATTGTTTCATGGATTTTATCACGAGTAATTTTGAGACGATAATATCTTATATTCTTGAAACATAGACATATGAGTTGTTGTTTACAAGTCAGTTGTGCATTGATAATGCGTAAACGCATGAGTAACTTGATGTTATAAAACATATTGTTGTATGTGATTTGATGAGTGAATAGTGCAAGCATATGAGTCGAAGTCTATCCATTCCTTTTGCCCTAACGGGAAAAGCAATATATGTGGGCCCCTCGATGATTTGATGATGGCATCTAAAGCACTTGGTCAATCTTGGACTAAATTGATGTGTTCAATTAGTAGTCTGATATCAGTCATCATGAATCAGAAACCGGGAAACAAATCTTAGACAGAGAGAGATTATAATCCATGTCTTATGTCCATACGATATCTTGTAGAATGGAGGAATATTTGATCACTTATCTAAGGACACATATCTGGCTAGGTCAGAGTTCGACAACGGCTTTGAGAGCTACGATTGCTTGTCAATTTTTTAATTCATACTTAAAACTATAGTTATTAGACTTATCCAAGTAGGATACTGTTGGATTAGGTGTCTACGCCCAAAACTATAATTGGTATGTATTTAAATTGACAGTGGCATGGTCATTTTGGGTTGCCTTCACACTAGCAACTTGACAAGATGATAAAGTGAGGAAGAGGAACAATTTATTATTTGGAATAATAAATTGATAAAAATGATTTATTAATATGTTATGGAAATAATATATTAATTATAAATCATATTATTAATTAATATTTCATCAGAAATTAATTTTGGAATTAAATGAATTAGTTAAAAGTGCAGAGGCTGTTTTGCAATTTATTGATAGTTATGGAATTTAGCTCTTGGACCATCCTAGGAGGGATGGACGAAATTCTCTAGGGAAGGCCCTAAAAATTTCGTTCATGGCCTTAAGGATGAAGATCCATGAGCTGCTTAGACCTTAAACAAAGGGATTAGGGTTTCCTTATCTTAACCCTAGCTTTAGCTCTAAGCAACCAACAACAATATAAAGGGCATAACCCCTTATGGATTTCGGCTATGCTAAGGTTTCAAAACCCTAAGAAAATCAAAAATTATCTCCTCTCTCCTCCACTCATAATCATCCTCTTACTAAGTGTGTTTGTGAGCCATTAGAGGTGTGACGTATGTGATACTAAGTTCTCAAAGTTCAAGATCTATAAGGTTTTAGATTGTTATTACAATATAACAATCAAGGTATGTATTATGATCCCAATTGTGTGAATTTCGATTATTATATAGATCCTAGGGTTTATTGTATTGTGTTCATTATTTGCATGTTCAATAAAGAAAACTTAGATCCAATCCATTTAGGGTTGCATGCACACATAGGAATGTATGTTTTGCTCAAAACCCATCAATCCATGCCTCCAAGGTAACTTTAAGAGTGGGTTTAGAGGAAATAACCTTTGAGAAAAACAAAAAATGCTAAGACTTAAGCAAGAAATGATGAGGTGTTTTCCATGGATAGAGATGATGAAGTGGTGTAAGAAGAAAGCGAAGATTGCAATGATATCTTGGAATTGGAAAAGATGATGGAGGATGAGATGCAAGGGTGGATTGAGCCTAAACATGAGGAGAAACACAGAAAGCCTCTAGCTTTAGTTGCAAACATTTTGGAGTGCTAAGTTTTCACTTTTTTCAAGTCTAAGGTAGAAATAAAAGAGCAAAATGAAGATTAAGAGTCTGAAGGTGAAAAAGAGGCAAAAGTTAACAAAGAGACGAAGCTTGACAAGTGAGATGACGACATGAATGAGAAAGAGGAGAGAAAGGATAAAGCAGGATGAGTCATTGAGTTAAGCGTAAACATGAGTAAATAGGATCACAAATAAGAAAAAGAACACGAAGAAAGCATACAAAATGCATGGTACTGCTTACAAAAGGAAACGACTCGATATGAAATTAAACAGGGAGATCCCAGTCCCAACCTCGACAATGTAGAATGGAAAAGAGTCTAACTCACAAATTCTACAAAAGAAGCGCTTACGGGAGGGAACCCACAGTTTGGTTTTGTTTTTACTTTATTTTTCTTGTTTTTCTTTTTGTTTTTTGTGTTTCATTTTTTCTAGGATATTTCACTAGTTCTATTTATTTTTTGACATCATTTTAATGAGGGGTGATATGTGTATTTTTATATATATTTTTATGCACTTTTTCTTAATATTTTGGCCTTATTTATTATATTTTAGAACTAAAGAGTACTCATAATACTTTGAATTATGTTTTGCAGCTATTTGTTGTCGATAAAGCACAAAAGAAAAGACTGAAGCGGAAACCAGGCTTAGAAGCTAAAAGAAAGAAAAGAATGCTGAGGTAGCGAGTACGCCCCGCGTACCTTAAGGTTACGCCCCGCGTACACCTTTGCACCGGATAGACTTTATCGCGTGATTATCTTGAGTACGCGCTACGTAATCCTAAGTACACCCAGCGTACTTAGGTCGGCTACAAAGACTATAAATGTCGATTTTTAGCTAGCCAGGAAGGGGGATTCGACTTCTAACCTAATTTAGTCGACAATTAACTTCTGTTAAGCCGTTTCGAGGGTCTAGAAGGCGGCCGGAAGGCCGTTAAGCTAATGGGAGCGGAGATCGGAAGGATTGGAGAGCGGATACATGTCGGTTATCATATGGATTGCTGACGTGACCATGTTTAGCATTCCATTGTGGTACTTTTCTGTATTTAGTTCCTGATTTAGGTGTAAAAACCTTTTACTTTGTGTTTATGATTGAATGAAGCTTTGATTATTAGACTAATTGCTATATTGAATAGTTTATTTGTGTTTAATTTATCTTGCCAAGCTTGTTTAAAGATCCTTATGTGTTAATGATGATTATTTTCTGTTAATTGTTAAGTGAATTGAGTTGCTTGAACATCTGCTTGATTGCTTGTCTCTTATGATTTTTGATGACCATTGAGATTATAAGACTAGAAATAACGAATGTGAAACTAGAATTAATTTGAGAATAAGTAAGTTAATGTGTGAGCCTTGTTTGATGACCATCAACAAGAGGTTAATTAAATGTCTACATTGATTAACTATATTTACAAGTCTTGCTTGATACGAACTGAACACTAGGAAGCATGTTAGTTTAATCAACTGATCACTGTTTGAATTGACTTGTTTGCTAAAGGATTAGTTATAGTGAACGTGAATCTAATCATTTTAGGAATCGGTGAACATGAATAAATGAATTTGTGTATGCAATTGTCTATATTTTTAAGGTGTAACTTGTCTAAACCAAAGTACCTGAAGAGATTTGCTTTCCTGTCAGTTTATTGAGATTAGTTAATTAATTGTTAGTTTGATATTTTTTCTTTATTCTTTTCGTGTAACCTATAACCTATAATCAAATATATTAAATTAATCCACCGTTCCCTGTGATCGACACCCGACTTACCTAAGCTATACTGTAATCTGACTAGGTACACTTCCTATAAGTGCATAGATAGTCTAAGTTTGTTAGGTTATAAATATTAAAATTAGTGGGTACTTTTGTGCAAATCAAGTTTTTGGCGCCGTTGCCGGGGAATGGCTTGTCATTGATTTAGTTTATTTGATTATTCGTTATTTGTTTTTAGTTAGTTTTTGTTTTTAGTTTGATTTTCGATGATATCATTTCACTTGTAGGGAAGGTTCTTGTTTTTATTTTGCAGGAATTTGGGATTGTACACATTGCTTGATGTTACTTTTTGCATGGGTTTCGAGAATGAAAGCGATTAGGGAATTCTTGACCTGCTTAGCCTACTACTTTGTTGATTTGTCCAACTCAATCCATGAGGCGTAGTATAGCAAGGCGTGTTGTGGTGGTTAAGTGGAAGACCGAGCTCTTGCTGTTCTTGACTAGTTAGGTCACTTCTTGTTCCGCTTTTAGTTAAAGGTGCAAGGAAAGCAAAGGAAATATTCTAACGGGTCCCGAAAGTGGGTGTTTTCGCAAACCAATTCTTGCATGCAAAGGTTTTTGATCAACCATTGTTGTTTGATCTTGACAAAGATAAGTGATTATGACATCTCCGTTTTTTTCGGCATTTTTTTTATCACTCGTCGTGAAGTCATCATTAGCTTAAGAAATTAAAAAGAAAAAGAAAAAATAATAATTAATTTAAGTCCCTAGATTAAATAATTAAAAAGACAAGGAAATTAAATTAAAGGAAATTTGGAAATTTTTAAATACCATTACGCCCCGCGTAAGTTATATTACGCCATGCGTAATGTGCCCGGATCGCGGATGAACATTTCAGGGTGTTGGGGTTACGCCCCGCGTACCCTTGTGTTATGCCCCGCGTACATAAGCGACCAAGTATATCTTTTGACCCTTTGACTTCTTCTTTATTCCTTTTCAAACTCTTCTACTCTCGCACACGAACTGTGACGGCAACTTTCTCACAAAGATTCTCGATTCTTTTTCGTTTCTTGTTAAATCCACCACACAAGTAAGTATTTCGGATACTCAATAGCTTGGATTTATGATTAGTTTGATGAAATAAGCTGCATTTAGCTTTTGCTCGAAATCTAGGGTTCATAGTGTTCTTGAATGAGGGCCGATTTCGCTATTATGTGTTCTGATTACGGCTTGAATGGACCGATTTTGGTTAATAAACTAAACCCTCGAACCTAATTTCGTCTTAATCCCGTCCCACACCCATCGATTTGAGCTCGGGGTCGTACGCCAAGCGCACCCCTGTGACTTCGAGTTCTTGACTTTGGCTTCGATTTTTGACCGCTATACATGTTTCCTGTTAAATGTTTTCTAGGGATTGATTCATATTTTTAAGGGTGGTCACGTTTTTTTTGTTCCTACTGCATTTGGACCACGAAATGTTAACAGTCTGCTGCCCTGCTGTGTTTATTTTGAGTTGGGGTATGGTTTATGCATGAGTAATAGAACCGACACACATCTGTTGAACCTGGACGTACGCCCAGCGTACTGCCCCTATCCAGTTTCATTTTTTTTTAAATTATTAATGCTGTGATATTTTGTTTGGATCTGTGTGTGTGTGTTTATTTGTGCAGATTATGGCTCGAAGGACACAAAGAACCAACCCACCCGAGGATGTTACCGATCATCGTTTTTTACAATTTCCGCAAATGCTGAACGATGCTACCCAGGCGCGTTATGTCACCAACTTGAGCTTGCTTCTCACAAAGGAGATTGATATTGCACCCTCATTTGATTGGGAATTGGCTACCAGGACTGGACTTGCTGCATTGATCCAGGAATTTTTGCAATACACACACTCGGACGCGAGTGGTGTGGAATTGTTTGTGTGTCAGGGATGGGCGCGTTTGTTCAGGATCCAGGAGCCTGTGTATCGGGAGTTTTTGCTGGAGTTCTACGCTACAGTTTCCTATGATCCTAGGAAGGCACTCGATGACAGGACAGCCTTTGCTTTCAGACTGGGAGGAGTGAGCCGGGAATGCAGCGTGATAGAGCTTGCGACTCGGGTGGGTATTTACACAGCCGATGAGACGAGGAGTGTCCACTTCCCGACATTCCTTGCTGACTGTCTCACGGACCGGCCGGAGGACTATAATGAGAACACCTTTTGGGCCGAGATTACGGGAGGAGTTTATACACCATCTACCGCTCGAGGGGGGATGATTTGGTCCACTACATACCGAATGTTGCACCGGTTGATTTCTATGTCTCTCACGCATCACAAGAATAGTGAGAGAGTGCCTTCGACGGACCTGTATTTCCTATGGGCACTAGTTACTCCAGGGAGGCACCTGAA
Source organism: Lactuca sativa (assembly GCF_002870075.4). Taxonomy (NCBI): domain Eukaryota; kingdom Viridiplantae; phylum Streptophyta; class Magnoliopsida; order Asterales; family Asteraceae; genus Lactuca; species Lactuca sativa. The sequence goes on along the minus strand of NC_056625.2, from coordinate 3,949,728 downwards.
CCTTCCAGTTGCTTTAGCTGCATACTTGGGACGGAGGGCCAGGGGACTTAGGGGAGATAGCCCGATATGCGGAGGGCATTTTATCACACGGTTAGCTCGATCATATCAGTTGATGACACGTGAGATCATGAGATCGATGGTGTTTCACAACATAAGGCCGATGAGTCTTCAGCTATTGGAGTCGATGCGTGTATTAGAGCGGGGTGGAGATGGTGTTTTGAGGGTTCGAGCAGATGATGTGGCAGATGAGGAGGGTGCTGCCGGGCCACAGCCGAGACGGGTCCAGCGGCGTCGACCTGCTCCTAGGGGAGCGCAGTAAGGACCTGAGCGGGAGATTGATATGCGCTACCTGGCTCAGGGCATTGACCGTCTTAGCGAGTATGTTGCACATGTGGTCATGCAACAGCAGTGGTAAGGGAATGCGTTGAACGCATTCTTTTCCCACCAGGGGTTTCAGTATTCGGTTCCCTTTCCACCACCATTCCAGTCACGATTTGATGGGGCCGGTACTTCTGGGACACAGCCACATGATGATGGAGATGACGAGTGATCCTTTTTATTTTGTTTATTTGTTTGTTTTGTGTTTAGTTTAGTTTTTAGTATTTGGTATGTAATTAAACTTTGATTTAGTTTGTTTTAATTTTGTTTTCCATGTTGATGCTCTTTGGTTGTTTAGATTTTTGCAGAATTTTCGCCTTTAGGAAGCTGGCAGTAAGTTCAGCAGCTAGGTCCGACTGTTGCTAGAGAGAGCGGTATGAGAGTTGAAGATTATAGTCGAGACCCATGATTTGTCATAAGTGTGGGTGCATATTTATTTCGTGAGCGATCGTTTTGAAGATTGGCATTGTTACGATGTTTTGACTCTTATGATATGGATGAGCAGTTCCCATACTATAGAGTTTTATTTCGACGCGAGGAAGAAGTATCGTCCCGGCTGCCACGACATGGTTGACACTTTCCTATGTTATGGGGATTTTTCATCGCAAGTAGAGGATGTCATTCTCGACGAGATGACGTGGTCGACACTTTCCCACGTCATGGTTACTATGCTTTGCATTTATTTGCAATATTTTGCACCACATTTTTGAAGATGGCGATCTTGATTTTATTTTTCGGCAAATTCAGAGGCAGCAGTTCCAGTTTTCAGTCTTTTGGTGATATTTGAAGCAACTTGTAGCAGCCCCATTCGATCTCGCCACAACTACCCAGGGGAGTCTGTTCCTTTTTCTCCTTTTTTATGTTCTTAATTTGTTTTAGCATACAATGAGGGCATTGTATGAAATAAGTGTGGGGTAGGGGGTCGGTAAAAGTAAATTATAAAAATGAAATAATAGTTGGAAAAAAAAAACTTGAAATAATAGTTTAATTTAGAAAATCTAGTGATAATTTAAATTTTGCTAATATTGTATGAAATGATCCGATGAGAACTCAAATGTTTAGTTGAGCCAGTACACATTATAGTGCATTTGTGGCCTCCCTTATTTTAGTGAAATCATGGAACAAAAACACAACCCCGCTTAGTTTAAGGGATGCAATATGTTTAGCAGCCTAAACCTGAAATGTATCCAGGAAAATTATTATCATTAACCAATAAAGGTTGAGGTTGAGCGCCTCTGCTTAAGCATGTAGGTTTTGAGTGAAAAAAAAGTGAGTTACATGTGAAAAAAAAAGAGAGAGAGAATTACGAGAAAAGTTTGAAGAATTTTGGAGCAAATAAAGTGAAGATCAAAAGATCAAAATTCTGAAGAAATCCAAAAAATTGAAGATACCAGAAATCAATTCAAATAAGGTGGTGAATTCAAAGAAATCAAAGATCAAAATGTCAAAAAAATGAAGAATTCAAATAAAGCTCCATAGTGGTATCGGAAAATTGTAATTCTAGATTATGTATGCTTAGGTTGCTCAAATAAAAATACCTTGAGGTTAGGAGGTTTTCTGCGGATGGATTCGGAGGGTTGCATAAAATGAGCATTGTTCGGAAAAAGTGGGCGAGTGTTTATGAAGATTGTGAGTATTTAAAATATGGGGGGGTACTTTAGGAAAATATTAGACACAAATGTACGCATTGAGGTCTTGGCATAATGGCTGAGTTTTAAATAGATTGTTTAGTGCGATATTGGTAAAATAAAAGTAAATTTTCTTGGGGGCAAGCAAAGGCTAAGTGTGGGGTATTTTGATATGTGTATTTTTATATATATTTTTATGCACTTTTTCTTAATATTTTGGCCTTATTTATTCTATTTTAGAACTAAAGAGTACTCATAATACTTTGAATTATGTTTTGCAGCTATTTGTTGTCGATAAAGCACAAAAGAAAAGACTGAAGCGGAAACCGGGCTTAGAAGCTAAAAGAAAGAAAAGAATGCTGAGGTAGCGAGTACACCCCGCGTACCTTAAGGTTACGCCCCGCGTACACCTTTGCACCGGATAGACTTTATCGCGTGATTATCTTGAGTACGCGCTGCGTAATCCTAAGTACGCCCAGCGTACTTAGGTCGGCTACAAAGACTATAAATGTCGATTTTTAGCTAGCCAGGAAGGGGGATTCGACTTCTAACCTAATTTAGTCGACAATTAACTTCTGTTAAGCCATTTTGAGGGTCTAGAAGGCGGCCGGAAGGTCGTTAAGCTAATGGGAGCGGAGATCGGAAGGATTGGAGAGCGGATACATGTCGGTTATCATATGGATTGCTGACGTGACCATGTTTAGCATTCCATTGTGGTACTTTTCTGTATTTAGTTCCTGATTTAGGTGTAAAAACCTTTTACTTTGTGTTTATGATTGAATGAAGCTTTGATTATTAGACTAATTGCTATATTGAATAGTTTATTTGTGTTTAATTTATCTTGCCAAGCTTGTTTAAAGATCCTTATGTGTTAATGATTATTATTTTCTGTTAATTGTTAAGTGAATTGAGTTGCTTGAACATCTGCTTGATTGCTTGTCTCTTATGATTTTTGATGACCATTGAGATTATAAGACTAGAAATAACGAATGTGAAACTAGAATTAATTTGAGAATAAGTAAGTTAATGTGTGAGCCTTGTTTGATGACCATCAACAAGAGGTTAATTAAATGTCTACATTGATTAACTATATTTACAAGTCTTGCTTGATACGAACTGAACACTAGGAAACATGTTAGTTTAATCAACTGATCACTGTTTGAATTGACTTGTTTGCTAAAGGATTAGTTATAGTGAACGTGAATCTAATCATTTTAGGAATCGGTGAACATGAATAAATGAATTTGTGTATGCAATTGTCTATGTTTTTAAGGTGTAACTTGTCTAAACCAAAGTACCTGAAGAGATTTGCTTTCCTGTCAGTTTATTGAGATTAGTTAATTAATTGTTAGTTTGATATTTATTTCTTTATTCTTTTCATGTAACCTATAACCTATAATCAAATATATTAAATTAATCCACCGTTCCCTGTGATCGACACCCGAGTTACCTAAGTTATATTGTAATTTGACTAGGTACACTGCCTATAAGTGCATAGATAGTCTAAGTTTGTTAGGTTATAAATATTAAAATTAGTGGGTACTTTTGTGCACATCAAGGGGTAAGCAAACAAGTTTGTGGTACATTTAAATAAATTTATGGAAAAGAAAAGAACAAAAGTGGGTTTTAAAAATCTACGAAAACCTCGACATGGTATCTCTATTACCGCGTCATGGGGATTGTTTTTGTCCTAATTAAATTCATGTATTTTTTTATTACTGCGACGTGGTAACTAGGGGACCAAAAAATGGATTCACTACAAAATGCTTTTCACTTTTCAATCAAAACAAAGCGACGACGTGTTTGCTCCCTTACTTCGAACTTTTCTGCATAATTTATGTATTTTCTTCTTCAGTTTATGTTCAATCTTCCTCCAAGGTATGATTCTTGTGACCTAATCTATTTATTTGAAAACTATGCGATTGATTTAGAAAAACAAAGGGGCCGATTTTTAGTCTAGGGTTTGTCAAAATTAGGGATTTTTAACTGTTACATCTTGATGAATGATGTGCTTAATATGTTCAGACTAGATTTTAGATAAAATCCATTGAATTTCATGGATTAATTTGGCCAAAAACAGGTTTTGATTAGATTTTCATATTCATCGACGTTCACTACAACATGGGAACTGGTTTGGCAGATTATATTTGTTTTCCTAACTATTAATATGAGGGATGTTTGGTATGTTGTTTTCTTACATTTTAAAGGTAATGGCACTCATAAGAAGACCCACTCAAAACTCAAATGTTCCATGTGTGCACTCATTTTACTACTTTCCGACAAACATTTTGGAGGACCATTTAACTACCTACAATAACTGGTTTAGGTGGCTCTACAACAGGGATTTCTCTGTCTCACCTATTGTAAAATGGTAGTGATTGAATAACAATGGGGGTAACGGGACATATTAATCAATATTTAACCAAGGTCTTCATCAGGGAAGGATTTTCATTCACATGAAATGGTTGGAGGAATGTGTTTATGATTGAAGAACCAATTTATAGGGATTTTTGTATGGAGTTTTTCACCACTATAGATTTTGAAGAGCACACCGAGCATTCACATTGTCAAAGGGAAATCACTTTTTGGTTAGGAGGGCAATATTTGGAATGTAGTTTGAGTGAGCTGGCATGGTGATTCAGACTTTATGGCCACCAAGAAACTAAAACTGGAAATTTCAGCACATTTTTAGAGGCCGGGCTTTGAGTTTTTTCAGCAGGAATTCAGAATTATGAATTTTGGATTACTATTTCCAACATGCTTTATGACCTGGGGTCGTCGTAAGAAAGCCTAATATGGTCGCATATTCATCCTTTTCTCCAATGTCTCATCACATTTAATGTCAATCACAAATGACATGGAGACAATGTTCCTAGCTTGAACCCCTTTTACTTATGGAGTATCATTATACCCAGGGTATTTTACAACAACCCATATGCTATTGCCCGATTCTTAGTCGAGAGAGTCGTGAAACCGCAAGCGGAAAGACCCATATATGTGGGATATTTTGTGACCCGACTTGTAAAATCTCACGGAATTTTGGACTAGGCTATGCTACAATTGTTAACACTAATTCTAAGTCAACATTTCACGGTGGATAAATTAGAGACCATGCTAATTGTGGCCAATGTTGGGGGTGGATTCATAATACTAACCGATGATCCTGTGGTGCGAGTATGAGGATTTGATGCACCAATGCCAAACCTACAACCTCGTTGAAAAGCTAGAAGAAGATACAAAGGACCAATCCATGATCCACCATACGTTGTTGACCTACGATTTGTATCCTCACTTGTTTCACACATATTTGATAGGGTAGTTGGACTTTGTGGGTATATAGATGATACTCAAGCTCATGATAAGTAGGATGGTAGTTATTTGGAGATTATCATGCAACATATGGGATTAGAACCTCCACCACCATTTCATGCTCACATGTCATACGTTGGTAGCTGGAACGAACGATTTGCCCAAGATGGTGGAGAGGTGCCGAGTGGAGCTCGTTAGTTAGACAATGAGGACGAGTGATTTATCCTTTTTATTTTATGTTTCGTTTGGTTTGTTTGTTTTAGACAATTTTTATTTTATTTGGTGTGTTTTCATTTTTAGTTTTTATTTTGGATTGTAACCCCGAATGATTTTCCGTTGTATTACTTGATCTTGTTCTGATTTTGATCTTGGAGAATTAAAGGAGCTTAAAAATGAGTTTGATTTTAGAGTATAGGGCGAGAGAGAGAGAGAGAGACTTCAACGATTATTATCGAGAGGCGTGAAAATTAACAAGTGTGGGGTGCGATTTTGGGTATGAGGGGATTTTGAGCGAACATTCGTTGTCAACAGTTTTAATTATAGGGGATGACATGTTGAAAGAAGATAAATGTGTGATTAAAGCAAAATTCGATCATAATTTCCGCACACAATATTTTACAGAAGCCCCAAAAACCACGACATGGTGTTACGATTTCCATGTCATGGTGCCTATTTTAATCGCAATCAGTTCCTGCATCATCTTCGTTACCACGATGTGGTTGAAGTACATTTCCATATTTCACACTTTTATGCAACACAATCGAAGTCCACTTATAGGTACATTTTTTTCGTCACATTCCAAAGCAACCAAAGTCCAGTTTTCCAGCAAAAATATCGAGATGTCAACGCTAAACCACAACAATCATTCGATCTTGCCACTACTACTCTATGGGAGTTTGTTCGTTTTTCTCTCTTTTAGCTTTTTATTGTGCTTTAATGTCATTATGCGTATAATGAGGGTATTGTATGAAATAAGTGTGGGGTAGGGGGTCAAAAAAGGATTTGAAGCATACTTAATTTTTAAAAGAACTATTATTATGCTAGACTGATAAAAATAAAATATAAAGATTTGAAAAATGGTCTAAATAAAAAAAATCTAGAAAATTTTAAATTTTATTATTATGTTAGGACTCAGTTTGCTAGTGTTGTATGTAATAACTTGATGAGAATTCCAAAATTTATTGGAACCAATATGTTATAGTATATTTGTGGCTTTCTAATTATAGTGAAATCATGAGACAAAAATGTGAATTTGTGTAGTTTGAGGGACATAATATGTTTTGCATCGTGTACTGAAATATATCCATGGAAATTTATGTAGCTATTACACTTTAGACTAATGCCTTTAACAAATAAAGGTTGATATTAAGTTCTCTTGCTTAAGCATCTGTTTTTCTTTTAGGTTTTTATTTTGTGAGAGAAAATGCAAGTTATGAAAAAAAAAGGTGAAAAACATTGTGAAAAATATAATTTAAGAAAAGAGAAAAACTAGATAAGAAAAAAAAGTTGTCATAAGTTGTTGAGCGAATAAGAGCTTACAAAGTATGAAGATCATGAGAAGTGAAGAAATAAGGCAAATTGCCAAAAGTCATGAGCTTAGTAGTCAAAGTTTTAATTTTTCTTTCTAAGTTATTTTTATCATATGCATGTTTGGGAACTTAACAAAACTACCTTGAGGTTGAGAAAATTTTCTAAGGATGTATTCGGAGGGATCCAGAAATGAGTTTGTTCAAAATAAGTGGGGAACATTTATGATGATTGTTAGTATTTAGGACTTGGGAAGTATTTAGGAATTTAGACACAAATATATGCCATGAGGTGAAACATAATTGGTGAATTTAATTTGGGTTATTCTATATGATATTGGTGAACAAGTTTTTAATGTAATGATAATATAAAATTCAGTTTTGCTTAGGGGAGAGAGAAATACAAAAGTGGAGTATTTTTGATATGGCTATACGAATTTATATATTTTATGCATTATTTAAGTATTTTAGCTATATTTTAGTTATCTAAAAAGATATTTGATACTTATTATATCAATATTTTATTTTTGTAGCAGAAAAGACATTAACAAGGAAAAAGGAGCAAAATGCTAGGTTGGAGAATGAATTGGAAGCATTCATCAAAGAGAAGAAAAACGTGGAAAGTGGTTGCCATGTCATGGTCATATGTTTGCCACGATGTGGTGATATGTCAGCATTAGAATATTCCCGGGTGTTTGTATGAAAACTTGGAGGCTACGTAAAGGAATTGTCCACCACGACGCGGCGACGAAATTTGGGAAACTTATATATTCGACCATTAGGTTAGAATCTAGAGGAGAGTTACATAGATATACGAATTTAGACAACCAAAAACTTCCTAGAAACCCTAAGGAGGCAAGTGATCGATTGAAGAACGAGATTCAAAGAGATGGGGAGCATAAACACGATTAATCATTCTATTTGCTTGGTTTAATCATGTGTTTCAAAGTTTACTTCATTTTTTATTGTGTTTTTGATTTAGTTATGGGCTAAAAACTCTTTGCTTTCGTTTAACATAGATGAACCTTGATATTATGTGTTGATTTCGATATATATGGATTTATTTATATTGGTTTTTACTCGTGTTTGATAGGTCCGACTACCTAGCATATTAAAGTTATGATTTTTATCCCTTATCTATAATTTTTGTGTAGCTAAATGACCATTCTATTTGCATAAACTTGATATTTAACTATTTAAGATCATTAAGTTGTTAGATCTAGAGATTGAACAAATCATAGGGTTAGGTGGTAATAATTAGTAACTTTAATTGTATTAGAGATCATTAGTAATCCATGTTATATGCTTTGATTTATTGTCTTGATCACAGATAAAAAATCACTAGATCTTGTTATTCATAGTCCGAATATTAAAATCAATTAGGCGTTTATTTATTGCATGACCATTGCAATAATAGTTCATAAATTGGTAAATGCTAGGAAATCGGAACAAGATAACTATTAACTTTAGAATCGATAACCAACTAAATAATTCATTGCATAAGAAATCAACCATATCTGATAGGTGATTCGATGCTAAACGAACGGGCTCTTTAATCTTGATTTAAAATCATTTTCTGTTTGCATGCTTTAGTTAAAGTAATCGTAGTTTGTTTAATTGTCTTAGTTGAAAATTGAAGTTTCTCTAAACTTGCAAAATCAGATAAAAACCCCAATTTATAATATTTTTATTAATTTAATTAGTAGCAGTAGTTCCTCATTAGAATAATTCTCATTCTCCTAGTGTTCGACGCCCTTTCTTACCCTAACTATATTATTACACGATTAGGTACATTGCCTATTGTGCTTTAAACTGGTTGAGATTTTACATGACTTATAAATTTAAAACTACTAATGCAAATAAACAGTCAGTTTGGATATATATATATATATATATATATATATATATATATATATATATATATAAAGAGAGAGAGAGAGAGAGGGGATGATGATTTGTCCGACGATGATGGTTGGTGGTAGAGGAACACATCCTCTTCTGAATAGTTGGTGGTCAATAGTGGGAGTAAGAAAAGTAGGGAAAGAGGTTGGTTAAGGATATGAGAGTGGTAACATGATTAAGAAAAGGAAATGAAGTGGCAGGTGGGATTAGGATTAGGGTATGTTATTTTCTAGTTTGTTATAATGTTAACTTAAATCATAAAATGAAAATAAAAAATCAAATTATGGTTAAAATAGTACTTTATCAAATTTGTAAGGTAAATCTTTGATAAAGTCATAATATTTTACAATTTACTCCACAATTAATTCTTTTTAACAAAAATGACAAATTACATGCTAAATTTTCAAAAAAAAAAAAAACTTTTTTTGGCCGGTTTCATAGATTTAACTGGTCTCCCATTTTTTTTTATTAATTTTGTCAAAATATTGTGACTTTTCTAAATGTTACATTATTTTTAACCAGTAACCAAGATATTAAGACTTTTCTGAAAATGAATTATCATTGAGCTAATGTATACTATTATTAACAAATCATGATAAGATGCACTCTATGGGTGTTCCTTTGATGTTGATGTTTCTCTTATGTTCTTTAGCTTAACTACTACTCAATCTTCATGCAATATCAGATAACCATCAGATAACACATCCACCATAAGTAAAAAAGTCAACCTTTAATTGCAATTTAAATGGAAAGAATTACCTACTTAAATTGTCATTCAAAGTTTACTTTTCATTCTCGATAGATGTGTGTTAGCCTACAGTTGTTACCAAGTGAGGTATGCAAATTAGGTGGTAGTTAGGTTAAAGAACATAAGAGGAACGCCCACATAGTGCATGTCACTATGACATCTACAATTATGCACATGAGGAACATAAAGAGTTTGATGTGATCGACAAGCAATATATGAGTACTTAGTTCACCTTTCAGTTTTTAAAAATTAGCAACAAATGTATTTCTTTTGTTTATAATAAAAAAATGTGTTGTTTTAAAGAATGAGTTGTTAATTATAATATATATTAATTCATGGGTAATCTTTAAAAAGAAGTCGCAATATTTTGGTTATTGATTAAAAATAGGGTAATCTTTAGAAGAGTTTCAATATAAGAACTAACCATGTAATTTTGTTATCTATACTAATAAATAAAACTCATTTTCTGCCACATGTCATGTCCTCATTGATTTGGACACATGACATTTTAATAGATTTTTAGAATTTATTTATTTCCACATGTAATTTTCTGATTTGTTCACATATCATAACTTATTTCGGTTATAATATTGAGAGAAATAAATGCTTCCTTGAAAAACAATTGATATATTTATAATGAAATAAATGTCATAATTAATGAGAGCTCTAAAATTGATATTGATATTAAATTTAATGTTTAAATATTGATATTAAATTTGTATTTTTAATAAACCCGTGTAGTACACGGGTCTTACACCTAATATATTAATAATAGTATATTAATAAAGACATTTAAAAAGATTTAGAAAATAAGAAAGGAAAAGAGCGTGGTTAAAACTGAATTGAGCTTAATTTTTGCCTTGATAGTAATTGAAAAACATCACGCAAAATATCAGTCTTAGGAGATACTTCCGTGATATCATCTACTATAATTGTTATACAGTTTGAAGTTACGTAAATAATTTGTTTTGATGGTTGGAAAGACGTTTGCAAAACAATAATCATAAAAAGGTTTGGTAACAATGACTGATATATATATTAAAAGATTCGTACCACCAAAATAAAAAGTGGTTTAGCATGAGTACGTTTTATGTATATATATCGACGTTTAGTTAGTCAAATAGATTTTGACAAATTTATAGAAGATTCATGATTTGTTATTACTTCAAAGAAGATATAAAGTTATATTCTACAAGTACAAGGACTGTTTTTGTCATTTTATCCTTTAAGATATGGTTATTTCAAAACAGCCCTCCTCATTTTGGAAAACATCAAATCGACACCTTCCGAAAGTGGAGTAAGAAACCCTCCTATAAATAAACCAATTTCCCTCCCAATTTCCTCCTGCGTGTGTTAACTCCGCCATTTAATTTTCTTCAACTGCTACTTCACACACACACACACATCACCTCCATCTGAACTCTGAAGTATGCTTGCCGGCGAAAACGACGGATTTTCCGATCGTGTTAATGGCATCAAGTCCACCCTACGTGTCGTCCCCGACTTCCCTAGACCAGGTACACTCAATCTCCATTTTTTTGGTATGAAATTCACAAACCACCGGTGTGTATCTATATGAGCGAAAATTACACACATAATCTTGCTTACATTGAAGAATAATGATCGTGAATAGAATTTATGAATCACAGGGATACTATTCCTAGACATCACTACATTGTTGCTCGATCCAAAGGCCTTCAAAGACACAATCGATTTGTTCGTTGAGCGTTACAAACAGGAGAACATCTCTGTAGTTGCAGGTAATTTTTCAAAATTCTTCTCGCTTTACCAAAATTAATACCCTTCTGGACTAAAATACTCATCAAACGTCACCTTTCCCCAAAAATTCAAAATAGTTATTGAGAACAGGGTCCAATTTTGACTTTTGAGTTATACATACATAGCGTAAATGTCAGAAGGAAATTGCACAATTTTCCATTCGATTTAGCAAAATTTCAAACCTCGTTGACTATATACTTTTATCAACAATATTTTCATGTACTTTCTTGTTAACAATAGCAGTAGTGGTTGAAAGTTGATCGATAGTGGGAAATCAAATAAGGGTATGGAGAGGTCATCGATTAGTTGCTATGAATGAGTATGAGCGGCTGAAAGTGGGCTTTTGCTTGCTAAAGCATCTGCATTTTCTCTCTCTTTCAAGATCCAAATATGGAGTGGGATGATGGCTCATGGCAGTTGTTGTTGGAGGAAAGCCAATGGGCCCCGACCTCTCCTAGTGGGCACAAGTTTTTTTTTTTTTTTTTTTTTTTAATTACAATGTGGATTTTATAAGATTTTTTATATAACTTTTCAATGTGTATATATATATATATATATTTTGTTTTGTCTTATCTTTATGACCTCACGAGTCACCCCCACACGCTTACACTTTCTTTTTAGGTAGTTAATCATTGTTTTGATATGTCATTTTCTGGTAATCAATTATTGTTACATAAAATAAAAATATATAACGAAGGTAGTTTAATCGATGACAGGTATTGAGGCTCGGGGTTTTATGTTTGGTCCTGCAATTGCACTGGCTATAGGAGCCAAGTTTGTTCCTTTAAGGAAACCAAAAAAGTTGCCTGGTAAATATAAATATAAATATATAAGATCTAAAATTATAGTAAATGGATTTTTTTTATATAGTTAACATTATAAAAATTATTTCAGGTGAAGTGATATCAGAAAAATACATTTTGGAATACGGAACAGATTGTCTTGAAATGCATGTAGGTGCGGTTCAACCGGGAGAGCGGGCTCTTGTGGTTGATGATTTGGTGGCAACCGGTGGGACCCTTTGTGCTGCAATCAACCTACTTGGTAATAATATTCACAAATTTATGATAAAAAAAATATATATATATTATTTTTTTTATTTGTTAAAAATTGATTATCACGTGCACAGAGCGTGCTGGTGGCGTGGTTGTGGAGTGTGCTTGCGTGATTGAAGTGCCGGATTTAAAGGTATATATGATGCGAAAGAATCTTATAAAAATATAAGTATATTAAAATTAAAACTTATTTTTTTTTTTTTTTTGGTCTTTTTAAAATTGTTTGTATTTGTGGATTTTGTAGGGTCGTGAGAGATTAAAATTGCATGGGAAGCCGTTGTATGTGCTTGTGGAGTCGATGTTTGGACAAACATGATGGTGATGATGATGATGTGATTTATGGAATCTGGGAGAAAGTGTATATTAGAGGGGTATTATCGGAAGATGGTTTTTAGTAGTAAGCTTTTGATGATAAAATCTCATACACTGGGAGCGGAACACTTGCATTTTTCTGTGTTTAGTGGTAGGGAAATTTGGATTCTTGGAAGGAAAAATGTCGTTTTAATTGGTGGTATATTTCATAAATGCAAATTCGGTATTTGGCTATTTATGTCTTTAGTGGTAGGAAAATTAATGGTTTGTTTGATTGTGGAAAAAATTTTCAGTTTTTTAGAAAAAATTTTCACAAAAAAGGAAAATTTAAAAACATGTTTGGTTTGATCAGTTTTTCAAAGTATTTTAAAAAAAAAAAATTAGAATGTGTTTGGTTATGGAAAATTTTCTACATTAAAATTTTCGAATAAAAATGAAAATTTTGAAAAATGTTTGGTTGATTCAATTTTCAAAAAAAATCCAAGAAAATGAAAATTTTCTATTTCCCATATGTAAATTAGAAAAATGTTTTCTAAAGTTTTCTAAACTTTCAAGATAGAAAATGAATACCCGGCTAGTTCCAACAAAACATGTTTTTTTTTTTTCATTGAAAACTAATTTTATTTTTTAAAAACATTTTGTTAGAAAATGAAAACAATTTTTCACAATTAAACGCATCCAAAATTTTTATCCATAAGTTTAGCTTTTGTTTACGGTTTGGTCCTCAAAAAGATAGTTTTTTTTTTTTTTTTTTTATCTTACTTTAAACTAAGTTATACCTGTGAAAATCACGATTGTTAACTTGTTATGTTTAAAATTATTAAATAGACAAAAAAAAAAATATTAAATGTCAAAAAAATACAGCATATTGATATGCACTTTGAGTTGATGATCAACTAAAGAATGTAATTAAGATAATGTATCTCTGCTTTTTTGCGATTCATTAAAAACCGTAAACATTTAATATGATTTTGAAACAATATATATTATATATTTCGAAATTCATATTAGGATAGGAATTTTTTTATTTTTAAAATTTAAATTTAAATTATTTGTTATCAAAAAAATTATAAATATCTAAGGAAAATATCATGTGTAAAAAAAAAAACATGCTAAAAAAAGGGACATATGAAATTAAGATTTCTTTTATTGGGATATTTAAGATAGATTATAATGTAAGACTTAGAAGTTGTTTGACAGAATCTGAATTTTTAAGAGGTCTAAATTTTTAAAAAGGCCTAAAATTTTAAGATCTAAATGTTTAACATACTCTTTGGTTGGAACCTCCTAATTGTTATACTAATGATAAAAATGACTATTTTACATTTTTGTTCAATATGATATGTGCATGTTTGATAAAAATTACAAGTAATTACACAATAACCAAATACAAATAAATAATTTCTAATCCAAGGAAACATAAATTCTTTCAAATTCACTTCTTTTAATTCATGGAAACATAAACATCGTTTAATAGCCAAATGAAAATATGTTTATGTTTCTTGCTATTTTCTTGCTATTAACTTGGAAGTAGACCTAGCAATGGGGTGGGTTTGAAGCGAATCGACCTTGATTCAAACCTTTTTAACAAATTTCAAAATCCGATCCAAACCCGCTCCATAACCTGCAGGGTTTTGAATAATCAAACTCATACCCTTATCCACCAAATCAGTAGATATTCAAACCCGCCCCGTAACCCGTAGGTTTTTTGAATAATAAAACACATTTTACTTAAATCATAAAATCACATTTATTAAATAAAACTAAGTTTTGATTTAGAAAACACATTGTGTACTCGAGGACTTTCTATTGGAATTAAAATCATTATTTTAGTTACTTCTGATTGGTTTTTGACCGTCGATTGCATTGATAGAGAATAGAAATTACAAACTTTCTTCCTGTTGATAAATAATCATATTGATTTATAAATAAAATTGGTGATTACATGATGAAATATAAATGAAATGAAATCATGAATCTTGGGAGAAGAGTTGAAGACTGGAAGTCTAGAAGTTGAGTCCTTGACTCCTATGTAAAAACAATTTAGTCTTTGGCCTTTTTTTTTGGGTTTCTGATTGGAATTTAATGTAAACTTTAGGCAATATAAAATATAAATTTATATTTCTAAAATTTATATGGGGCGGGTTATAAACGGAGCGGTGCTGATCCATACCCAACCCTTTTAATAAAAGGGTTAGCGGGTACGGGTCGTTAACGGGTAAACGAATAAAAAAAATATGCTCCAAACCCATATAATTGGTAAGGGTTTGGATCGGATCATGGTCAAAACTCGCTCCATTGCCAGGCCTACTTGGAAGTTTCTATTTCTTGTTACTGAAGTTGGAACTCGTAGATAAACATGAAGTAAGTTCACAAAGTTTTCATTTGATATATAATGAATTCATATCCATTAGCATCATAAACTTGTCATACATAATTGATTGCAAGAAAATGCATCATGTCATGTTCTTAAACAATTATAAAAAACTATTAAAAAACATGAGGCATTAAGACCAAAATAACTTGACAAATATAATTGTATTTGATTTTGGTTTTCATCCAGTATTACATACATATAACCCATAATAAATTGCAAAAATAAGAAGCATGATTCAACACTCCAAAGGTTTTCCTAAAATGATTTGCAGATTGCAATAGAGAATAAAATATGGTTCAAATTTCAATCAATTTTTTATCAGTAAAATAATAAACATACTCCTAAAAGATGATAAATGTTAAGATTAGAAAGGATCGAGTTTTCAAGGATTTTCGGTGTAACAACGTAGTTTTCAAAACAATTTTTTCATTTTTCAGCAACCAAATTACATTTAAAAACACTCTCAAAAGAGTACTTCACCATTGTCATTACTCAAAACATATTCCCAAGATCATAAACAAATATCCACTCTGTGTGTACGGTTCACGCAGGCGCCTTCCCACGGTCCTCGCTAGTACCTGAAACACATAACACAACAACTATAAGCATAAATGCTTAGTGAGTTCCCCCAAAATACCGCATACAACACATACGCCACTCGAGGCTATAGCACGACCCTACGGTCGTTGTGTCTCAGCGGGACCCTCCAGTCCCGTAGCTCATTGGACCCTCTGGTCCGGTCATAGCTCGTTGGGCCCTCTGGCCTGGTCTGTATCGTTGGACCCTCCGGTCCGGTCTGTATCATTGGACCCTCCGGTCCGGTCTATAAAATCATACAACATACATATATCACATAGCACATAATCTCATACTTAGCACATAAGACCCTCTAGTCAACAAATAATACCACTCTAGGT
This sequence comes from Lactuca sativa, assembly GCF_002870075.4. Taxonomy (NCBI): domain Eukaryota; kingdom Viridiplantae; phylum Streptophyta; class Magnoliopsida; order Asterales; family Asteraceae; genus Lactuca; species Lactuca sativa. The sequence goes on along the minus strand of NC_056625.2, from coordinate 3,933,797 downwards.
AACATATAGTGAGAAGACTCACCTCGGATGTCTCGGTAAATCTCTGACTCGGTAGAAATAGGGTCTAGCCTCCGCCTAATCACATAAAGTAAATAATACTCTCATCAATATAATCCTCGAGACTAGACTCAACCCTCTCTTAGCACCCTCATAAGGGTAAAAGACCATTTTACCCCTTTCTTGACACAAAGGCCCCATTGTTGACCAAACCTAAAAGTCAACAAAAGTCAACGGTCAAACTTTGATCCGACTCATCGAGTTCATACGAGTGACTCGGCGAGTCCATGCGAGTTCTCTGAATCCTTTTAAACCTCTCAGACACGACGAGTTCCCTCTTCCCTCGTCGAGTTACTCGGCAACGAATCGCGGGGCAACCCCGACTCGACTCGTCGAGTCTACTTATGGACACCGCGAGTTGCTCCCATGACAACATTCATCTGACCTTCTGAGGTCAGATCTGCTCCTCCAATCCATAGATCTAGCTTCCCTATAGTCCATAATCTTGTAAAGGTCGAATCTTGGGCCCTCATGCAAGGTCCTCTATGCTCATTTGAGTGAAATCCCTCATTTCATGACAACTCTAGCTCATTACCCCAAGGGGAAGGCATAAAGACAAATGGAAGGGGTCCTCTGGACCTCTTAGGATCCAGATCTATGAATCATTTCACCATGTGACATCCCCAAAATCACGGCCAGAAAAGACCGATTTTGTTTATGCTTTATGAAAATCAGAGTACTTCGTTTTATAAAAAGGTTGCGGAATGTGTTCCCAGAAAAACATGGTAAATACGTTATTAAAACATTTTCGAGGAAACGTATTTATTTCATTTTAAAACGTTTGGGATGTCATCGTTAATACCGAAACATAAGCATAAACAGAACTTACAATGATTTACACTAGTGATCTACATCTCTTTAAATCTCTCAGTGTAATGTCACTTCACTTCGTCACCTGTGATATACATAAGCTGAGTGGGTCAGGTTGGGAAACCTGGTGAGTACATAGGGTTTTCAACCCACAATAATATAATTGTTATGTTTAATCATCAAACAATTAACCCCATTACCCATCCCCGTTATCTTCTTTACTCTTAAGGATTTAACCTAAGAGTCGTCTATCCTGCATTCGTTTATTCCGAAGTCCCTTACTTCCATGGTTATAGGGCTGGCACTAAATCCATAGCTGCCAATGTTCGTTCATAAAACACTAATTCCATAGCTGCTATAGTCTATTCATCGGGTACTAAATACATAGCTACCAGTCTTTATCTAATAGGTACTAAGTCCATAGCTACCAATGTTCAACAGGTACTAAGTCCATAGCTACCAATTCCTACAGGTACTAAATCCTTAGCTACCAGCGTCTAACTAATTGGTACTAAGTCCATAGCTACCAATTCCCAACAGGCACTAAATCCATAGCTACCAACGTCTAAAAGGTACTAAGTCCATAGCTACCGGTGTTCGTCTCATAGGCACTAAGTCTATAGCTGCCAATATATACTCACGTCATCTTCTATCTCTCATCATTCATCTACCCATCTCATACCCAACATATTCGTATATATAAAATACGTATACAGTTTAAATCCTTTAAAACATGTATAAAACGTTCATCCAACATAGACAGCAAGTATTCAGATAATATGCACACATAGCACGTAAAATACTTCATATCTATGTGTAAGATGAAAGGGACCATGCACTCACTTGAAAGGTGGTGAGTCGGCACTCGGACAGCACTTCGTTACTCTTAAAACAATTATCCCTTGACGAAACCTAGTATCATTACCACTAGAGTTTAGTCTAACGCTTGACGAGACTAATTTAATAGTCTAGCTATTATTACTATTATATAAGCGTTAAATAACACTCAATATAACTCATAATAATAGCCTAAATAATTATTTTAAGGACCTAAAAATGTTACTATAATTAAAGAAAATCTATATTAAATATACTATAGGCGTAGCTCACTTACAGCGGGTTTTTATTAAAAACCGGGCTTCGCTGGAGCAGCGTTTCCGAGCCGAAAGCTTTTCTTCTCGGAGCCGTCGGGCGCTCCGGGGCTTTCTTCTCGTGATAGGGAGGTTCCCTAGACTTGGGAGGGGTTTAGGGAGGTTAGAGAGAAGTTAGAGAGAGAAAGAAAGGCTTATGGTGTGAAGAAAATATGAGGAGTTCACCCTTGTATTTATAGAAAGTGTATAGTAAAGTAGTCTCCAAGCTTCGTCCGTAACTTTTGCATACGAGCTCCGTTTTTGTCTGTCTTTTTACTGTTGAGTTCCTATTAATGAGATCTTCAACTTTCATTTAGACCTCGTTGGCTAATTCTCATTCTATCTCGGATTTACAAAACTGTATCAAATTCGCCACGCTCGAAAAGTAGGGACTAAGCTTCGTCCATAACTTTTGCATACGAGCTCCATTTTTGTCTGTCTTTTTACCGTTGGGTTCCTATTAATGAGATCTTCAACTCTCATTTAGACCTCATTGGCTAATTCTCATTCTATCTCGTATTTACAAAACTGTATCGAATTCGCCGCGCTCGAAAAGTAGGGACTAAGCTTCGTCCATAACTTTTGCATACGAGCTCTATTATCGACGTTCTTTATATCCACGCGTTGGTATTTATGAGTACTACAACTTTCATTTAGATCCCGTCGGCTAAAAATCGACCGATCTAAAATTCAGATTTCGGGCTGTGCACTGCTATGCTAAATCTTAGAAAAATCATAACTTCCTCATACGAAGTCAGATTTGGGCGTTCTTTTTATCGATGTTCTTAGTTTAACATATTCTACGACTTTCGTTTAGATCGCTAAGGCTAAATCTCGCTCTATCGTAAATTCACTATTTACGCTTCCCGGTATCGTGCCAGTTCCGTCGCGAAACTTCAACGGGTCATAACTTCTTCGTTATAACTCGGTTTTCGGCGTTCTTTATATGTACGAAAACCTTGTAAAATACTCTATAACTTGGTTAAGATTATTTATTCTAAATAATCTTTTGTCGAAAAGTCGTTTTCGACCCCTATTGCCTATAATTTGACTAGCCCAGATTTGCGGGCGTTACAATTATCTCCCCCTTAGGATGATTACGTCCCGGAATCATCAACGAAACAGGGTCGTATAATGACTCCATACGTCATCTCTTCATCCTAGGTAATAATTATAACTTCTACATTCCTTCGATTCTATCTCTTAAACTCATTGACTGTAAGAGTACTCGATCGTGCACCTGCTCTCTTCCTCAGGCTAGACTCCAAATTATGATCTTCAAGTCAAAACCTCGATCCTTACTGGATACGAATTTGAGATGACTTCTTTTATTACTACTATGGATCGATGTGTCATATTCTAATGACCTATCATCGTATGTTGCAACTCTTAGACTTAGGTCTCTTAGAGTTAAATTCTAAAACAAGCTATGCCTTCCTTTATGTTTTAATGTGATATAATCACATTTTAACATTTGGCATTTCCAGCTACCAACTTCTTTAACAACGAGTGCGATACTTCTATTGATCGCTTTGATTTCAATTGTTTGGTTTAAGTCGGACGCTACATCAAACTTGGTTCTCTGAACCACTCAACATACTCATCGTAGTCAGACTCGATTCGATATGACCACTAGGGTCGGAATATCAACAATCTTCTTAGTCATTACCGAAACGATGGTAACAACACACTTGAATAAAACGAAATCAATTACTAGCTTCTTGGTAACCTTGTGACTTTCCCTGATCCAAGTGTGAGTCCTGTGCTTCCGGTAGTATAGGCCTCTACTACCATTCACACCTACTCATACTCGTCCCAAGTATTGTCTCGCAGTTTCCCAAGTCACCATGCAGCAAATCACACAATCATTTGACACATCAGATAACAAAACGAAGGTTTTATATTAATTCTTGAAACGATTACATAGGTGTTCAAGTTCACCCTAGACTATGCCTCTACTAGGCTACATCATAAAATACTATGGCTACTACATAACTTGCTCTTCTGATATGAAGTCCTCATCCGTGATTCCTCGCACGGTTTTCTGCTTCGTCGAGGATCATGTGAAATGCCCTTGGCCTTGGTGGCGTTTCTGGTCTTACTGCTTTATTTTTCTTTGGGGGGCAGTCTCTGGACATATGCCCCTTGCCTCCACATCCGTAGCATACTTTATCATCATGTGTGCAGTCTTTGGAATAGTGGCCAGTCCTCCCACACTTGTAACAAGTCACTTCTTCATTGCACTTCCCACCATGCTTCTTCTTGCATCTATCACACCATCTTGCTTCACCTCCATCTGCTCCTCCAAGTTTTGAGAATTTTCTTTCCTTGTTCGACCTCGAAGATCCCTCAAACTTTCGCTTCTCTCCTGCCTTATCTTTTTCTAGACCCTTTTCTCTTATCTGGGCCTCTACGTTCTTAGCTGCCCTAACAGCTGCTTTCAAGGTAGTTGCCATTTTGACCATTGGGCCAAAGTCAGTGGGCAGTCCGTTAGCAAACCTATCAATCTTGGAGAGTTCAGTAGGCACCAAGTAGGGGAATAGCTTCATCCTCTCGGTGAATGCGGTGGCATACTCATCAACACTCATCTTCCCTTTCTTCAGGTTCTGAAACTCGTTGTTTAGGTCTATCAGATCTACCTCTGAGCAGTACTGCATTTTCAACTGTTCCAAAAACTCTTCCCACGACATCCTTAAGGCTTCTCCTCGTGGCATCGTATCTGCCAATAGCTTCCACCAGCTCAAGACTCCAGTTTTCAGTTGTCTTACAGCGAAGACAGTCTTCTGTTTCTCGTTACAGCTGCAACTCTCAAACACCATCTCCATCTCAGAGATCCAATCCATAATCTCAACCGGCTTCGGGCTTCCTGAGAGACTTGGGGGTTTCGCACCCAAGAAATTCTTGTACATCCGCCCATCCTTGTTGTTTCTCCCTTCTGGGCCATCCCTTTGCTCACCTTGAGTCCCAACTTGACTCACTTGGCGGCTGTAGTTCCCTTCCTCAGATTGCTCGGGAATCAGTTCGGGTTGCTCAATGGGCATAGTAGGTCCGTCCCTATTCAACATCCGTCTCATTTCTTCCCTTTGTTCAGCCAACATAGCCCGAATCATGGCTTGAACTCCAGCCATGGTGACTGGCTCAGGCGCAACTTCTTCTACAACAGGTATTTGCTGAACCACTGGGGGTTGGTTCCTGTTCCCATTTGCGTTTACGTTTCCGCTACGGGTCCTTACCATCTCGATCTATACACCGAATAAGGTGAATTTAGACCTTTACTTGACGTTTAAATCATCCTTATCACTCCGAAACGTTTACATGCTAGTTCTAATACCGTAGTCGTACGTTTAGAATCCTAAACACATAAGGTTTCCAGATCCGGTCGGCAACAGACCATAGATCCGAACAATTAACAACATATCATGCACAAAGCATTTAGCACATAAAAGCATTTTAGGCACAATTCCTAAAATAAGCTAGTGCTCACACCTCACAATCATCGCTTAGCATTCTAAGTTTAAGTCTAGAAATAAATCCATATTCCTAGTTCGCTTAAACTAATGCTCTGATACCAACTGTGACATCCCCAAAATCACGGCCAGAAAAGACCGATTTTGTTTATGCTTTATGAAAATCAGAGTACTTCGTTTTATAAAAAGGTTGCGGAATGTGTTCCCAGAAAAACATGGTAAATACGTTATTAAAACATTTTCGAGGAAACGTATTTATTTCATTTTAAAACGTTTGGGATGTCATCGTTAATACCGAAACATAAGCATAAACAGAACTTACAATGATTTACACTAGTGATCTACATCTCTTTAAATCTCTCAGTGTAATGTCACTTCACTTCGTCACCTGTGATATACATAAGCTGAGTGGGTCAGGTTGGGAAACCTGGTGAGTACATAGGGTTTTCAACCCACAATAATATAATTGTTATGTTTAATCATCAAACAATTAACCCCATTACCCATCCCCGTTATCTTCTTTACTCTTAAGGATTTAACCTAAGAGTCGTCTATCCTGCATTCGTTTATTCCGAAGTCCCTTACTTCCATGGTTATAGGGCTGGCACTAAATCCATAGCTGCCAATGTTCGTTCATAAAACACTAATTCCATAGCTGCTATAGTCTATTCATCGGGTACTAAATACATAGCTACCAGTCTTTATCTAATAGGTACTAAGTCCATAGCTACCAATGTTCAACAGGTACTAAGTCCATAGCTACCAATTCCTACAGGTACTAAATCCTTAGCTACCAGCGTCTAACTAATTGGTACTAAGTCCATAGCTACCAATTCCCAACAGGCACTAAATCCATAGCTACCAACGTCTAAAAGGTACTAAGTCCATAGCTACCGGTGTTCGTCTCATAGGCACTAAGTCTATAGCTGCCAATATATACTCACGTCATCTTCTATCTCTCATCATTCATCTACCCATCTCATACCCAACATATTCGTATATATAAAATACGTATACAGTTTAAATCCTTTAAAACATGTATAAAACGTTCATCCAACATAGACAGCAAGTATTCAGATAATATGCACACATAGCACGTAAAATACTTCATATCTATGTGTAAGATGAAAGGGACCATGCACTCACTTGAAAGGTGGTGAGTCGGCACTCGGACAGCACTTCGTTACTCTTAAAACAATTATCCCTTGACGAAACCTAGTATCATTACCACTAGAGTTTAGTCTAACGCTTGACGAGACTAATTTAATAGTCTAGCTATTATTACTATTATATAAGCGTTAAATAACACTCAATATAACTCATAATAATAGCCTAAATAATTATTTTAAGGACCTAAAAATGTTACTATAATTAAAGAAAATCTATATTAAATATACTATAGGCGTAGCTCACTTACAGCGGGTTTTTATTAAAAACCGGGCTTCGCTGGAGCAGCGTTTCCGAGCCGAAAGCTTTTCTTCTCGGAGCCGTCGGGCGCTCCGGGGCTTTCTTCTCGTGATAGGGAGGTTCCCTAGACTTGGGAGGGGTTTAGGGAGGTTAGAGAGAAGTTAGAGAGAGAAAGAAAGGCTTATGGTGTGAAGAAAATATGAGGAGTTCACCCTTGTATTTATAGAAAGTGTATAGTAAAGTAGTCTCCAAGCTTCGTCCGTAACTTTTGCATACGAGCTCCGTTTTTGTCTGTCTTTTTACTGTTGAGTTCCTATTAATGAGATCTTCAACTTTCATTTAGACCTCGTTGGCTAATTCTCATTCTATCTCGGATTTACAAAACTGTATCAAATTCGCCACGCTCGAAAAGTAGGGACTAAGCTTCGTCCATAACTTTTGCATACGAGCTCCATTTTTGTCTGTCTTTTTACCGTTGGGTTCCTATTAATGAGATCTTCAACTCTCATTTAGACCTCATTGGCTAATTCTCATTCTATCTCGTATTTACAAAACTGTATCGAATTCGCCGCGCTCGAAAAGTAGGGACTAAGCTTCGTCCATAACTTTTGCATACGAGCTCTATTATCGACGTTCTTTATATCCACGCGTTGGTATTTATGAGTACTACAACTTTCATTTAGATCCCGTCGGCTAAAAATCGACCGATCTAAAATTCAGATTTCGGGCTGTGCACTGCTATGCTAAATCTTAGAAAAATCATAACTTCCTCATACGAAGTCAGATTTGGGCGTTCTTTTTATCGATGTTCTTAGTTTAACATATTCTACGACTTTCGTTTAGATCGCTAAGGCTAAATCTCGCTCTATCGTAAATTCACTATTTACGCTTCCCGGTATCGTGCCAGTTCCGTCGCGAAACTTCAACGGGTCATAACTTCTTCGTTATAACTCGGTTTTCGGCGTTCTTTATATGTACGAAAACCTTGTAAAATACTCTATAACTTGGTTAAGATTATTTATTCTAAATAATCTTTTGTCGAAAAGTCATTTTCGACCCCTATTGCCTCTAATTTGACTAGCCCAGATTTGCGGGCGTTACACACCATGGGACCTCTCTTACTCTAGATCCAAGTTAAATAAAGCATGAAGAAACCCTAAATTCAACCATAACAACAAAATACGAGAATGGACTCGAGTTATACCTCAAAGATGATGATTCAAGCTGAAAGCTCTCTGGAATGAAGTCCTCTTGCCCCCTTCTTGCTGGAAACCCTTTCCTCCTTAGCTAAATGACACCACAAATGAACAAGGAGCTCTAATTCTCTCACAACGTGCTCAAGATCGAAAGGGATACTCTCTTTGGACAGGTAGCCGCAAATGGAGGCTATAAAGCCCTTTAAATAGGGCTCAGAACCGAGGAATTAGGGCTTCATTAAATAGAGCGGACTCGCCAAGTCAACTAGTCGACTCGTCGAGTCCGGTCATTAACTCAGATGGAGAATCGCGACTCTACTCGGCGAGTCTAAGCATCAACTCGTCGAGTCCCTCTCAAAATCTCCAAAAATAAATGGATAAATAATGTACCTGGAAATCTGGATGTTACAATTCTCCCCCACTAGAATCAGACTTCGCCCTCGAAGTCTTACTTTGCAAACAACTCTGGATACTACTCACGCATCTCTCGCTCTGGCTCCCAAGTCAGTTCGGACCCTTTCCGATGATGCCACTGGACCTGCACCAGAGGCACTTCCTTGTTCCTCAAAACCTTGATCTTCCGATCCATAATCGCAACCGGTCTCTCAACATAGTTCAGGCCCGCATCCACCTGAATATCCTCCAATGGTACCACTGCTAACTCGTCGTCAGTACACTTCCTCAGCTGCGAAACGTGAAAGGTGTCATGAATCTGGCCCAACTTTGCAGATAACTCCAACTGGGGATCGCATTAGGTTTGATTATTTGTGTTAGGTTTAGGTTCGGAAGAACCTTTATTTGCTGACTTGGCTATGGAGAAAGTTCTTTTTACACAACACTAAGGATGTACACATGGTTGCACGAAGTCAAACCATGATCAATAGAGTCGTCGAAGTTGGCACACTTTGACATGATATATAATGAAGATCGATAGAGTCATGTGCCGAACAGGCACACAAGTTCTAGGCGTCTCGGGTTTCGTCCTACGTATCACTACCGCGGATACTTGGACCGATAGAGTCGACGCGGAACTATAAAGAGTTCTAAGTGTTTCCGAATAGAGTACCTTTCATGAAAGAATTCTCACAAGGCATTTCTATAATCGCCTCACATATACTAGTCATGTATATTTAAGGTGGGGAGGACTGTTGACTGAGCGACCCCGCCCTAAATCCACAACCCAACGAGGAACAGGAAATGAGGCGGCATTCGCTCACTCTAGGTCTGTCCATCTTAAATATACATAGCCGTAACGTATATGTTTAGTTATTATAGTTTTACCTAATGAATTTTAAATTTTATAACAGTGCTGCGACTTTCGCCTTACTGGGAAGAATTTACATTGAATTAGTCTTTTAATGTATTTAGTTTAGTTATCCGGGATTGAGAGACGTACCAAAATCTAATGAGTTCCTTGCCGCTTCTCCCTAAGCAGTAGTGTCAGGCTCCTTCTGTGTCTTGTCTTTCTCTTCGGTTGGGTAGTCCTTCTTGAAGTGTCCCGTTTCACTACATAGGTGGCAAACTGTACGGGTCGCCATATTGGTGGTTGATGTAATGACCTCGACCGGGGTTCTGCAAACGCGAGCAGTATGCCCCAATATGTGGCACCTAGCACAATAGAGTTCCCGGCAGGCACCATGATGATGGTAGCTGCACTTGTTGCAGTGGGGAAGGTCTCCTAGATACAGTCTTCTTGAAGTCGGGAGGGAAGGATTGACAGGGGTATAGACTGCCTCAGCTCGTTGTCCATCGGAAGGTCCTTGAGTCGAGGTACTTCCCACATCTATCTTGAGTTTTCTCTTTAGTGGGTTTGAGTGAGGTTCTTGGGTGGCTGAGTATGGAAGTGTTGGTTGCTGCTGTCCATTGCCAGGATTGGAAATCCCAACCGGGCCCTTGCTAACATTGGCGGTGTTAGCATTCAGGTGAGCGATGATAGCTGCTACGGCTGCTGAGACTGCAGCTTGGAACGTAGCTTCATCGTATAAGAGAGTAGGTTTCTTGCTTGTGGATTGGTTACGCTTCTTCGGTGGCATGGTTTTCCTACACGAAAAGGAATACAAGGTAATGAGAGACGATGGTTAACCCTGGACATTTCTGTCCCGATCGCATTAGGCATAAATTTTCCCATGCCTCGGTTACTGGTTGTTTGAACGTCGACCTACATCCCTATGATGTAGTCTTGGTAATCAAGGTAGGAATATGAGTATCGGAAAAGGCCATAAGATGCGAGTCGTTCCTACTAAGTTACCTTTTATACTGGGAAAGGTTTCACTCTCCGGCCTGGAGAGATTTGAGAACGGTTCGGAACGAAACTGCGGAAAGAGAGGCTCATGAAAGCTCATGGCTAAGCACTCTCAATAAGGTGCGGGGACCCGCCCTAATCGTGTAACTGGCAACGGGAATCAACGATTTACCTAACACATAGCGTGAGTAGTGTAACCACTAACTCACTAAATTGTATTATTTTAAGGGTGTATTATCGTGACGAACACGAGGAAAAAGACACTTCTCGGGTCCCATGTACCGGTTCCCGCTGTCTGGCTCGTATCTTTGACTGGAATTGGCGTTGGTTTCCTTCGGGTAGTTTCCTAGGGTTCTCTTCTCGTATGGACATATTGAATTTCTACTCCGCCTTTCTTCTGATTCCATCTCTGGGTGTCATCACTTCATGATGGATGACTGGGAATCTCCAAAGTGAACGACACTGTAGATACTTCAGAAGACAACAACCATCGAGAGCATACTCAGAAGAATCCCCTGAAAGACCCTTCGCACCTCGCACATCAGGTTCGTAAACCCAGAGAATAGAACTCATGAGGCTGACCACTATCATCAGGTATATTGATGGCATACATCAAGTATTGGCAGTTAAGCCAAGCATGAGTTCTACCACGGACCTCTTAGCAAAACACTTTCACCCTATTCCATAACATAGGAGCCGGAGTCAAGAGAATCACTACGGGTTAAACTAGTAAAGTTCCGAGTGATGAAACCATATACCCACTAGATTTGACCTAGACTAAGAAAAACTCAGAATCTTCGGAAGAGTAGTTGCAGTAGATGCTTTAACTACTCAGGCACCTTGCCCACCCTGTTATAGACAGGTAGTGCCTATCATCCTCCACCCTCTTGCATGGAGGAAACCGTCGCCGCCCTGTAGATGATGAAATACATTCTCCGAAGTGAAAACTAGGATACCGAGAACCACAGGATAACCTTTGCAATCAAGAAGAATTGGTCAAGTGTGAAAGTAGTTGCGTTAAATCTCATGACCCGGATCCCGAAGAGATCATAGGCTTGACACCAGCCCTGGTGTTAGTTGAAGGGTTATGCAGGAACATAAACTTTCCACGCTAGAATGAACCACAGTCTTAGAGATTCCTTGGACTATTAGGTGTTCCACGACTACTATCTCACGCAAAGATAGTAGAACCACCTCCCGAGATAGTCCAACGCTCGTCTAGTGAAACCCTATCTCCCCGACCCTCAGGGTTTCCGTATCTCAAGCGTCGTTAGTGCAGGACCATTTTGCACGAGTTTGGGATAGACGCTCTATAGCAAACCGATGACCATAGTCGCGCAATCCACACGGCAACCTAGAAAGTCTCTATCAGCCAGTTGACAGAAAACACGAAACTGAAGACCACCCGAGCTTCCTAAGGACTAACCTGAAGGACTACACATCCAGTACAAGTGAGAACGTTAGGAACTTCGGAATGGCGATCACGCCAGTGTTGATCTTACCATAGAAGTACACTATGTTCTTAGTATTGAAAAGCTCTACCCCTTTTTCCGAGAGCTTAGGACCATCCGAGAATCCTCATGGAGACATGGTCCAACCCTTTTCAGACCACTACTACTTTCAGATATACCACAAGATTCACATTCGATCGATCCACTTCTTAGACTTGATACGTGATTTCTCGACAACACTCTTCGTGCCTCACACATCTTGATAGAATCCATTGAGAACTCTAACCTCGCAGATACACCAGTTGGAAACCCACTAGCTACACTAGACGGAATCCGCATCCCATACGTGAAGGTCTGTCGGAATGACAAACACAGACTAGAGTTCACTTGGGAATGCGAGGACAACCGTATAGGAAGTACCCACCTACCTTTACTTGGCCATTCATACCTACTTCCTTGCCTAGACCTGAATTTTGGGACGAAATTCCCTCTAACGGGGGGATGATGTGACAACCCAAGTAGTTCCGTTACATTTCCCCGTTACCGTTAACGGAATATTCCACTGTATAAAAGTTCCGTTACATAGAGGGCGTCAATTTAATAAACATTCCATTTGGTTGAAATTGACATGCCGTTAAGTCGTGATAAAAGGAAATAAAAACACAGGACACACATTTCCATTTATTTGGAAAATGTCAAGTTTTATTATTACGACCACTAAATCGGGTGCGACCAAAAGCCCCGTTTAACGACAGTATCGGGTAGAATTCCACTGAGCTCCAACTCCCACCCATATATAAAGGGTAGTAAACTCCATTTGGAGCTTTTTCACCCTCTCTCTCTATACTCTCTCTCTAGACCCGTTTTCGCCCCGAAACCGCAACCAAACGCTTCCAAATTGTAAGTCCGCTTACCCTAGCTTATTCTAAACATATTGATTCATGTTTATAGCCCAAAATTCGGACTTAGAAGCTGTTAGAAAGGAGTTTACGGCCTAAGCTCCCCCTTAGGCCGTAAACCCCTTAAACAAGGCCAAAATGACCCAAACTTGTCCCTAATGGCTTGGAAATAAATAGAGGAATTAGCCTAGGAGTGTTTGCACATTTAAAACAATCATTTTGGGGCATAAAAGAGAGTTTACGGCCCAAGCACTTGCTTAGGCCGTAAACACCTCTAAACTTTGTTTAAATGTCCTAAATACACTCCAAAATCACCCTAGGGATTAACACATAAATTGGGGGCTTATCCTCTTGGGTTTAGATCACTTAAACATAAAGATTGAGGGTGTAAAATGGAGTTTATGGCCCAGGCCTTTTCCAAGGCCGTAAACACCTCACAATCATGCAAAAGTGCCCCTAACACACTCCTAAAACACCCTCAGGCTTCATAAATGATTTAGGGACTTAGTATTTGGGGTTTGGACCAATTAAACACAACAAAATGAAGGATCAAAAGGAGTTTACGGCCCAGACATGTACCAAGGCCGTAAACACCCTTAAACATGCCCAAAACATAAATTTTGTCCCCCAAATGGCCTTACACTATTACCAAAATGCTTAGAAAATTACCCTTTATCACTTAAGCCTTTAAAAACACCAAAAGAAGGTATGTATAGGAGCTTACGGCCGTAAGCTCCCTTGCTTATGGCCGTAAACTCCTCAAAGGGGCCATTTCATGCCTTAAACCCATTTACACAATTGACATTTGAGCCTAGCATAAATCTACAATGGAGATGAGACACTTTAGCACACTAGATACCCTCACCATGATTTTACGGCCGTAAACTCAGGGTGAGTAGTCCCTGGGCCGTAAACTAAGTAATAAGGGTGTATTCTTGGATAGCAAGCTCCATTCCTTAGCCATACACACCTTTAGACACTACCTGGGACACCCAAACAATTAGCCAAAGTGTTTTCCGCTCCTTTGAGCGCGTATAGTTGTTTAATTAGTATATAATATGCTAATTGTATGTGAACAAATGTTACCATATGTTAAAATAGGTCATTGTGTGTGTTCAAGTCCTTGTGTGACACCGAACGCCCAAACGACACCTTCGTCGGACCTACTTACACCAGGTGAGTTCATACCCCTGAATGAACCTTTTAATGTTTTTAAATGTTTTATAGGGGGGAATACAAGTTAAACATGCTAGTTATCATATCAATCACATGTGATTGGTAACCCGCATGCACCAGATTTTACCACACTGTACACTGTTTTACCGAGTAGGACACTATAATGATCTTCAATTGTTTCAAAACTCTTACTTATACTGTTTTATCTAAATTCATTCTAAACTGGTTTATGAAAGATTTTCTAAGGTTTTCAAACTTATTTTACAAAAGAATACAAATTATGATTTTCTCTGGACATAAAGGTTTTCATCAAAGATTCCCTTTTTTGACGTATACTTTACTTGTTAAATACGACTACGTCGCTTATACTTATTTTATACTCCTACTCTGTAACGCTTTCACTTATACCTGTAGCCGCTTATACTTGTTGATGCTTATACTTATTCACACTTTTACTTACTGATATCGACTCTACTTCACTTATACTTGATATCGACTCTACTTCACTTATACTTGATACGCTGTCGCTTCACTTGTTGTTGCCTTTACTTCATGATATGCTTATACTTGTTCGACACTTCTACTTCACTTGCGACCACTTCTACTTCACTTGTTAGACACTTCTACTTCACAAAGATCACTTCTACTTGATTCACACTCGGTCGTAGTTAGATGTATGTCTGTGCTTATATAGGTACATATAAGTAATGATTGAAAGACTTAGGAAGGCTCGTCTGCCCTATTTCCTTTTCTTCGTTGAGATGTGGTCTGGTGGGATCGGATGGCCGTCCGAAGGTCGTTTGACTCATTAGTTATATATTATGTATATGAGTATGGACATATAGGAATTCTCTAGTCAGTTCAGTTAAGAGTCTCTACTTCTAGCCTACACTTACATTAGAAACCCACTATTGGGAAGTCTCTACCTCTAGTTCAGCACTTGCACACTACCCACTGTTTGGAAGTCTCTACCCACTATTTGGGATGCATCTTCAGTACACGGCCTTCTCCGTCGTCTAGTTGGTAACCAGAGTCTCCTGTAGGGAGAATGGACATTGTGTGTATAGATCTATACGGGATTGACAACCCCGCACCCAGACTGCTAGCTACAGTCCCGGCCTACCAAGCCAACGGGTGACAAATGTCACATTATAGATGCTTGTAGGGTGTCTGGAACTCTAGTCAGTATGGTTACGAGTATCCCGGGTTACCTTATAATTCATGGCTTTAAGGTAACGGTATTTCACCGGCAATCTACACTGTATGCTGGTAATTCATTTTCAGAGTCACACTGTTTTGACCTTACAAGATGTATCTTTCATTTGATACTGTCTGGGGTCTGTTATCTCTGTTTTGACCTTACAAGACGTATCTTTCATTTGATACTGTCTGGGGTCTATTATCTCTGTTTTGACCTTACAAGACGTATCTTTCATTTGATACTGTCTGGGTTCTGTTATCTCTGTTTTGACCTTACAAGACGTATCTTTCATTTGATTCTGTCTGGGGTCTGTATCCACTGTATTCACGGTATTCACTGTGTTCACTGTTCTAGACCTTGCTAGACGTATCTTTCATTTGATATTGTCTGCGGTTAGTATTCACTGTTTTAGACCCTACTAGTTGTACCTTTTATTTGGTACCTTCTGGGGTCTGTGTCTCCACTTGTTAGACTGAACCAGGCTTGTCGTTTGTTTGATACTTTCCTGGAGTCTATGGTTCCTTGCCTTAGTCAGCCGTCCTCGCTGCTGAGGCATATGATATTCCCTGATGTCGTTTGCTTTCCTCAATAATCAAATTCAGTATTTTGATAATGATAGCAATTTAGGGAAGACTACTTTTTACCCCACATCACTGACCAGTCTTGGTAGAAGGCTGCTTTTATTAAAGAAAATATAGGATTTTCTGGAAAGGACTCTAATACACTGAAATCTCTTAAACTATTACTTTATTAAGTTATTTGAATGAAATGTCACTAAATGCTTATGAACTCACCAGCATTTGTAAAAATGCTGATACTCGCTTTTCAAATAACTTGTATTCTCAGGTTAGCATTAGACAGGTACATCCCCGGAGCTGTTGATGAAGATAGCTTAGTACCACGCTGTATTTATTATATTACTTGTAATACTTTGATGTATTAATGTAACTTTGTAAAACTATTACTATTAATGCAATGTTTTGTTGTACTTTGATTACTATAATGCATGTGTTGTGATACTTGACATGACGTCATCCACCCCAGAACGTTTCCGCCATTCCGGTTTTAGGGTGTGATAGTAGGCTACCCGGCCTACCCTCACAATCACTTGGAATTGACCAATATAATGGGGCCCCAGCTTGCCCCTCTTCCTGAACCGGATCACTCCTTTCCAAGGATATACCTTCAGGAGTACAAAGTCACCGACCTGGAACTCGAGCTCCGAGCGACGCCTGTCTGTGTCGCTCTTCTGACGACTCTGAGTTGTCAGTAATCTCTACCTGACCTGCTGAATCTACTCAGTCGTCTGAAGTACTATCTCGGTATTACCCATCACACGTTGATCGACCTCACCCCAGCAAATGGGAGTCTGACACCTCCTCCCATACAACAACTCAAAGGGTGGCATATCGATGCTCGAATGATGGATGTTGTTGTAGGAAAACTCAGCCAAAGGCAAAAATGTGTCCCAACTCCCTCCGAAGTCCAGTACACATGCCCGAAGCATGTCCTCAAGTGTCTGAATCGTCTGCTCGGTCTGGCCGTCGGTCTGTGGGTGGTATGCAGTGCTAAAATGCAGCCTCGTGCCTAACTCCTCATGAAACTTCTTCCAGAACCTGGAAGTGAAATGCACGTCTTAATCCGAGACAATCGAGATCGGCACTCCATGTCGTGATACCACCTCTTTCACGTACAACTCTGCCAACCTCTCAGCGGAAGAGCTCTCATTGATAGCAAGTAAATGAGTGCTCTTCGTCAATCTATCCACAATCATCCAAATTGCATCGACGCCCCTAGAAGTCCTCGATAATTTGGTGATAAAACCCATGGTAATCTGTTCCTACTTCCACTCGGGAACCTCCAACAGCTGCAACTTACCATGCGGTCTCTGGTGCTCGGCCTTAACCCTGCGACATGTCAAACACCTCTCAACGAACCATGCAACATCCCTCTTCATACAGGGCCACCAATACTCTCTCTTCAGGTCCAAATACATCTTAGTGTCCCCGGGATGGATCGAAAACCTCGATCTATGCGCCTCCCCCATCAACATGGTACGCGTTCCGCCCACAAACGGCACCCAAACCCGACCCTGAAAAGTCATAAGCCCTCAGCTATCGGTGACGAACTCCGATACCTGCCCAATAACCCGCTCCCTCTTACGGTTCTCTGGTCTCACGGCCTCATCCTGGGCCCCTCGAATGGTGTCAAACACTGGGGTCATCACTGTTAGCCTCATACAAACATCTCATATCGGGGCGCCCTCCGCCCTACGACTCAGAGCATCGGCTACAACGTTAGCCTTGCCCGGGTGGTACAGAATCTCGCAGTCGTAATCCTTTACCACATCCAACCATCTCCTCTGGCGCATATTTAGATTGGGCTGATCCATCAGGTACTTCAAGCTCTTGTGGTCCGTGTATATGGTACACCGAACCCCATACAGATAGTGACGCCAGATCTTGAGGGCGAACACCATTGCCCCCCAATTCGAGATCGTGGGTGGGATACCTCACCTCATGAGGCTTCAGCTGCCTCGATGCGTATGCTATCACATGCACTCTCTGCATAAGGAATGCTCCTAACCCTGATATCGACGCGTCACAATATACTACAAATTCCTCCATTCCCTCCAGAAGGGCTAACACCGGGGCTTCGCATAGTCTCTGGCGAGGTGTCTCGAAGGAGGCCTGCTGCTCTGGGCCCCAAGAAAAAGCAACACCCTTCCGGGTCAACTTGGTGAGTGGCACGACAATCTTGGAGAAATCCCGGATAAATCTCTGGTAATAGCCTGTCAATCCTATGAAACTCCTGATCTCGGTGGGGTATCTCGGCACCTCCCAACTCATCACTGCCTTAATCTTGGCCGGATCGACCAATATCCCATTCTGGTTAACGAGGTGCCCCAGGAACTGGACCTCTCGTAACCAGAAATCACACTTGGAGAATTTGGCGTAAAGCCTCTCCGATATCAAAACTCCAAGGATCTCCCTTAAATGCTCCTCATGCTACTCTCTGGTTCTCGAATACACCAAGATATCATCGATGAACACGATCACCAAGCGGTCCAACATCGGCCTGCACACTCTGTTCATAAGATCCATGAACGCCGTCGGTGCATTGGTGAGCCCGAAAGGCATCACCACGAACTCGTAATGCCTGTAACGAGTCCTGAATGCTGTCTACTAGATATCCTCATCTCACACCCTCATCTGATGATATCCATACCTCAAGTCAATCTTGGAGAACCAAGATGATCCTTGCAACTGATCGAACAAATCGTTGATCCTTGGCAACGGGTAATGGTTCTTGACCGTTAACTTTTTCAACTCCCGGTAATCAATACACATCCGGTGTGAACCATCCTTTTTCTTGACAAAAAGGATCGGCGCTCCCCAAGGCGAGCTACTCGGTCGAATAAACCCCTTTCCCAGCAGCTCTTGCAGCTGCAAGGATAACTCCTGCATCTTTGGCGGCGCAAGGCGATAGGGCGCCTTGGCGATAGGTGCCGCTCTCGAAACCAAATCAATACGAAACTCTACCTGCCTCTCAGGAGGCACACCCGACAACTCCTCGGGAAAAACATTCGGGAACTCACGCACTATTGGAACGTCGTCCCCCGAACTTAGCCTCCCAACGGCTTCTCGTGTGTCCATGAAATAAGCTACGAACCCACTGCAGCCTTGTTGTAGACTCTGTCTTGCTCTGGCAGCCGAACAGAACGCTGACCCACAACGGGTACCCTCGTCGTACACCGTAAGCACTCCCCCACTGGGGTCTCGATTCGTCACCAACTGACGCTCACAGTCTGTAACTGCCCCAAATCGGCTCAACCAATCCATCCCCACTATAACGCAAACGTCTCCCATCGCAATCGGGACCAGATCAATCGGAAACTCAACACCGAAGATCTCGAGTACACACCCTCAAACCATGTCTGTAGCATATACCGCTCGCTCGTCAGCTATGGAAACTCATAGAGGTCAACTCAACGCCTCTCGCTGGATACTGATGTGCTAACTAAACGCTAATGACACAAAAGACCGACTCGCACCCGAGTCAAACAACACTAAAGCAGGTATAGAATTCACAAGAAAAGTACCTATGCATAACATAAAATAAGCACAATATCTTAATATTCAGCATAAACAATGAAGGAATACATGCCAGCCACGACATCGGGCGCTGCGCGGACCTCCTCCGCTGTCAACTAGAACGCTCTCTCACGAGCCCTCGGTGCCTCGGCCTTCACTGGCCGGGTCTCAGTAGCTCGAGCAGCAGATGCAGACCCCGCGCTGATCCCTGCAGTAACTATGGGCACTCAGCCTTCCGATGGCCGGTCTGGTTGCAATGAAAGTAAACCAAAAATCCCTTGGGATAGTCCCTCGCGTAATGCCCCTCCTTCCTACACTTGTAACATACCCTAGCTCTATATGCTCCCTCGTGGCTCTTGCCGCACTTTCCACAAGTGCGGCCCTTCAGACCCCCAGATCTCGAATCAGAGGGCTTTGCCCGCTTGGCTGCCGGCTGAGACTGTGCCGGCCGCCGATCCATCCTCTGAGACTCGGCCTCCTCCCTGGCCTGAGTCTCCAGCTCTATCTCCCTCTTCCGGGCATTTGCCTGGAGTTTTGCAAATGTCTGGTATGTCGAGTTCGTCACGAACTCCCGAATATCCCTCCTCAACACACTCAAATACCGGCTTATGCGAGCCTGCTCCATAGACACCTGCTCAGGGCAAAACATCGCCCTCTCATGGAACTTCCGTGTGATCACAGTAACTGAATAAGTACCCCGCTTGAGGGTCAAAAACTCCTGAGCTAGTCATTCCTTTTCCACAGGAGGAATGTACTCATGACGGAACATGGTGGTGAACCTCTCCCAGGTCACCGCAGCAAGCTCAGCTGGGGTGAAATCTGTTGACACAAACTTCCACCAGTCCTTCGCTTCCATGCGAAGCTGGTTCAGCGCGAACCGCACTCTCAAGTTCTCTGGACATAAACAAGTGTAAAAACATCCCTCCACATCTGCAATCCATCTCATAGCAGCAATCGGATCCTGTGTCCCATCGAACTCTGGTGGCTTCGTGTTGCTGAACTCCCGATACAGCAACGAATCACCCCCCTGCGGCCTGGCAGCCGCGACAGCCGCGGTGGCCGCAGCAACAGCAGCATCGGTAAGAGCAGCATACCGCTCATCAAAAGTCTCAATCAACGTGGTCTTGATAGACCCAAACATCTCTGGTATCTCCGCCCGAATGGCCACAGCCACCTCCTCATGAATCAACCGACGGATCTCCGCGTCACTGACACCGCTGCTCTCATGTGTGTGTCGTGTCCCAACCATGATGTCCCTGAAATATGACATAAAAACATCAGAGACTCAATCGAGCATGCTCGCACTCGATAACGCACTCGACAAGTTTGAACTAGGGGTATTTTGGGTATTTTGAGTTTTAGTTGAGATTTGGTCACTGTTTGATATATAGGTGACCTGTTGAGTCGGTAGTAGGAGTCGTGACCTATTCAACTATCTTTTCGGACTGTGAGGTGAGTTTTCCTCATTATACTTGTGGGTCGAAGACACTAATGTCGGCCCACTAGGGTATGTATCCTGATATATAAGATGATGTTGTGATGGTTATATGATAGATCGGTAGATATGTATGATTACCTATACTTGTTGGATATCTGTTTATGCTTATCTATTGTATATGTCGACATATTTTGGTTAGGTTGAGCCTGTCCTGCTTTGTGTTGAAGACCAAGACACCCAGGGGAGTCCGGATAGGTTGTAGGCCCTGCAAGGCAGTCCAGTCAGGCCGAAGGCCCAAAAAGCAGTCTAGATAAGTTGTAGGCCCTGTGAGGCAGTCTAATCAGGTTGAAGGCTCATATATGCATGTTGTTATTCATATTAGTTGTGTGTGGTACTTTGAGGGAGCTCACTAAGCGTTGGCTTATAGTTTAAGTTTTATGTTTTATGTACTTCAAATGATTGTGGGAAAGAAAAGGCGTGATCGTGCTCATCCTCATGGTTTTATATTATTGGATTTTGGAAATACTATGATTTGTGATTATTGCTTTTGAGAATAATGTTTTGTAAACAATTGTGGTTTTGGGTTGGATTTCAAAAATGAAAATTTTATCTTTATTTTTGGGATGTTACAATGTATTTGAAATTGTTTTAATAGTCTACTTAGCCATGCTAATTCTACACAAACTCTCCTCATAGATCTATATTATGCTTCAGTAGAAGATAAAGAAACAATTTCTTGCTTTTTAGATATCTAATAAACAGGTCTTCTTCCCATTATGATGAAATAACCACTCACTGATCGTCGTGTTGATGGGCAAGCAGCCTAATTCGAATCACAGAAAGCTTCAAGCTTGAAATCTGGTTTATAGTTGAGAAAAATCCCTTGAAAAATTGTTCCTTTCAAGTGTTTTAGAACATGCAAAGCAACACTCATATGATATTGAGATGGATTAATGCTATATTGACTAAAAAATTGAGTTGTGAAAGCAGTATTAGGACGTTATTTAGTAGAAAATTAAACTTGCCTACTAACTGCATGTATTCTGTTGGAAGGATAAAGGTGTGTCACTGATGAATAATTGTCTCGGTTTGCTTGGAAGAGGAGAAGCTACAGATTTAGAATACATGATTGAATAAGCTTATATGAGATCTTTGATGAACTTGTGTTGGTGTATGAATAATTGTCCCATCTTTAACATGTATGAATTGAAATCCCAAGAAGAAATTTATAACACATGAATCTTTGATTTTGAATTTGTCATCAAGAATTTGTTTGAGAGAATTAATTTCTTCAACATTATCTCCTGT
This sequence comes from Lactuca sativa, assembly GCF_002870075.4. Classification (NCBI taxonomy): domain Eukaryota; kingdom Viridiplantae; phylum Streptophyta; class Magnoliopsida; order Asterales; family Asteraceae; genus Lactuca; species Lactuca sativa. The sequence continues at coordinate 3,911,921 of NC_056625.2, read as the reverse complement.
CACCAAGACATCATTTACATAAACCGCAACAATAACAATGGTATTGTCAACTTTCTTGGTAAATAAAGAGTGATCATTCTTTGATCTAATGAACCCTTTATCTGTTAATGTTGAAGAAAGTTTGTCATACCATTGTCTTGATGCTTGCTTAAGACCATATAGTGACTTTTTGAGTTTACGTACCAAATAAGAAGATGTAGAATCCATACCACGAGGCAATTTCATATAAACTTCTTTGTGCAAATCTCCATGGAGAAAAGCATTATTGACATCAAATTGATGAATCTTGCAATATCTTTTAACAACCAGATTGACCAAACATCGAACAATATTGAACTTCACAACAGGAGAAAAGGTTTCATGGTAGTCAATACCTTATTTTTTAGCGAACCCTTTTTCCATAAGTTTGGGGTTGTATCTTTTTATTGAACCATCGACCTTGTATTTGACTCTGTATACCCGTTTACAAGAGATTGGATGTTTTCCTTTAAGAAAAGGAACAACTTCCTAAGTGTTATTAGCAACAAGAGCAACATATTCCTTTTGCATAGCTTCTTCCCAAAGATGTTTGCCTTTTGATTGATGATAATAAAGAGGTTCAAAGATTTTGGAATTGACAGTGAAGGCTAGCAATTGTGTTTGATTAACAGCATGATGGCAGAATTCATCATTGTTAATGAAAAAATTGGTAATGGTATGTAGACAATCATTGAAATGATGATCATGTTCTGTTACATTGTACAAAATATAAACAATTAATTTTGTAAGAGGATTGGTTTGTCTAGTTGATCTTCTGAAGTGAGGAGAAGAAGGAACTCTTGGATGTTGATCTTGTTGAGGGGTGTTATGGTCATTTGGTAAAACATTGTTTGGGAATGAATTCTTGATGGGGAATTTGTGTGTGTGGATCTGAATCATCACAAACATGCATAATAGAAGACCCATAAGTATTCATTAAATGACCATTATGCAAAGGAAAAATATCCTCAACAAATTTGACATTTCCTAAAACAAAAATATCATTTGTTTTAATATTCAAGACTTTGTACCCTTTGTCCCAAAATGATAACCAACAAAAATGCAAGGTTCATCCTTTGACATAAACTTGTCTTTGTTTGTTGAAATGGTGGTAACATAACAAAGAGAACCAAAAGATTTTAATGTTGACAAATTTGGTTGTTGCTTGAATAACATTTCATGAGGAGTTTTTTCATCTAAAACTCTTAAAGGAATTTGATTAATGATTAGGCTGCGGTAAGAACACATTCCCTAATAAGCTTTTCCTAATCCATATTAAACAAATAAGGGTTCTGGAGAAGTCAAGAAGATGCTTATGTTCCCTTTCAACCACCCCATTTTGTTGGGGTGTACGAGGACAATATTTCTGATAAGACATTCCATTAGATTGGAAAAAATGAATTCCTTCATTTCTTGATCACAAATAAAAAGCATTATTTGTCCTTATGGTCTTGATTGTTGTATTGAAATGGTTTTGAACAAATATCACAAATGCTTGAATAAGAATGAAAGCATCACTCTTATGTTTAAGGAAATGTTCCCAAGAACATCTAGAATAATCATCCACAAGAATTAAAAAAAAATATCGAAAACCATTATGATTATGAACTTTATATGGCCTCAAACATCAACATGAACCAATTCGAATGGTTTATTTGTAATGGTATTATTATCGTTGAATGATAGTTTGTGTTGTCTAGATCGATGACAGATAATACATGAATCAAAATCAATACCAATACAATCTTTTGGAACTAAAGAAAGAGTCATCATCTTTTTTATTAAGAGATGTCCTAATCTATTATGCCACAGATTAGGAATATTACTCTTGTTACATGACTGAAAATTGTTTAAAAAATGATCATGTAAACAAGGATTCTTCAAAATCTTTTAATCCCTTTTGTAAAAAAAATTCTATCTTTTTCCAATGAGGAAGTTACTCTTGGATGAAGGAGCATGCATAACACAAAACTCATCAGTGAAAATTACCCAAACTTTAAGTTGAGAAGTAATTTTGGCAACTGAAATGAGATTGTGCTTGAACTCTGGAACATATGGAACAGAGCCAACATAATGGTGTCATGAATAAGAACACTTCCACTATGTGAAACATGAATCGATTGACATTTGGTAAACCAATCAAATGAGGTATTGTGAAAGTCATTAGAGAAGGAAACATAGATTTAGAAGAACACATATGATATGTTACTCTTGAATCTATAATCCATGATGTGGATTCTTGATTAGAATCATCAATAACAATGAAAATATATGAAATATATTCACCAGAGGAATCAATACAGTTACATGCACTGTTAATAGCACCATCAATGATCATATAGTTACATGCACTGTTCATAGCTTTTGAAGACAACCACCATCAGAACTAATTGTTCACCTGTGATCGATTTCGATCTTCAGAAGTTGTCGGAACGTATTACATTAATAATCTATTTATGAAAATTTATTTTCCGGAAGGAAAAAAACTTACCTGCAACCGAAGGTTGGAGAAGCTTACAATGGCATCGTCAATGGCGGAGGTAGTAGATGACTACAGATCAAGAGGTAGAATAAGGGTGGGAGAGAGGAGAAGGGAAATCGATGGATGGAGTAAAAAGGAAAAAAAAAGTGCATTTTGTTTTAATTAGGGTAGAAGCGTCTTTTTTTTTATTATTATTCAGATGGAGGTTTACATCTAAAATTTAAAGAGGCATTTAAAGAATTAAGAGTCTTTTTTTCATATCCTACCAAACACTTAATTAAAAGGTTGCGTCTTAATTTTTCAATTAAGAGGCTACCAAACAACTAATATCAACATGAGATGAGTATTGTAGGCTCCAAATTAATATAATAATAATAATAATAATAACATAACCGTAAAATAGATATCAAAAAATTATATAAAAAACAAGATAAGTGACAAATATAGTTATTATACTTGAAAAATGATGAAGACATTTCTAAAATGTCAAATAGTGATCAAAACTGAAAAAACAACAATTTAAAGACCAAAACTCAAGGAACAACAATTGTATTTTAATTCTATAAAAATAGTTGTATAGTTATATATTAAAAAACCAAAAGTTATCTTTTAAAAACTTTAAATTATTTGTTTCAAAAATAAAAGGCGCATTTGTGATTAAAAATTTTCAAAAGTAATAGTAGAAGTTTATTAGAACCAATTTGGAGAGTTTGGGTTTTGGAATATTAAGACGCAAATCAGGCTCATTTTCGACATAAACAAAGTAAACGAAAACACAAGTTAGGCCCATGGTTAGGTATCCATTCAGGATGACGTTTGAAATTTGAATGGCCATAGTCCAGTGTACTATGTTTGGGAGTAATCAGTAATCACACCCACATAAAACAAAGATGGGTTATTCTTTAAAATACCAATTAGACTTTAGATATATCACTGAACAATTTATTTGTTAAAACTTATCATAAAATGAAAATGTCAATTATAAAAAGGACTTGCGAATTTATGATGCTTTTCTAAAATAGTAAAATGATACCTTAAGATTTTTATTAGTTTCCGCAATCATGAGAATATTTTCGTGGAATTAATGTAGCTCGCGAAAAATATAATTGCGTTTGAAGGAATATAAAAGCCATAAACTCGGTTTAAGAAATATATTTCTTTGAAGTATAACGGAAACTAAGTGTAACACAAATGGGTTATGTGTGGAGTTAAAAAAAAAAAAAAAAAAAAAAACAAAAAAACAAAAAAAAACAAAACAAAACCATGTACCATAGACCCCAATTGCTTTGGGCAAAGTTAATATGATTATATTTATAAGACAAAACTCCACAAATGGTCCTTGTGGTTAGCTGAAAATTGCCACTTTGGTCCAAAAAGGTTTGAACTAGCACCAGAGGTCCAAACTTTTCATTTTGTTGCGAGTTTTGTCCAACTTTCTATAAACTTTTTCATAATGACTATTTTGCCCTTATTATTTTTTTCTTTTTTAGTTTTTTTATTATTTAAATAATTTCTTGATTAAAAGAAAAAAGAAAAAAGAAAAATTGCATTTTGTATTTTATTTTTATAACTTTTTATAAGAAAATAAAAAAGAAAATTTACATTTTCAATTTTATTTATATATTTTTTTATAACAAAATAAAAAAAAATAAAAATGAAATCTCTCTCATATACAACATCTCTCTCTCTCTCTATCCCTCCTTCTCTCTCTCTCTCTCTCTTTCTCTCTCTCTCTCTCTCCTCTCTCTCTCTCTCTCTCTCTCTCTCTCTCTCTCTCTCTCTCTCTCTCTCTCTCTCTCTGGGTTTGTTTTGATAAACACCCAAAAACATCATCATAAATTCAAGAGCACTCAAGAACATAGCCATCACCACCATTCGACCACCGTCCGCCATCACCACCGTCCACCATCAACACGGTCCGCCACTACCACCACCTTTATCTCCACCTAAAAATCATTCTTGAAACACACACACACACACACACACACAACATCTGGGTTTGTTCTTGAGCTCTCCCTCAAAAAATTATTGCCAAATCTAAAGCTTCATCAAGAGTTCAAGAACACACACACTTACATTTAAGAACACATTCATGAACCCCATATTTGATTAACATAGACACGCACGAAATCAGATCTGACAAACACACACACACGAAATCAAATCTGATGAACACACACACACATACACACGAAAGCAAATCGGATGAACACACCCACACACACAAACACACAAAATCAAATCTAATGAACACACACACACACATGAAATCAAATATGATGAACACAAACACACGGAATCAGATCTGATGAAGAGCTTTCAGATCGAGTTAAGGGGTTCTCGGGTTCACATCTCCGATATCCTCATCAGACGACGAGCTCCTCCACAGATGTGTTGCCTTCGAGTCGCACACGATGGAGCTAGAGTCGCTTGTTAAAGCAAGCCCTAGAGTCGCCGTAGAAATGCTTATCTCCAAAATCGGCTCACATCTCCGATTTCGTCCCTGAAAATGAAGAATTTTTTTGTATGTGTTTGTGTGTGTGTTTCCAGGGGATGAAGAAGAAAGAAGGAGAAATTCTTGTCTTGAATGTTGATTGTTTCAAAGAGAGAGAGAGAGAGAGAGAGAGAGAGAGAGAGAGAGAGAGAGAGAGAGAGAGAGAGAGAGAGAGAGAGAGAGAGAGAGAGAGAGAGATTTCATTTTTTTATTTTCTTATAAAAAATTATAAAAATAAAATACAAAATGCAATTTTTCTTTTTTATTTTTTCTTTTAATCAAGAAAGTATTTAAATAATAAAAAAACGAAAAAAGAAAAAAAAAATAAGGGCAAAATAGTCATTATGAAAAAGTTTATAGAAAGTTAGACCAAACTCGCAACAAAATGAAAAGTTTGGACCTCTGGTGCTAGTCCAAACCTTTTTGGACCAAAGTGACAATTTTCAGCTAACCACAGGGACCATTTGTGCAGTTTTGTCTATTTATAAAAGTATTTAACTTATATATAATCTAAAACTAGTATTTAGGTTACCTCGTGCCACGGCCGAGAATATTTTTATAATTAATAATAATGAATACTATAAAAAAGTTGTGCAATTGCAAAAAACGCAACTTTAATATGTGAGGTTAGTAATTTGCAATTTGTATATAGAATATGTTTTACAAATGTCAACAGTACACAAAGTACACGAATAAAACGATAATAATTATTTCATATCAAGTAGTTTATAAAAATATCAAAATTAAGTTTTGATCCAAACAATTATGTATGGATGAGACGAACAAAAATAAGACTTTAAGTTTATATTATGGGAAGTTAATAAAAACAAAAACAACAAGAAGTTATATAAAAAACACCAAAATAAGACTTGAAGTTTATGGTATGGGAAGTTAATAAAAACAAAAACAACAAGAAGTTATGTAAGAAACACAAAAACGTAACTTAAAATATAATAAGAGACTAAAATTGCAACTTATAAAATATCAATAATTTAACTTAAAAATTATAAAGGTTAAAAACTGTTAGATAAAAATTTATTAAGAGAAAATAAATACAAATATGAAAAATTGTTACGACCAGAAGTAAAATTATTATTTCCAAAAAAACTTATTTTCCATTTGTATTGCTGAAAAATTATAATGTAATTTGATTTTAATATTTTTGGTCGATAAAACCAAATGAATTGTAAATATGTAAGGAAACTAAAATATTTGGAGTTATATATATATATATATATATATATATATATATATATATATATATATATATATATATATATATATATATATATATAATATGTTTAGACCTTATGAATAGGAATCTATGGTTGTTTGACAGTTTTGCCTTAAATTTTCTTTTATTCTGAAAAATACGGTCCATTTTTGGTATTACTATCGTTTTCTTTTTTCCTGGTATTGCCTATTGACGGCTTATTAGAGCAATTGGTATTGCCTTAGCTTTTGAAGACAACCACCATCGTCGACGCCTTCTACAGACATCGAACACCCCTACCTTCTTCCCCGAATACAGGTTTCATCCCATACTTTTTATCTTCGATTCTCAAGAGGCGATTCAGCATCTGCTTTTATCGATCATTGATGATTCCCCAAAGGCATAACACGGACTTCTAAAATCGTAGGTAAATTGATTCAGTTTCTCTGATTTTCCTTTAATAAGAGTTCCTAAATCATGTATATAGGTTTGTTTTTGTCGAACTTGTTCAGGAGGACTCTGTAAGGGATAAGCTTGATAGGTTCTGATTCTTTGATGGGTTCAGGGAGTCAAAAATCCCATTTCCTTTACCGCCTTCAAGTTCGCCACATCCCCCCTTCTCTACCAACATTGACAAGGTCGAGCACCAGGTAAAATTTTTCAACTTAACTTCTTCAATCTTACTATTCATGGATTGAAACTTCAAGGGCTTTTGATTTAAGTTTGCGTTACAAATTCTGTTATTTCAATTCATTGGAATTCAGACAAAATTTGTTTGTGAAATAGGAAGGGAATCCCTAATACAACTAATAAGTACACAGAGGTAAACTTTCTTCATTTTCTGTAAAAGATGAATCTTTAATTTGTCCATCTTCTAATTATGTTTTAGCAAAGTCTATTTTGCATCTTTCATGATCTCATTCATTTTTAATGTCATTTCCCTAGGAATGAGCACGCTTATTGCACATGTGGAACAATCTTGGTAGGCAACTGAATTCTACAACAATCAGGTACTTTATAGTTTATCTTTTTGTAATTTTATTCATTTCAATTTATTTATATTTAATGTTATTTATCCACCCGTAAACCTTCTATTTGGAAATTATATTTTCTTCAAGTATAATTGTTTGATTCTTTTTAATAAGAATTTTTTAGGTCACCAATATTGATGTTATTTGTTGTTGTAGGTTTTTGTAGAATATAGAAATAAGAATGTGAATCGTGCGGAGTAGACTAGAGCCCTGAAAGAAATTTGTATACATGGATTAAGGGATTATGTGAAGAGTTATTATCCTTTGGGACCCCTATGGAAAGTTACATGGGCAACCGTAATTGCTTTTGGCCAACCAAAAGTCTGCTCCTCCACCTCCTCCAACTGCATCACTTTTCACCTTTGAATCCTCTGAATGATCTTCATCACACCCAAAGGAATGAATGGCTAATGTTTGTCAAGAAAATGGTTCAAAGCCGCTTACTTTTGGTAATTAACTTTACTTTTTGTCCACAACCTTTTCTTTATCACTACATTTATTTTGTTTATTGACTATAATGTTCATTCATGGCTTTAGGATTAAGACAGATAATAGATGATATGAGGTCCAAGAATCATGCATATAGAATCAGGTTTGAGAGTGCTGGTGAGAAAGAAGTTCGTGTAAGTGCACCATTTGTTTCTAAAGTTGGTCCTCTAAAGTTTGAGCTTTAAATCAACCACAACACAACTGGGTGTCATATTCATAGTAAGTTATGAAATTGTGGTTCTCTATATTTGAAGGAGTGTTGGTTGAAAAAAAAAAAGTTCCAAAATTGTTAATTGCAATAGTGTTGAGGTACGTACAAACATAGTTCATGTTGATGATTGAGTTTTCTTAATTTCACATGCCACAAATAATGTATGATAATGAATCTCACCAAAAGACACACCATTTCATATTGTTAATACATCAGTCTATTTAGTTGATATCCTATGCTTTGCTTTATTTTAAAATAGTCAATCCAAAACGATTTTTTTTCTAAAAATTTCGCCCACTTTTAATCCCTCGCAAGAGGAGGGGCGGACATAGTTACTACAAAAAAAACGCACAAAACAAAAAAAAAGTATTTGAATTGTAGACGATTTAAATCAGCTAATCTACATCAAATCTATTATAACAAAATAGAAAAAAGATAAAACAAAATAAACCTAACCCATGGTGAAGCCTGAGCTTTTTTACTAGTGTGTGTGTGTATATATATATATATATATATATATATATATATATATATATATATATAGAGAGAGAGAGAGAGAGAGAGAGATGCAAGTTCATTTGAGAAATAAAAAAGGTTGAGAATGAGGGAAACATTATCAGCCAATCATTTATTTTTACCACAAAACGCTCTGGCGTACCGGGCTGCGCGAAAGATGAGTAATATTCATATATGAATATAAATATAAGTGTATGTATATATGAATCTACCACCTCCCCTCCGTCACAACCACCACCTCCACAACCAACCACCACAAACCACAGCCACCTCCGCCACCACCCACCACCCACCATCGTCATATTCATATATTAATAACCACATCCTTTATACTTATCCATATCATATCATAATCATCATAATCATAATATATTATAAAGGAAACATTTTTCCTTTCAAAAGATTCATCTAAAACTCACATGTATTTTTCTTTTCACCATATTTATTTGAAACTCCCATGACTTTTCAATTTTTTTTTTCTAATAATAATTATAAGTTGGTTAATAAGGTTAAATAACTATCAAATCTAAAGTGTAATCATATATAAACTAAATGTCAGTATTAAAATAATATTTTTACTTCTACTTATAAAGTTATGTGTTTTTTTAAACTTTTAACGTATTATACTTAATTTATTAGTTTTAATATATAGTTAGATGTAAACCATTATCATTTTAAAGATAAAATTTTGGAACAATTTGTATAAAATATTTAAATTATTAATTTGAATATAACATTACATGTACAACTTAAATATAACTTTTAGCTTAACTTAAACAACCCAAAGAATATTCTGTAAATAGTTAAAAGTGATTAAATGTAGTGTCTTTATAATAATGATTATAAGTTGGTTGATAAGGTTAAATAAATATCAAACCTAAAGTGTAATCATAAATATACTAATTTTAATTTTAAAATAATATTTTTACTTCTACTTATGAAGTTATATCTTTAACTTTTAACATATTATACTTAATTTATTAGATTTAATATGTTGTTGTATGTAAACCATTATCAGTTTTGAACAGTTTGGACAAAATACTTAAATTGTTAATTTAAATATGACATTACAATGTCAACTTCAATATAAATTTTAGTTCCACTTAAAAAACCAAAGAATATTTTGTAAATAGTTAAAAGTGATAAATTGTAATAATAAATGCAAAAACTAAATTGTAATCTCAATTTAACTAAAATATTTCTTAAATATATTTTTATAACCGTTAAAAGTTTTCAATTAAGCAGCTTAAAATATTTTACAATAACAATAGTTAAAAATAACTCTATATTAATGATTATATAGTTACCTTTAAAATCAAAAAACAATGTTTGATGTTTTAAATGATTATAATGATAGAAATTTAAATATTAAGCAAATAAATTTAAAAAAAATAATTAACAATGACAACAACTATAAATAACATTAAACCATATGTTATATTAAATTTTATTAATGTGTAACTCGCGGATAGAAGTCATTCAAACAATTGAGATTATGCAGTTATAATAGATGTATATCTTATCATCTAATTCAAAATAATCAATATATTATATCAACTTAGCATATGGATTATTATATCAAATTTAACAACGTTATTGTTATATTTAAGAAAACATATATTTGTAAAGATTTCAACTATATAGGTGTTTCTACGCAACGCGTGGGTATTCGCCTAGTCATATCATACATATTTATAAAGCTAGCATTTTTTCTTGAATCTCATGCATTTGAAACCCCCATTCTTTTTTCCTTTCATCACATTCATTTGAAACTCCCATGACTTTCAATTTCTTTATAATAATAATTATAATTTGGTAATTAGGTTAAACAAATATCAAATCTAAAGTGTATTCATATATAAACTAAATTTCAATACTAATATAATATCTTTAATTCTACTTAAAACTATGTTTTTTTAACTTTTAACATATTATACTTAATTTATTAGTTTTAATATATTGTTGGATGTAAACCATTATCATTTTAAAGGTATAATTTTTGAACAATTTGTATAAAATACTTAAAATATTAATTAAAATATAACATTATAGGCTCAACTTAAATATAAATTTTATTTAACTTAAACAACCCAAAAATTATTTTATAAATAGTTAAAAGTGATAAATTGTAGTGTCTTTCTAATAATGACTGTAAGTTGGTTAATAAGGTTAAATAAATATCAAACCTAAAGTGTAATCATAAATAGACTAAATTTCAACTTTAAAATAATATCTTTACTTCTATTTATAAAGTTATGTCTTTAAATTTTAACGTATTATACTTAATTTATTAGATTTAAAATGTTGTTGCATGTAAACCATTATCAGTTTAAAACTACAATCTTTGAACAGTTTGAACAAAATGATTAAATTGTTAATTTAAATAGAACATTACAGTCTCAACTTAAATATAAATTTCAGTTCCGCTAAAAATCCAAATAATATTTTGTAAATAGTTAAAAGTGATAAGTTATAGTGATAAATGCAAAAACTAAATTGTAATATCAGTTTAACTAAAATATTTCCTAAATATATTTATATAATCGTTAAAAATTTTCAAATAAGTAGCTTAAAATAACTTATAATAACAATAGTTAAAAATAACTCTATATAAATGATTATATTGTTACCTTTAAAATCAGAAAATAATGTTTGATGTTTTAAATAATTATAATGATAAAAATTAAAACATTAAACAAATAAATTTTTAAAAATTAGTTAAAAATAACAACTATAAATAATATTAAACCATATATAATATTTAATTTTATTGATGTGTAACTCGCGAGTAGAAGTCATTTAAACGATTGAGATTATGACGTTATAATAGATTTATATATTATCATATAATTCAAAATAATCAATATACTATATCAAATTAATATACGAATTATTATATCAAATTTAACAACAACGTTAGTGTTATATTTTAAAAAATATATATTTGTAAAGACTTCAACTATATAGGTGTTTCTGCGCATTACAATGTCAACTCAAATATAAATTTCAGTTCCATTTAAAAAAACTAAAGAATATTTTGTAAATAGTTAAAAGTGATAAATTGTAGTGATAAAAGGAAAAACTAAATTGTAATATCAATTTAACTAAAATATTTCTTAAATATATTTTTATAATTGTTAAAAGTTTCCAAATAAGTAACTTAAATTAACTTAGAATAACAATAGTTAAAAACAACTCTATATAAATGATTATATTGTTAGCTTTAAAATAAAAAAACAATGTTTGATGTTTTAAATAATTATAATGATAGAAATTAAAACATTAAGCAAATAAATTTTAAAAAATTAATTAACAATAAAAACAACTATAAATAACATCAAATCATATGTTATATTTAACTTTATTCATGTGTAACTCGCGGGTATAAGTCATTCAAGCGATTGAGATTATGAAGTTATAATAAATGTATATATTATCATATAATTCAAAATAATCAATATATTATATCAATTTAGTATATACAAATTATTATATCAAATTTAACAACAACGTTACTGTTATATTTAAAAAACCATATATTTGTAAAAACTTCAACTATATAGGTGTTTCTGCGCAACGCGCGGGCATTTGCCTAGTTTCATATACGTCTGTAGGTTATGAGCACACAGTAAAAACGGAATTCACAAGACTGTCTAGAATGATTAAGTGTTGTCATCTTAACATGGGAGATTACTAGACATACCATTACAATGTCTGATCTCGACCCACCATTGTTGGTAATCCAAAAAGGAATATGATTTGTACTTCAATTTGTATTTCATACCATCAACATCTGAGAGTGTCATGGAACAAAATTATACTCTTTGTTCCTAACTTACCCACACATACTCCGAATGTGACTACCCAATATCAAAGTTAATTGAACTATGTATCTATAATAAGTCTTATCAGATTAACGGGTAAAACTTCTAGGTTCCCAATACCAACTATGTTTAGACAACATTATCCTAATTATGTGTTTGTCTCTCTGTGTGTGTATACATATATATATATATATATATATATATATATATATATATATATATATATATAGCATAGATTATTTAGGTATTAATACACTTTTATCCTTATCTTAATATTATTGTTATTGATATTATCACATAATAGTAGATATATATCTCGTAACACATATAGAACCATATTTGGTTCGCATATCGTATATCCTCAAATACATATCTAACACACACTCCACAAAATAAGCATATAGCTCATATATAAAAAAATGAAAATATTTAATACTTTAATTAATACTCGTATTAAAATCATGATCATGAAGGGGATTACGCACTCACATGACTTAGGTGGGTGACTGTAGAATTCGAAAATTAAAATACTTTAATTAGTACTTTCCATTTCTTGTAATTACTTGCCATGATCTACACATTTCATACGTTAGTATTAAGATACTCAATTCCTAAATTAAAGCATCTATATTTCAAAAACCTTTCAAATACGTTATCAAAACATTTTTTGTTTCAAAACATTATTTGCTTTTAAAAACATTAGTGCCTTCAAGGCATTTTTTCAAAACATTCTTTCCAAAAAAACATTTAACACTTTCTTTTCAAAACATTTCATATAGCAAAACATTTTCATTATAATAAAAACCATTTTGTCATGTACGCCAAAGTGGGAAAATACCAACACATACTCACCTTAATCAAAAGAAGCATAGCTAGTCCTCTTATAGTTCATTTTCCTTATAGAAAGACTCACAATCACCAGCTATATAACATGGATGGACATAAGTCATTAAAAACGACCAAAATACCCCTTATAGGTTTGTAATTTTTAGATATTCCCATAAGCTTATTTATTCATATTAGCTTATATATAAATTTTGAGGGCAATCAGATTTCATTTACTAGGTTTTTCATGAAAAAATATACACCTAACAAAACCTGACACGAACTGCGTCAAAAAAGGAAACACCCCCGTGTCATGACTCACATGCCCCTCATGTCATTTTAACATGCCCTGTGTCACGATTGCATATCACCGTTTTGTGTAGAATTTTGCTAAAAGCTTTGTAAGTTGTTCCTTAGGCTTCCAATGGCCACAAACTTTACCAAGTGTTTATTAAGGACTTAATAAAGGTTATCAATCTCTCAAATACACAATTATTCTCTATACTCATGATGAATTAATCATTAAGACCTTTATCAAAAGGTTAAGCTCATAATACTTACAAACACTCAAATGAAAAGGTTAAGAGATCAGGTTGCTCGAGAACACTCTTTAACCAATATGATTTATTCCCAAATCATCTAATACATAATTGGTTGTTGTCGAGTACTTAACATTATACAAATCTCATGTTAATTCCTTAACGGGGTTATGGAATCTCTGATTCAATTCCAACTTTCCCATTTTCCCTTTAAGTTCACTATAATCCCTTCATGTTTATGTTATAATAACATATTTATAGTGTCAAGTCATGTTTATAAATGTCATTCACTTCCAATATGTCAATCACCATGTACTTATCCCTAAAGTTCTCAAAATACCCTTATGGACAATTATTCCATATATCAATCTAGGAATTAAGCAACATCTTATGATTTGAATTCAAGTTATTCCAAGAGTATCCATACATGATTATGAACTTCCTTTACTCGTCAAGTTCTTAACTACAAATGATTCCGTTAGTTTCATCATGTTGTCCCTATCTCAATTTCAATTCAAGATTTTACATGATTCAACCATCATGGATGTGTTTGAGTTTCTAATTAGATTTATTTTCATTAAACATCATCTAGGTCATAGAATACAAACCAATTTCATCATCAATTGCAATATCCCCAAATTATATTTTTATGGTTCATGGAGATTTTTACCCAAATCATCAAATACATCGATGGATGATTGGATTGAGATTAGAACCATAGAAACCACTCAAGGAAGTTTAGAAAACGAAACCCTAATCATTGAGTCTCATCAAATTCGACATTGGGGTTTTACTCACTTCTCAAAATCGATATCTATGCTAAGAGGGGTAGAAATTATACCTTGTAAGCATTTGTTCCTTCCTTTATGTGCTTGGATGTTCAATTCCTCATTCGAATCAAGCATATATAGAGAAGGGATTAATAATCGCCATTATAAAGGGTTTTTGGTGCTCAAAATCATTCTTACACTATAAGGGAATAGTGGATGCATCTTATTCTCGAATTTGTCACGTTTGATCCCTTTAGTTTGAGTATTTTTGCCAATTCCCACCATAAACTCGATATTTGTGATTTTAACTCAATTTTTGACATAACAAGTCCTTCTCCATCCATTATGTAACTTTAGTAGTCCTTTCCGCTAATAGAGTCAACCCTTTGGTCAACTCACTTTGCTAATTAGACACTTTTGGTCCTTTAACTCTTGAAATGTTATTCTTTTCACTTATAACTTTCTAAACTTCATATCAAATAATGACATGATTATAATTTGATGGTTTAACTATATAAATCATATTTTATTTTTCACTATATTAACTTAAGAACCTTGTATTAAATTTTAGGACGTTACACTGGGCATCTAAAAAGGAATACAATATGTACTATGATACGTATTTCATACCATCAATACCTAAAAGTGTCACGGAACAGAATTATACTCTCCGTTCCTAACTTACTCACACATACTGCGAATTAGACTACCCAATATCAAACTTAATTGAATTAGGTAAGAAAAATAGATTAATCATCTGTAACATCTACCCATGCCGCCAATCAGCGAATTCATTCTTGGATAATTTTTCAACTTAACTTAGAAATGAATAATAAGAACTGGGTCATTTAATTTTATTTTAAAATGAAAGTCTTCTCGAATGACTATGGAATGAAATTATTAAATTATTACTCTTTTTATCATTTTTTGTTGTATCGAATTAATTTTATATTTTAGAGCAAACAATAATCTTATAAAACTTTTACTTTGATTTTAACTAATTAGATTCCGTAATAGGTTCACTTATATAATATCTTGAATGAATGATAACAAAAAGTTATCACATGATCACTCGAAAAAAATAAGTGTTATGGTTCAACTATATTCTAAGACTAGTCATTTTTATTATATTTTGCTTTAGAAGTTCTATTCTGTATCTTTCCAAAAATCTACATTTTTGTAGTTAAGTCGATAAAGAACCTTCCGATTTTGATCAAATACAACAATGCATGCACTATTAATGATTCCAATTATTTCATTCTTTGTTCTTTTTCGTTTATCAAATAAAATTTGTTATTCTTACTTGTTACTAGACGATTAACCAATTCCTTAAAAGAAAAAATAAAGATTCCAACAAAAACCGCTTCTACAACTATGAATAACAAAGATTTATAGATCTCACATCTACTTACTGTTATGGGAATATTCTAATCAATTTCATGAATTATTAGAAACTACCTTATCCGATTCATATTTTACCTGATCCTCAGTTTCTAGCTCTAAACTCATATTGGTGAGAAATAGATTATTTTCAATTCAATAATTTTCTATTGAATGAGACATTATTTTTCATCAATAAACAACAAGTAACGGAAGAAAGAAATTGTTTAGCACCTCCTTACAATACTCATTCGAACAAAATAAAAGCAACAAGGTCTTCTTTATTTATCTTTCTATTTGGATCTTTCGAGCATATAAATGGAATTGCTAATTATATAATAATGATAAAGAATGTGAAAGAAGTATTTTCGTTAATCCTTACTTAATGTGTAATGTAACATGGTAATTATCTTTTTCAATTGGGAGAGATGGTTGAGTGGACGAAAGCGGCAAATTGCTAATCCATTGTACGGGTTATTCGTACCGAGGGTTCGAATCCCTCTCATTCTGTTTCCGTTGATGACTTTCTATTTTTTCTTTCAAATTTCGCAAACCCCTTTTAAATGATTTTTATACTAGTTAAACATATAGAATATGAATATATAAAATAAAATCTTAAGAAAATTCTTTTAAACCCTATACAGATCCTATGCTTCCAGTAGTACGGGCCCATACTACCTTTCGTATCTATCCATAGTTGATTTAGATCCCCTCAAAAAGTTCCAAATCACAAACACTATGCTTTCACAGAAGTATCCCACATACATCTAAGTGCTCAAAGAGCCACATTTAAACCTTGATATAAACATCTTAGGTCCCTGCCCAGCTACCGCTCCACAAGAAGTTTCTGCTAACATTACCAATGACTCCGCGTAAACCGATTGTACATAACCTAAAATCAATAGACATTCAAATAAGAGATTCCAACCCCAAATCCACAACTAAATAAGGAACAAGAAGTAAGGGTAAACAAGTTATTCAAAGGCTATAAAATCCTAACTATGTATAACCATGTTGTTTACATAAAGTAATTGGCAATCTTAGCTCCAACTATAGTAAAGCATTCACAAGTAATCTATTAGACTATAAGGCATCACAAAGTCAGACAACCCTATCCTGAAACTCTTGAGGGATCCTTACCCTACCAACTAACATGCATTTCTATCAACTCAAAAACAACAACTACAACACAACATATAACATATTTATGGATATTTTGGAAGAACACTGCCTCGGGCTCCAGCTGACTGTACACTCTGCTTCCTTTGTTCCATTCTATAAAACTCATTCTTTTGTAAAAAGATTTATAAATTTTCAGATCCTTGGTTTGAGTCTGGAATCCCACGAATATTCATTTAATTCTCTCAAACCAGGGCTCTGACACCAGCTTGTAACAACCCAAATTTAATAACAAAAATTTCATTTTTATTTTAGCAAAAACCTCAATTTTTCATAAAAACCAAAAGAAGAAATCCCAAGGCTACCAATACAATCATCCCAAATTATAGTATCAAAATGTGGAAATCATAAAAACATGTGCAAGTCGGAGTGTACAGTCATGTTTTCGCCTTTCGATGATCACCCGAGGTACCTAAAACACATTTAATCCACAACTGTAAGCATAAAGTTTGGTGTGTTCTTCCCAAAATATCCATACAACACAACATAATAAACAAGTATGGTTTATCAACAACCCTGCGGATAATCAACAATCATAGTGGTCTAACAACACCCCCTATAGATTAACAACATGTTCACAGGTTATCAGCAACTTAGGGATTATAATAAATCCCAATGTATCAGCAATGCAATTCATACAAAACAGAAAAATAGCAATAAAGACCCAACTGGTCATAAATATAAATATCACACAGGTAAAGTAGCGAAAAGACTAACCTTACGGATAACATGTCACAACCAGGAAATTCAATTCTAATGCTTTTGTAAACATTAACAAGGATAACAATTGTAACTAAAACTTGAAATCATGCATGATGTTTATTCAATGACAACAAACTTCCATCTAAAAAAATCCAAATGAAAGATCAAAATTCAATGCAAAGTTCTTCAATTAGTCAACTTCAAATTGGAAACCCTAAAAATCCCGGTTTAAGTCCATTTTGGACTAAGATTTTATTATTGGGCCTAATGGACCAATAAGCCTCCAATTTGACTACTTTGGATTAGAACTCTTAAATGGGGTCTAATTGGACCCATTTTCATGAAACTTAACATTTTGGGCCATAATGGGCTTAAAATGGATTAGCTTACCTTCAATGGGCCTTGCTGGGCCATAACAAATCTAATTAGCCCTAATGGGCCATAAACCCATTCTTTTATTCTTTTTGGGCCGTGAATTCTTCCAAGGGCCCAATGGGCCGGAAAATTCTATGTTTAGGATCCAAATATCCTAGCTAAGGTAAATGGACCAAATCTACTCTATCCTTTCTTTTTGGCCCAAAATCTTGGCTCATCATCCAATAAAAAAATGGAAATAGAGGAGTGGAGTTGACTTAGAGATGCCACCTCCATTTTATACACCATGTATCCATGCAAGATCCTTCATGTATCCATGTTAGTCATTTCACCACCTCTCTCTTCCCTCTCTTCTTCTACTCGGCCGAGAGCCCCAAACACACACATACACACACACTACACCAAACTCTCTCCAAACATCTCTAAATCATCCTCCTTCTTCCTCCAAAAATTCTCAAGGTTTTGCTTGTGTCTCAAACGGACTTTTACAAGATAATCATCACTTTTGGTAAGTCTTGACACATCCAAGCTTCATAACTTCACTCTCTTGTTAGATCATTCTTTTAAACAAAGTTTTTGGTGTTTATACTCCTAGAAATCTTCATAAACTCGAGATTTACATCAAATTTGTACTAAGACCAAAAATCCTTCCACCTTTTCTTCAAAACCGAAACAACAAAGCAAAGGTGAGTTCACACCCCTTGTTTTTTGTTTTTACATGATTTATGGGGGAGAATACAAGTAAAATGTGTAGATCCATGTGTTTTTGTATGATATGTGTGATTTCTTGAATTTATTTGATGAATATGTCTTAGAAACTTGATCTATTCGAGATTCTTAACCTTGTAATACTTATAAATGAGACATTTTTCCTATCACTTCATGAATTTGAAACCCCCACACAAATTTCCAAGCACCTCATGCATTTGAAACCCCCACACAAATTTCCAAGCACCTCATGCATTTGAAACCCCCACACATTTTCACCTTCAAAGTAATTAATCACATATCATGAAAGGTTTTATAACTTATATAATATGTCTACTATAAAAATGTCATTCTTTTTGAGTAGACACACAAATACAAATCACATACAAAATTCACAAAGAAAACAAGTTTAAATGATTTGTGGTTGTTTGATGGTTTTGGACCATTTTTCAAGCCACGTTATTATGTTAAAGTTTTTAATTTGTAAGTTTGTTATATATTAATTCTATTTTTATATTTTTCTTGGTTTAATTATTCTTTTAAAACAATCCTTGTATGTTGTGGTTGAAACTTTAATGTAAATTAGATTAGATTCATATTATCGATCATATGTTATGGAAAGTGATATAGATAATATTTAATTAAATATTGTATATATGTTTGTATGTTTGTGTTGCTTCAAACTAATAATTAATCAAAAATCATGGATATGGAATATTATACATAATATCCATGTAAGTCTCTTTAAAATGTAAATTGTCTATCTTATCACTTTTTATTTTAGTATATCTTTAACATTTTAATTATAATAAAAAGTGTCTTTTAAAAGTTTTCTTTTGTTTATTAAATATAACAAGTGGTTTTAAAACTAATGAACCATAATTATAAATAATAAAATCAAATAATAAAAACCATGGATATGTCATATTATCCATGCAAATCTTTTTTGAAATGCAAATTATCTATCTTATTAGTTTATTATTTAGTGTATGTTTCACATTTTAATAGTAATATTAAGAGTTTCTTAAAAGTCTTCTTTAACTTATTAATAATAATAAGTGGTTTAAAACTAAAGAATAACTTTAAATGATAATAACATCAATTTATAAATTACATAACGTTAACAACAAATAAATTGTATTTTAAATTAACATCATTATTGGAATTAGGAAATAATACATAAGTAAAATTTAACTTAATCAATTATAAAAATTGTTAAAAATAATATTAAATAGATAATTATATTTAATTTTATTAACGAGGAATGTAGATTGATGTCAATGAAAAATATTGTTCAAGATATTATGTCAAATTTAATGTCAATAACATAACCATTTTAAATATATATTTTTCAACATTTTAAAAATATATTTTAAACCTATGCTGCGCAACGCGCGGAATTCGTCTAGTATCTTATAATAGAAGCATTATCTTAAGCACCACATTGATTTGAAACTCCTTTGTCTTTTCATATTCTCAAATGACTATATTTCTTAGCACCACATTGATTTGAAACTCTTTTGTCTTTTCATATTCTCAAATGAATTTTAACATGTCTTCTAAGTAATTGATTTAGCATTAAAAACCAAACATGCTATATAAACTCTTACATGTAAGAAGGATGTTATAAGAAAATGAAAAGAACAAATTTCAATAGACACAATTCTTTTAGAACGTATTAGCAGTGATGGAGTCCCTAAGAGAGCTTTACAAGTCAAGGTTGTGGACGAATGTATCATTTTTTACTTATAGTTTGATCGTGTTATATTTTTTTTTTCTAGTAGTGATGTGCAATTCGAGTTGTGGTTTACAATTTTCGTAGTTACATGTGAGAACAACATCATTAGCCTATTTGTTTTTATCTATTCGTTTTTGTTATGAATATTTCAATATGCTTTGTTTTTTCTTAGACTTTTGTTTCCTTTCATATTTACAATTGTACATGTATAAAAGGTTGTTTGAACCATATATTGTAATTGATTAAAACAATACTTGTTAAGTATATTAATATGATCCATAATTTGTATCATAAAAGCTTAATTTCAAGTTCATCGTTATAGCAAGTTGTACAATTCTTATATGGAGTTGCCTAAAATGACAAGTTTACAAGCTTAACAAAGTTTCTTTCATAATTAGTTTAATGTTCTTAATAATTTTTTATTTTATGCCTTAAAAGGCATCAAACATGACATAATGAGTTTTTATATCAACTTCGTATAAATATAATTATTTGAAAAGTAATAATAGTGACATGGTTATTTTAATAGCGTGTATGTACGTCTCTCTATGTGTGTGTGTGTATGTATGTGTGTGTGTGTGTGTATATATATATATATATATATATATATATATATATATATATATATATATTCTGCACAATACGAGAAATTTACTTAAATCAAATTCATTTGAAATTTTCACAACAACAAAAGAGTTTTCTAATTTGTGTATACTTATGATTTCAAATATAGAGTTATTAATCACAACTCAAAAGTTTTTGTAACCTATGGTTAGTAATTGGTAGTGACTTTTTATTTTCCTCCCATTGATATACATTGTATCTGTATAAGTAATATATAAATAAGTTTTTTTCACAAACAATCACGTGTTTTAATATATTTTTAATTAAAATATGAAGAGTTGAAAAAAGAGTGTTTTGATGCATCGTGGTTATTACTATGCTGATTTTTTTTGGAACAATAAGTATTCTTTCATAATCAGTTTAATGTTATTAATAATTTTTTGTTGTATGCCTTAAAGGCATCAAACATGCTATAATGAGTTTTTATATTAACTTCGTATAAATATAATTATTTCAAAGATAATAATAACGATATGATTATTTTTATAGTGTGTATGTATGTATGTCTCTCTCTCTGTATATATATATATATATATATATATATATATATATATATATATATATATATATGTATATATATATATATAATATGTGTCTTCTATTTATTTTTTGTATAACTTATCGGTGTTTAATTAGGTATTTTTTGTTACAATTATTATAGTAGATATTGTAGTGTTTTTTTATGTTATTCAAGGTTGTAGTATTTATATTTTTCATATATTTATTATTCATTAAATACATAAATTAAAATACACTTTATATACAATTTACAAACCTTAAAATGGTTAATAAAATCATCAAATATTTATTTTTTATACTATTTGTTATTAGTTATATATAGAAATCAATATATGTTTTATATACATGTATTAACATTGTTTTTTCATTTATAAATATTAAATCACAATTTATAGAAGTAGAAGAAGGATTATATACATATATGAATAGGTATTCATATATGTATATAAGTTGTTATGTCGGCCCGTTATACTAGAGCACATAAGCAACATATTCGAAATGAGTGGCCCAGAGTCATTCCCTCATTGTGAAACTTTTTTTTTCAATTGAGCCATCCTCTTTCTCTCCCCTCTCTCTCTCTCTTTATATATATATATATATATATATATATATATATATATATATATATGCTAAAAAATAAATTAAATTTATCTAAATATCACTTTTTCATTGAATTTAACACATGTCAATTTCTAGAAATTTTAAATTATTTTTTTACTTGTCATTTTTGTGTTTTCTTGCTTTTTATTCAAATGTCACCCCCTAAATGTTGAATAACTTTTTTCATTATTGAGGTTTAAATCGACACTTACAAGTCACAGTCATAAAATCAAACATCTTTAATGATATTTTGTAAACGAAAACTTTCTAATTACTCTTTTTTATGGTAGTTTTTTAAGATAATGATTATATATATATATATATATATATATATATATATATATATATATATATGAAATTTTATTTTACACAAATAAATATAAATTTGAGTTATGGTTCTATACAAATAAATATAAATTTGAGTTATGGCTCTATATTTTAATATATATTATTTTTATTTTTTATTTATTCATTTAATTTAATATTATCAAAACACAATATGTTATTTTTATAATTTTTTTAT
This sequence comes from Lactuca sativa, assembly GCF_002870075.4. NCBI lineage: Eukaryota > Viridiplantae > Streptophyta > Magnoliopsida > Asterales > Asteraceae > Lactuca > Lactuca sativa. The sequence goes on along the minus strand of NC_056625.2, from coordinate 3,889,161 downwards.
ATTTATACATTTTCATTATATATAATGACATTTTGTTTGAATTAATATAAGTTAAACAATTATAGATTGTTAGTTGTTTTACTTTAAAAGCTAAAGAATAATTATTCAATATAAAACATGGGATGTGAATTTACTTTAAAAACTAAACATTACCTACTATAATGGTGTTAAAATAGAGTATCTTAAAGTGCAATGTATTAATGGAGATTTTTCATAATATCCAAGTTGTTGTAATATTTGAATAGACTTAGTATATATGTTGATCTTTGAAGGCGTTTAGTTATGTTTATGGCTCTTGGATGGGTGTTGTTGAGTTTTGAAAAACTTATGGATCTTGATGGTTGCTTCTTTATGAAATTTATTAATGTTTAAGTATTTTCTTTACTTTGTTCATATACAACAATAAATTGTATTTTTTATGTGATTTATCTTTTACATCTTGGTTTGTTTCGTGAATAGTTGATGCCTGATATCCCAAATATGGTGTTCATTAACACTAATTTATAATGTTAAGTTATTTAAATATTATATTAGAATTAGAGCTTTGAATCCAACCAAATAACAAATAACTTGTTTTGTTTTGAAACTTTGAACTTATTAGATTGAGATAGAATTGAAGTTTCTAAATTTATTTTAATAGCTCAACACATTTAAAAATAATATTTCTCATTATATATAATGAAACCAGTGATGAAACCTACAACTTATTAGATTAGATAGAATTGAAGTTTCTAAATTTATTTTAATAGGTCAACACATTTAAAAATAATATTTCTCATTATATATAATGAAACTAGTGATGAAACCTACAACTTTTAAACATAGTAGGGACGGTCCGAGTTAATTTTTGAAAATAAGAACTAAACATATCTTTTGACTGCATGAAGGAGAATTCGTGTAATATATATATATATATATATATATATATATATATATATATATATATATATATATATATATATATATATATATATGCGAATCGTCCGTCATACATGCCCCAAAAGTTACGTTTGGTCCATATTTCAAAAATTAACTCAGGTCGTCCCTGATATGTTTAAAAGTTGCATGTTTTGTCCTTGGTTTCATTAATCATACCTAAAATGACAAATTTACCCTTATCTATTTTATTTTGATTTATTTTTAACTTGTCTATATTATTAATAATTGAAAAAATAAAATAAATTGGCCACTACCACAAAGCATGAATCTCTTACTGTAAGTATGTAACCCACAATTTCATCGTTTTATCTTCTCCAACTAGGAGCTGTCAGAGCTATAAAGAGAAAGGGCGAGAGAGACGAAGAGAACGATGTATATATGCGGTCACCACCTACACACTACCCACACACGTCACCAGTTCATCTACTCCGTCAGTAAAAATTTTGTTGGTGTTCATGAGCCATATATATATATATATATATATATATATATATATATATATATATATATATATATATATATATATCTATATATATATATATATATATATAGGGAGAGAGAGAGAGAGAGAGACAGAGACAAAGAGATTAGTTCAATTGAGTAAAAAAATGTTGAGAATAAAGGAATCATTCTTAGTCAATTATTTATTTTATCCACAAACATAATCGTACCAGTGCGAAGAGGGATAGGAAATATTCATATGTGAATATAAATGTAACTGTATTCATATATTGTCACACCTCCCCCAGCTGTCGGCGGAAGTGCCGAGGGGTGACAGTGGTCACATAAATTACCCAAATCACAGAGCACAAACGATAAATACCTTTTTAAAAACAAATGATCTCTATTACATGGAATATATAAAACATATCTATCTTCAAGATGATTGTGCTTCCTTGGGTTTATCCTTATTCCATCCTAGGAATACTATGGTTTTGAAAACATCAACTTGATGTTGGCGAGTTCACAGGTTTAAATAAACATTCAATAAACTCTTTTGAAAACTTTTTAGGAACTTTTACAATGATTATGATCATTTTTTTATATTGCTTGTTTCCTAGATTTTACTATACTGTATCTTCCAAGTTCCTTGTATCTTGAAACTTATAGGTTTTTCTTAATACTTTAAATTTTAAGGTTCTATATTCTTTTTTGTAGGATATTCTATTAATCCTAATTTATAAAACACCCTTAGGAGATTTTATCAATCTTACCTTAATATCTTTATAGGATATTTTACCAACCCTATCTTAATATCTTATATTTTAGGATATTTTACTAATCCTAACTTATTTTATTAACTACTCTAAGGCGTCTCTCTAGATAGTTGATTCCTTAAGGTTGTCGAGATGTATTACCATGAGCCTCCATAATAGACGTTGTGGACTAATTATTTCCCCCGCACCATGCTTCATCAGACATCGAATGATACTTGTATATAATAAAGAAAGTTATGAATTCGGGATTGTAGCTACCAATCGCAGATGGGGGTGTCAAACCCCGTATAGATTTATGCATATCTTTATGGCTCTTGCAAGATTAACGATTATCGGTTCGGGGTAGCCGAATTTAAACAGGCTAAGGATGAATAATAGCATCTCACTGATACATTAACCTTAGGTCTTTTATCTTTTAACTTTCTTACTTAGTAATTCCTATAATTATCATAGTATAATTCTTTAACTTTATATTTGATAATTATGATATATCTCATAATTTTCTTTGAGTGTGTGTGTATGTGTGTGTGTATATATATATATATATATATATATATATATATATATATATATATATATATATATATAATTTTGCCATATATATATACCCTAATTATGGTTTATTTGAAAACAGTATATTAGGATAGAGTAACAACTAAGTATAATGCATATCATATAATTGATCGACATTAATTCTAGATGCTATGTAATCTAAGGAAATTGTTTAGTATAATTGATGGGTTTTAAGCATAACAACATTCCTATGTGTACATGCAACCCTTATTGCTTTGGATCTAGGTTTTTCTCAAGTTATACATGCAAGTAAATTTTCTAAAGCAATAACCCTAGATCTAGTATATATAGAATCGAAATCTATACATTATTAGGGTTAGAAGAATACTTTTCTTGTTATCTAGTAATAACAAGTATTCCTTGCTTGATCTTGACTTCTAAGAGCTTAGTGCCCCAAGTGTTGCACCTCTAATGGAGCCACAAACACCACTAGCAAAGCATGAAGGAGAAAGGTGATGGAGGATCTTTAATTTTCGGCTAGGGTTCTCTTAGAATTCATAGGACGAAAATTATATACCAAGGGGTTCTTTATATAGCTGAGGCTCCTAGGGTTTTACTAGGTGAAACCCTAATCTGATTGCTTAGGCCTTAAGCACTCTATGGATACCTTTTAGAATACCTTAGACGAAATCTCCATGGGGTTCCCATAAATTTCTTCCACTCCTTCCTTAAGGAGTCTATCAACCCTAATTGCAACTATTAGTGATTTGCAATATCAGTCCCCGTTCCTTTTAATCAGTTCTTTTAATTCCTAAATAAATTCCATATTAATTTCTGATTAATACTAATTAAATAATATGATTTCTCAATTAATATATTATTCTTACACTATATCAATAAATCATTTATCAACCTCTTTCTCCAAAAGTTATCCTATCAAGTTGCTAGGGTGAAGGCAACGTACCCAAAAGGACCATGCTACTATCAGATCAAGTACATACCAATTATAGTTATGGGCATAGACACCTAATCCAAGAGTCTCCTACTTGGATAAGTCTAATAACTAAAATTGCAAGTATGACTTCAAAATCTGACTAACAATCGTAGCTATCAAAAGCCGTTGTCAAACTCTGACCTAGTTAATGACGCGTCCTTTAGATAAGGGATCATATAATCCTCCGTTCTGCAAGATATCGTGTGGACAAAAACATGGAATAGAGTCATACTCAATGTCCAATAATTTGTTTCACGATTTTGGATTTTCCTGACAACGAACTTAATTGAACACATCAATTCAATCCTAACTGGGACCGACACATAAGTCAATATAAAATCATCGAGGGGCCCAAGATATCGCTTTTACCCTCTTAGGATAAAAGGAACAAATAAACTTTGACTTATATGCTTGTACTATTTAGTCATTAAATTGTACACAACAACACGTTTTATAACATCAAGTTACTAATGCGTTTACGCATTATCAATGCACAACCAACTCGTAAACAACAACTCACATATCTCGGTTTAAAGATTATACGGTATTATCATCTCACAGTTACTCGTGATAAATTCCATGAAGTAATTCAAATGAGTGTGGGTTTGATTCAATACTCAAATCCTATTTCAGGAGTACTCATGAATGTTGCAGCAACCTTTTGCTATGTATAAGCACTTAGACAATCTACAGACCAATTCATGACATTCTTGCCTCGTTACTTACTTCCAAAGTAAGATCGACAGTGGATAATTTGAATAATCCAATTATTCAGGAAGTAAAAAATGAAACAATAGTAAACAATTGGCACAAGATAGTAAACACTACTCATATATAAATCTCCATTGTATAATCAACAAATGTCAATTACATTTATCTATTACAAGTTTCTAAAAATCTATCTAATCAATAAAACTAATATCATCCTTCAGATAAATGCTCCTCGCATGCTGAACGTGCTTGATCCTACTTAGACCCTTTGTGAGGGGATTCACATGATTTTCTTTGAACAACACCCTCTTGACCACGAGGAGTCCTTCTACCCGATGTCTAATGAAGTGGTATTTTCTGTCGATATATCTGGATCTACCATGATTCCTTGGTTCCTTGGTCAAGGCAAGTAGGCAGCTGCTCCTTCGTTATCATAGAAAATCTCCATGGGCTCCTTTATGGCTGGTACAACTCCAAGGTCTCTAATGAAGTTCTTCAACCATATCTCCTCCTTCGATGCTTTGCTCCCTGCTATGTACTATGATTCGCACGTTGAATCAGCCACGGTATCTTGCTTGGAACTTTTCCAAGTCATTGATCCTCCTTTTAGGGTAAACCCCCAACCCGATTGAGAGCGGAAGTTATCTCTATCGGTTTGAAATCTGGTGTCATTATACTCTGTCACTCTCAATTCATCACTCCCACCAAGTATAAGGACCTAGTCCTTAGTCCTTTGCAGGTACTTAAGAATGTTCTTAACTGCTATCTAGTAAGCTCTACCTGGGTTTCGTTGATATCGGCTAACCATGCTCAACGCAAAATCCTCATCAGGGTGAGTAAATGTCATAACATACATAATTGAGCCAACGGCGGAAGCATATGGCACTCGACTTATTTCCGCTATCTCGACATCGATACTCAGACTCTAAGTCTTACTCAGCTTGGTATTGCTATGGATTGGTAGCTCCCATTTCTTGGAATTTTCCATGCTAAAACGTTTTAGCACCTTGTCCAAGTAAGTAATTTGACTAAGGGGCTGTTTGATATTAATGTTAACCCAGTCAGAAGGAGGGACTCGGTCCTGGGTCGGAAGTTGTTGTGTTTGATTTGGCTTTTTCATCGTCGGACTCGGTCCAAAGAAGGGATTCGGTGCAAAGAAATCTGATGATTCGGTCCTTGTTTCAAAACCTCCTGACCGAGTTTGATTTGGCTTCAGTTGTCCTCAATTGGAAAGCTTTGCCCTCTTTGTCCTTGATGCAGTTGTTCATCTCTTTCTATCGATCACACAGATTCTAATGGCCAAAGAAATCCGATGGTTCCAGTCCAAATTGTTGTATCAGAGCTAATGAAAGGAGGACTTCTTTTTATCGATGATGCTTTTTTTTTTCAGAGTTATTGGTTGCTGATTCTAATAGGGATCGATCAAAGGGGGGAAAAGACAGAGATGCACGATCAAGAACAAGGCAAAACTTCACAACATTTGAGTGCGTTTCTTTTTGAAAGTTTTCTTGGAAATTTAGCAAATTCGAATTGAGGTAACAAGATGTTTAAATTATTTTCCATTTTGGTTGAGTTGTCATTCTTTGAGGATTGTAATTTAATTTTAGGGTACCTCTACCAATAATGCTTGTAAAGAGGCGGAGTTCATAACATTGCACACAATGTGTTTGATAAAAATCCTCAGTGAGATTACATTGTTATTGATGGGTTTTCTTGCATATATTGTGGCTGTTTAGTGTTGAGTTTCAATCTATAACATGTAACAGGAGTATAGGACAAAGGATAGGTAACAAGAGTATAAGATCAAGGACAAGAAATTGCAGCTTGATTAAAACATACTTTTGTTTGTTTTTGTATTTAGTCTCGTTTGGAGTTAAATTTTGAAGCAAGTAGTTATCTGTAAATATATTTGGACTTTCTCATGTGTTTGGTGGATAGGATTTGGAATTGATTTTTTTTTTGAAAAATGATTTGGAATGAAATTAATATCCATTGTTTTTATAAAACATATATAGTGTTTAGTGTATAGAGATAATCTATTAGTTGATCCTGGGTGTTGAATGTTTTTATTAGAAAATATAATGTTATAAATTAAATGGTAAATCATAAAAGAGTTATTATAAAAAAATATTGTTTGAGGGTAATATAATCAGTTTACACAGTCAGTCAGAAGTAAAATCAAACAATAAGTTTCGGTCAGAAGTTAACTCAATCAGAACTTCTAACTCAGTCAGGATCTAACCCGGTCAGCTCTAACCCAATTAGCAGCTATCAAACGACCCTTAAGTCCTATTAGTCTTCTACTCCTATTTCTCAAAATCCTTATCCCCAGAATGTAAGTAGCTTCCCCTAGATCCTTCATCGAGAAACACTTCCCAAGCCAGGACTTAACTTCTTGCAAGGTTGGAACATCGTCTCGTATGAGCAGTATGTCATTGACATACAATACTAGAAAGCTAGCTATACACCCACTAGCCTTGACATACACACAACACTCATCCTCACTTCTAGAGAAACCAAACTCTTTGACTTTCTCGTCGAAGCAAGGATTCCATATACGAGACGCTTTCTTTAATCCATAAATGGATTTCTCAAGCTTTCACGCTCTATTGGGGTATTTAGCATCCACAAAACCCTTTGGCTGACACTTGTAAACATCTTCAGCCAACTTCCTATTAAGGAAAGTGATTTTGACATCCATCTGCCATATTTCATAATCATGAAACGCAGCGATAGCTTACATATCCGTAATAGACTTGATCTTGGACACTAGTGAGAAGGTCTCATCATAGTCAACCCTCAGGGTTTGAGTAAAACCCTTCGCAACCTAGTCATGCCTTGAACTTATGCACCTTTCCATCCATTTCAATCTTCTTCTTGAAGATCCATTTGCACCCAACTTTCTTTCAACCTGGTACATTGTCAACCAAGTTACAAACTTGATTGTCATACATGGACTAGATCTCGCTGTCCATTACCTCTTTCCATTTTGCAGACTCCAAGCCCGCCATGGTTTCCTTGTAGCTAGATGGCTCATCCAAATTTACTACTATACTATCACTGCTAAACGTATCACCGTCCGTAGTAATATGAAAACCATAAAACTCTGGTGCCATTCTAACTTGAGAGGAACGTCTAAGAGGTAATGACTCGTCAATTGGTTCAACAAGAATCTCTTCCTCAGATTGAGCGCTAGTGTTAGAGGTTCCTTCACCATTTGATTCTTGAATTTCTTCAAGATCAATTGTCCTCCCTCTGTCCTCTTGGCATATGAGTTCCCTCTCACAGAAAACTCCTCTTGTTTCTACAAAGACCACGTTATCACTAGGTCTGTAGAAGAGATATCCAAAGTTTTTTAGTGGGTAACCGATCAAAATACACCGCTCACTACGAGGTTCAAGCTTGTCACGAGTCTCTCGTCTGAAGAAAGCTTCACAACCCCAAACCTTGATATGTGCCAACGAGGGAACCTTCTCTGTCTACATCTCGTGAGGTGTTTTTACAAGCTTTTTAGTTAGGACTAGATTAAGGATATGGGCGGCAGTCTCTAAGGCATACCCATAATGAGATTGGTAACGAAGCTCGAATCATCATGGAAAGAACCATGTCCAACAAGGTTTGATTGCGCCTCTCAGCCACACCATTAAGTTGTGGTGTCCTAGGTGGCGTCAATTGTGAAACAATTCCCCATTCCTTAATATAGTCATTGAACTCGATACTAAGATAATCACCACCCCTATCGGATCCGAGCATATTTATCTTCCTGCCCAATGGATTCTCTACTTCTTTCTTAAACTCTTTGAAATTTTCAAAGGTTTCCGACTTGTGCTTGATTAAGTAGATATATTCATATCTGCTATAATCATCAATAAAAGTCACATACAAGCGGTTAACATCCCTTATGGAGGATCTGAAGGGCCCACACACATCTGTGTGTATGAGATCCAACAATCCCTCACCTATTTCACAAGTACCAGTGAAAGGTGATTTACTCATCTTTCCAAGTAAATAAGATTCACACGTATAATCTGACTTTAGGTCAAATGACTCCAAGACTCCATCCTTTTGGAGTTGGGCTATGCACTTCTTGTTGACATGTAAAAGACAACAATTCCATAAGCATGCCTTGTCTAAACCATTATACGAACTGATATGTAACACATTATTTCCTAATTTATCTACAACCATCACAGTTTCACATACACCATTACAAGGCAATGCTTCAAAATAAAATAAACCATTATAATTGGCATTAATAGAACCAATTTCATTAATAAATGAAAATCTAAAACCTTGTCTGTACAAACCATGAAAAGTAATAATATTCTTCGTTATCTATGATGAGTAGCAACATTCATTCAAATCTAACCCTAACCCACTATTAAGCACTAAAGAGTAAACTCTGATCTTGGTAATAGGAGACGACTTCCTATTTCCCATAACCAAGTTCATCTTCCTACGCTCCACATCCCTACTTCTTTTTATCCCATACAAATAAGAACAAATGTGAAAACCACATCCTGTATCAAGGACCCAACAACTAGCATGTGATGAGTTATTAGATACAATAGTATAAATACCTATGAATGAGGGCTTTATCTCCCATCTTTGATGTCCTGCAAGTATTTCGGGAAGCTTCGTTTCCAATGCCCTGTCTCATGACAGTAAAAGCACGTTGTTTCTTTAGGATCAGATAAGGGAGTGGCAGAACCGGTTTTACCTTTGGATCCATTGGAAGAAGATCCATCATGGGACTTTCCCTTGTGGTTCTTAGAGGGAGATTTCATATTTTTCCCTTTTCCATGTCCAATAGCTAGGACTTGGGCAGAAGCAGCAGGAGTGGACTCAACACTTTTGCCTTTCAATCCACTTTCAGTGGTTCTCAACAAACCTTGAAGTTTGCTCAAGGTGATCTCCTCCTTGCTCATATGATATGTCATTTTGAACTGATCATAGCAAGGAAGTAAAGAGTGTAGGACTATATCAATAGCCAGATATTCATCAAAGTTGACATTCAACTTGAGCAAATGATCTACATACCTTTGCATTTTTTGCAAGTGGGTCGTGATGGACTCTCCATCCCTCATTTGGTTGTTATAAATGAGGTAAAAATCTCGTAACTTTCTTGACGCGCACGTTAATGATACTTTTCCATCAAGTCCTGGCACATCTCGTAAGGCCAGTAGTCCTCATAGAACCGCTGTAGCTCAGGAGTCATAGTGGCCACCATAATACCGACACCTTTGTCGCGTCCTTTTCATGAGCGCAATACTCAACCAATTCTTCAGGAGTAGCGTTGATTTCATCTATCTCTTTGATTTCTTTTTTTTTGTAACACCCCAAGTTCAGAAGAAAGAGTTCAGGGGTGTAAAGTGTTATTAGAAGGATGGACTCGACGATTTGGAGCTATGACTCGTCGAGTCGGAGCGTGTGAAGAGCACGTGATAAGTGGCTTGACTCGCCGAGTCGGCGGCTGGACTCGACGAATCAGTGCTGGAAGAGGAAAACCCTAATCTTAAGGTTTGCACCCTATTTAAAGGACTTAATGTCCTCCCCTCAGCCCCTTACTACCCTTTGAGATCTAGAAACCATAAAAATCGTGAGTAAGAGTCCTTGGAGGCAATTTGGAGCTTAGATAAGTGATTTTGTGAAGAGATCTTGAAGATCAAGGAGCTTGGATCAAGGAGATTTGTGGAGATTCAGCTTATTCTTCAGTGGGAGGTCGTTTTGGAGGTAATGAATCATTATCCTTGGCCTTTTCCTTTCTAGATCCATCTTTCATGGAGTTTTAGGGTTTGTTTGGAGATAATATGATGAGATCTTGGTGTGTGAGTTAGATCTGGAGCTGAAACTCCAGATCTGAGTTCTATTTGGATCAAATATGCAGAAAGCCCTTCTAATTGCTATGCAAAAGCCATTACCCAGGAGTTAAGTTCCTTTCTAGCTTGGTTTTTAGAATTATGGGACATGAAGCACGTAAATGTACCAACTTTATGTTGCTATGCACTCTAGGGACCCATATCTATTGTTTGGAGCAAAGGAGTAGTTCTGTATCTTTCGATTATGGGAATACCCGTATCAACGCGGCGAGTTTGGGTGATGACTCGACGAGTTGGGCTAGGGCTTCAGGCATTGAGTCGCGTAGTGACTCAGCGATTCGCATGGGTGAACTCGGCGAGTCATATGATGATGAGCTTGGACTCGACGAGTGGAAGAACAACTCGGAGAGTCTGATGAAGATTGTCATGGACTCGGCGAGTCGGTTCTTGGAATCGGCGAGTCACAATGCAAAACCCCCAACCTCTTATGGTTAGACTCAGAGCAGTGAGTTGAGTGGCGATTCAACGAGTTGGTCAGGATAGGACTTGGAGATTGTTGAACTCGACGAGTCATGGGGTGACTCGGCGAGTCGAGTCGTGATGTGAGAGTTTCTAAGTTTTAGAACTCAGCGAGTTAGTGGGTTGACTTGGCGAGTAGAGTCAACCAGGAAGGTTGAGTTTGACTGAGGACTTTGACTATGACCAATTTGACCTTCAGGGGTATTATGGTAATTTTGGATATTTATGTCATTGGATCATTGATGATTATAGGTGTTGGAGTTGGAGGCTGTGCTTCAAGTTTGTGTTTTTGTGATTCGATTTGGTAGTTGCAAGGTGAGTTATCCTCACTATATCAACAGGGTCTAAGGCACCAAGGCCGGCCCTTTTATCGGATGGGAATCCGGGTATTTGTATGATATGTTTTTGAGTTGCTGGATCTACATCCTGGTTTTAGGATGGTGTTATGTTTGTGACCTGGTTAAGGTCGGTATCCTAGTTTGTAGGGTAAAGTTATGTAGTGACCTGGTTAAGTTCGGTGTCCTAGTATGTAGGGTAATGTTATGTTAGAGACCGGTTAGGTCGGTATCCTGGTTAGGATGTTGTTATGCTGCATGATCTGATTGAACCGTTTGTTTGGCTGAGGATTTTTATGTGATTAATTGTTTTATGTGCACATGGTTGTTGGATTGGGGTTGGGTTGAGGCGGGTCCTGATTTGTGTTGTAGGCCAACATACCCAGGGCGGGCCAGATATACCGTAGGCCCAACGAGCGATCCGGATAGGCTGAAGGCCCCAAGAGGGCGGTCTAGACGTGTCGAGGCTCAGAGAGTGGACCAGACCAACTGAAGGCCCGGTGTGGACGGACCAGTCATACTGTAGACTCAGAGAGTGGACTAGGTGGATTGAAGGCCCAGTGCGGGCGGACCAATCACACTGTAGACTCAATATACATGGCTAGACTCGGAGAGTGGACCAGGTGGACGGAGGGCTCGGTGCGAGCGGACCAGTCACACTGTAGGCTCGATATGCATGGTTGTTCTGTATTGAGATATGATATGAGTATGGTTATATGTGGTTGGTATTTTGGGGGTAACTCACTAAGCTTTCAGGCTTAGAGTTGTAGTGTTTTGGTTTCAGGTACTTCAGGAGATCGCGGCAAGGCGAAGGTGTGATCGTACCGCTCCTCATATTTCATGATTTTGTGATTTGGTTCTGGGGATACTCTGATGTTTAAACTCTTTTGAAAACAAGTTGTAATAGCTTAATGGCTTTTGAATGAGTTAAAATGTTTTAAATTGGTGCAAATTTTCACGAGTGTTACATTTTGAGGACGTATTCTTTCTCCTCGTATTGCAAGGCCATTTGAATGTTGCGAATCCAATCATTGAAATTGGATCCATCGAAGGTGATCCTAGCACACATGTTCATAAGATATAAGGAGCTTGAGGAGTTGGAGTTCGAGCCAGAAGCCTTGTTTGCGCCAGACATCTAAAAAAGAAGAAGGAAAAAGTTTTGATTAGATAAGGAAACCTTAATATAACACCCAAATGAAATATTAAGGCTAGGACCTAACACAATAATTCACAATTCGGAAGAGGGATGCCGTAATCCAATTGTAAATTATTTGAATGTAGGTAAATGACGATTTACCAATTCCACCATGAAAACAAAATGAATAATTAGGTTTTAAATGAAATGAAATTCCTAGAATCTATTGAGATTCATTGAACTTTTCAATGGCATGTTTAATCTCGAATATCCCTTTCAAGTTTGTGATTGGGATACCGAGGATCACAAACAAGGTGTGAATAACCATGCAAATTAGCTTGGTACTCTCGTTTTCATTTACCACCTAATCAATGTACCGCTTAATCAGACACGCTCCATTGATCTATGATAATTCTCGAGCTATCCTTTGCCACCATTGTTAGTCCAAGTTAGTGTGATGATTAACCACACACGCTCCACTAACGACTAGGCAAGGTGTAAAGTGCAATTTCATGGACTAACATCATTTTCACATTTTCCTAAAGTATCTAAGATTGGGAATTTATAAAAACATTTAGTTACTTCATATTTATCATTATAATTATTAATGAGGAATTAATGTCTTATCCTACCTGTTCGGCTGATAACCCTCCGCCAATCAAGGAAGCGGTGGATGAGACTCAACTAAGGCACACAAAATTCCTTACAAATGCGTAGTTGTATATAATATAGAATTAAATATATGTTTGAATAGTTATCTCTACCCTAAATAAAAACCAAACAAGGAACAAATAATAAGGTTAAAACAGAAATTCTAAGGCTATTAAATAAATCAACAATACCAAACAAAGATTCCAGAACACTTACTGCAATAAGCACATACTAATCTTACGAGGCATCTCATACACATCAAACAATCCTGACATGCAATTCTTGAACCGATCCCTATTCTACAAACTAGCATGCAAAGAAATTCATATAAAAAATACATAATCATATGGATATATTGGGAATCACTTACTCTTGAACTCTGACTGACTGTACACATCGCATCCTCCAAATATTATAAAACCTTTTTAGAAAAGCATTTTCTTGAATAAAAGCATTCTATTTTCAAAAAATCATTTAGAAAATCTCTCAGTCCTTAATTTGAGTTCAGATCCACCATAAGGCACGTCCAAATCCCTCAAACTAATGCTCTGATACCAACTTGTAACGTCCCCATATTCCAGAATAAATTTATCATTTAAGAAAATAAATTAATAAGTTAAAAACTTTATCTCAAAAACTATTAAGTAATATTCCTTTAATTAAAACCGTACATTATTAGAGTTAAATCACAAAACTACCGAAACGAACATCTTTCATGCATGTGTATGGTCCCGTCGAGCTCTTATCATGACCAACGTGCAAAACATTTTATCCACAACTGTAAGCATAATTTTGAGTGAGTTCCCCAATATATCAAATATACCATCATACATACATTGCATCCACTTAAATTCATCGGCTGTAGATCCGTGCTACCAACTCTCTTATCAACCAATATATTACATACACAACATTCATACATAAAATAATAGATCTTTTCCAACCCCAAGCGAATGATATGGGCCAAATCATAGTCTTACAATCACTTCCTTCCATGGGGTACCCTTATGGTCTTTCCTTGCAATGCCATGAGCCAAATCCTAGTCTTCTAAGCAAGTGTCATGGACTACCATCATGATCTTTCATACAATTGCCATGGGTTAACCCCATGGTCTTTCCTTTCAATGCTAATGGCCAAATCCTAGTCTTAAAAGCAAGAGTCATGGGCTAGATCATGGTATTCCATACAATACATTAAGTCCTATGTATTCAGAGATCAGATAGACAGTCGAACAGATGGTCCACCCAAAAGCAAACAATTAGACAAGAACATCGCAATCAGGGATTTAGAAAAATTGTTCTCAGGCTATCCAACCTAAACTACATAGAACCACATAATCACATAACATAAATAGATAACATAAGTAGCATATTACATTCCCTAGGCAACTAGCCTTCCCTAGTTACCCTACCATTGGCAACTTTTGAATTAAGTCCTTCGTTGGTCAAACAAACATAATCCTAATAACTGGCCTTCCCTATTTACCCTTACCAAACATAACTCCTAATGGAATCATACAATCAACATGCAAGACCCTACCAGTATAGCATACCATGACACCAAGTCTCCTATATTGTACATGCATAACTAGGAGTCATCCTAGTCAAATAGCATACTTGTAATCTAATAGTACCACTATCCTAACATACAAAGGATATACAATGGGATACATGTCATGGTGAAAAGACACACCTGAAACGCAGAATTGTAGAAACACTGCTACATTCTTAACCCCTCACATTGATCTAACCCGTGAACCAACTATCACCAAATAAATATCAAACAACTGAAGTAGTTAGGTTGAAATCCCTCTCTGAACACTTACGCCCCAAACTAATAACTTTACATAGATTATTTCCAAATAATATGCATATTACACTTTGTTTATACTTTTACTTCATAACCTTCTTGTATTTCCATTTCGTACACACACACACACTTCCTCTTATGTGATTATGTAGGCGTTAAACCAAACACTTTCATATATCTTTTTTTAATACATATATTAAGGTGTGAATGGTTCAAAAATATTCATGGGTTTACACACACACACTAAATGGTTTTATTTACATCTTTTAAGTTGTAATTAGATCAAATGCTTTTAATTTTAAATGAAAATTTTGTTTTGAAATCTGGGACATTTCAGAAGTATTGTTTTGTTTTATTTGTTCTTTTGAGGCTAGGAAATAGAATTGATGTAATCTTGTGTTAGTGTACTACACTATTAGACAAGTTACTTTCAATTATAATTACTTTTGTTTCCTAGTACATTGTCTTTTTCTATAAAAAGAGCAAGTCAATCCTATGTTTACATACACCTTTAGACACCTTTTCATGTACCATTCTTCAATGAAAAGTAATTTAACATCTTGTCAAAAATATTCTCATTGTTCTTGCACTTACTTTTCTAACTCTTATTCTTATTTTATCTGATCATGTATTGAATAAAATTTGGTTTATCATTCAAGGCTTGACTGGATTTACTACAAACTTGACTAGAAAATATTAAGTTCCTTTATTGTTGTTGTTTACTCAAGTTATAATTTATTATACCTTGTCCAAATTATATCTGGGATATATAATTCTTATCAATTGATATGAGAGCCATAGTGGTTGTGCTTTGAATCCATATTGATCAAATTATCATTGTTATAGATTACATTTGTTCCTTTTTCATCTATGTATGTAACATGATAAAAGTTCTTCATATATACCACTATGCTAAAAATAACACAACAATGGTTGCTCATAATCCTAACCGACCAATGTATTCTACGTAAATTACAAATAGTGTGGGTTACCCCATGAGAGCCTCTTTGTTGATTGTAGAACAATAGGACCTTTGGAAAATGAGAATGGAAAGGTTTTAAAAGAGATATGGGATATACTAAAATAGTGTGGGTTATCCCATGACTTCCTGCTCCACCTAGCTTGGATGAGGAGAAAATATATGTCGATGACATTGCCTTTTTTGAAATGGTTTTTGGTGTTCCTCCATCTCTTTTTGAGCATATCAAGCTTTGTAAATCTGTAAAAAAGATGGGATATACAAAAGGTTAACCTTTATAGTTAATGACTATCCCACTTTCTCCACCATCCCTGGAGAATCAGTGACATCTACAACAAATCATTACAAAATCTTGGTGAACAACTTCACTACTCATGGTTTAACTAGAATTTCGATTGAACACAACCTCAGGTTCATCAACAGCCTTAGTAAAGGCCAGGACCATGTAAACTCTTATCTTCAAAGCAAAGGATCTTTTGAAAAGTTGATCCTATTTTAACTTTTTGATGAGCTTCAAGGCCATGAGTCAAATTTTGCTCAGAATCTAAGAGAAATCTCCGGTGGACATCTTGTGCTTGTCAGATCCACTAGTTTGTCCCCTCAAACAATCCCCCTTCGGATTCTTATATCCCAAATCCTTCGGTTCGCTTCCTAGAAGATAACTTTGATTCTTATGCTATAGCTAATGACCTCACATTTCAACAAGATTTCACACTGGTAACCATGAAGTACAACCGACATCCGTAAGTGAATAACCATAAACCATTGATAATGAATGTGATGAGGAAATCATCATCAATAGTGAACCAAATGTTTCATTTGTCCCCAAGGTTCTAAAATCTAATCCAAAGTCTAGTACTGTTCCAATTAAACCATGCTTTAATAATCCATCAAACAGACAAACATCAAAAAACTCATTTGCTCAAAAGAAAAATGTCTCTAATAAGAAACCTTGGTTGAACGGAATAGACATTTTCCATCGGAGAGAAAAAGCTAGAAAGGCCTTATCAAAGGATAATGTGCTAGGAAAATCATGTGTAGTTCAGCCAACTGTCTCCACTGGAAATCACAATTCTTTTGCTCCTATCAAAATCCTTAAGAGACCATTAACTGTTACTACATGTAACACATCTGGCTCCAGCTCGACTATAATTCCCTCAGAATCTAACTGTTCTTCTTATAAATCCACATACACTACGAAATGCAACATTCCTAAGATAGAAACAACTTCTTTTGATAAAGGGACTGTTAAGAGTCTCCTATGGGCTCTCTAATTAATATTCAATCCCTTTATTTAATTAAAACTTTTTAGTTAGTTACAAAAATAATTTATAATTGATTAATTAATTCCATAATAAATTAAAAACTTATTTAGCTCCATTTCCTTATTCTATTTGGGTCTTGAGGCCAACCTAAAAAGACTCTACTATATTAAGAAATATTACCAAAACAGTTAATAACATTGGACACTATTTTTAGCGTTTACAAGAGTAGGTATTTTGTATAACAGTAAACCTTCATATTTCCACGAGCCATACATTGTCGAAAGATATGATTAAGCTCGTGAATTTTGTAAACACGCTCGTAAACCATTATTTATTTCTTTTTTGACACCAAGAGTTCTTTCAAGCATCTTTCATAAAACACATTTCACAATTTATTTATACAACTAAGTAAATAGTAACATGACTTTCAAAGCTTTCAAAGGTCCAACTCCTAATCGAACTTACAACTTACCACAAAGACAATCTACTTTTTTGTCTATCTTAATAACTTTTAATCATAAATAAATATCCATTGCCACTTACATTAGATATTGTAAGCATCCATCAACTTCCTTTAGTTCCAACTATTAGACTCCGATGTCTATTAAGTTCTAGTCATTCAACACAACTATCTTTTACACCAATTCATCTTAATATCAAATAGCTAACTTGTACAGTTCGGTATTAATATTTAATTAAATTTCATTGATCGATAGTAACCTAACTCGACATATTTTACTCCTTGCATCATGCACTACTCTTATATACATCACACACAACAATACCTCCCAATATAAATCTCACAACACTGCCATCTCTTGTCAATGTCACAGTCATAAACAACAAGTTTTCACATCGTAGTTCATAATTGTGTCGCGTATAGGCCCAAATTATGTTGTGAACTCCACATTCGATTATGACATCATACTTCATGATCACGACATGAATATATATTGTTCGTGTCGTGGTTTTACTTGCTTTTCTCGTGCCGCGTATCTCTAAGTTTCGCGTCGGGAATTAGATACAAACGCAATCTAAACTTTAAAACATCTTCACTATTCGCCGGGTTCAAAAACTACTATAAGTCCTAATTTCTTCCGAAATTCTTACTGATATAAAATATCGGTACAACTTCCTTGAATTTCTCCACTCTAAAACATACATCGTAATGTGCACCGTAATCTTCACCGCAACGTGTTTCGCAACATTATTCATAAGGAATATATATATATATATATATATATATATATATATATATATATATATATATATATATATATATATATATATATATTCGTATCACCAAATTTCCTAAAATATCTAATCGTTGAGTGACTTATGTCCGGCAAGTATAGTCAATTTATATCATTCTACTTCCGGTTTAAGATTAGGAATCTACAACATGACACATAATTCACTTACACCACGGACTCTGATAATAACTTGTAACACCCACGTTTTCATACAAGGTACACCCCGAATAAAATTTCTTTTATTTACAATCGAATAAAAAAATTTGGTGTACACTAGCACACTAAAACAAAACCTACAATAACATAACAAACATAGTATAATTTACAAATTTAACTTATCATCACATTTATACGTCACATTTAACATGTTAATTAAATTATACTAATTAGCTATTATTTCTTGACTCCTCAAGAGACCGACTAGTATCATCTCACTTGGCAACGGTGTCAAGACTAACCAATGACTTATTACTATCATAATCACCCCCTTGGAATCTTCTATCATAATCACCCCCTTGGAATCTTCTGTCCAAAGTAAGTACGCGATGTTCATAATATAACGATATCATAATATATTAAATTGTTATATTGTATATAACAACACCCATTAATAAACATCGGGTGTCAGACTAGTGCTACTCACTTGGTTAATTGGTGGATTACTTCCACTTTTGGTCTCTGACCTCCGCTACCTTTCGGGTTGCCTCTTATCTATACCTTGATTCATTTCGTAACTCAACCCCATACGCCCGTATGCTAGTAAATTCTTTCGGTCGTAAGGCCCCGAGAACACATCCAGAGCTTCTCCCGAGAAAGTGTCAAAAAACCACAACGATGCTCACAAAGAAATTATTTATACCCAGCTTCTGCTCAGTTCGACATAAAAGTTGTGTCGTAAATCTTCATAAATAGCAAGATACTTTCCAAACGATCATAATTTTTTCATACAGACTTTAATTTTGACAATTATTATGGCTACGGAACTTCCTCAAAATAAACAATCATTTTTTTTCACTAATTTCTGATTATTCTTACACAATAATACTTGTTATGAAAAAATGTTTCATAGTAAAAGTATTTAAAAACGTTATAAAAAACTAAAAAAGTATGTAAAAAAGTTTTAAAAGTTATAAAAAAGTAATCAAATATAACTCTTTTTAAATGATCTATAAAATCTTTGTACAAAGAGTTTTTTTTTTTTTTTTTTAAAGATCTATAAAGTTTAAAATCTTGTACAAAAAATTTAAATAAGTAAAGGCTTACAAAGCTAGTAATAGTACATTCAAAACACATAAAACACAAGTTCATCCAAAAAGTTTAGTTTTGCAATCCAAAAAGGGGTTGCGGGTCAACTTGTTCGTTTACCCGCTACGTCTATGTAAATTTTTCTTAGGAATTTGGTAACAAAAATTCATAGTTGTTTTTTAATACTGGTGATTTTTTTTATTATCGATTTCTATGTGTGTGTATGTGTATATATATATATATATATATATATATATATATATATATATATATATATATATATATATATATATAGGAGGGTTTAACTGAGAAAAAAAAAGATTGAGAATAAGAAAATTATTCTCAACCACACACTTGTTTTGCAAAACACTTAGACGACAAAAATAGATAATGGATACACATGTGTTTTCCAACCAAATATGTTTCCTTAAATTGTGCTAATCGTTATCTTAATATACAAAAAAAAAACCATATTTTTTTGTTTTGTTTTTTTTTTTTAATTTTTAGAAAGTTATTTTTATAAAAAAAATATATATTTTAAATATATCAAAATTCATAATTTTTTATTCTCTATAAATAGACATCCATATTGATATAGCTTTAAGATAAAAAATATATATATTTTTTTAGATTTAAGCTCCTTTTATTAATAATTAAATAAAAACTGATCAGATGTTTATTACAATACATTCGTTATTCATTTATGAATAAAATGTATGCTTAACTTTTTTACAGTTTAAGTATCATTTATATATAAATATAACACGTAATAAAACTTTTTTACCTAAAATATATTTTTTTACATCATCTTTCATCACAATTTATATTTATATATGAATAAAATGTGTATTAATGGTTGTCATATGTTATATTCATATATAAATAAAAAATTTATCAGATTTTTATTATAGTTCATTTGTTATTCAAATATGAATAAGTACTATGTTAATAAAAGACGATATGTATTGATATTTTGAACTACTTATTCATATATGAATAACAAATGTAATACCCGGTTTTGAAAGTGTTCCGTTGCTTGGGGCTGCGGCCCAATCATCAGTTGTCATAAGGCTTAGGGCCTTGGAGAGGAAGGATTTGTCATAGTTCGGATGTGGGTGTCATGGTATAAGTGGTCTATGTATTTGATTGTGTCTTCGGAGGACAATGGTATAATTGTAACCTAATGACTCAGTCTTTTATGGGTATTGGGTTTAATTCGGAAGGTTTTAAGGCTTGGTTAATTATTAGGAGCGTAGGGCTTCTCGCCACCTTTTCATGGATATAAGGTTCGATGGAAACGGACATTGGATGAGGAAGTTATGGCACTTTGAAGGTTTTGGCAGTAGGACTGTTCACTATTCGGATAAAACCGAATTATCCAATTGGACAATTTGGATTGGACTATTTGGTTCATATATTCGGACTTTTGGATTGGTTTTCAACAAAACCGAACTATTATTTTGGATTTTGGATTGGTTTGGGTTTATAAAATAAAAACCGAATAAACATTTATTATTTATCTATTTATAATATATATCAATAGTTATTTATAATTTTTGTAATTAATTTTTTCAAATAGGTTCAAAACGTTTCACCCAATAAAAAAACATTAATATGCATTTTCTCTCAAAAGTTTTTTATCTATAAAATATTTAACTATAATATATCTTCTTATTAGTTGTTTATAAATTTCAAATCACAACTAAATAATTTGTTTTTGCTTCTTGTGTAAAGTTGGGTAATATTATAATTATATTTGGTTTTAAAATGTTTCGGTTTTTGAAAACTGAATTATAAAAACCAATCCAACTGAATTGTAATTGGATCAGATCGGATCAGATTTTAATTTAGTTTGGACGATTCGGTTCCATGTTTTGAAAACCGAAATCAAATTGGATTCACTTGATTGGATCGGATCAAACCAATCCATCCAAACAAACACCCCTATTTGGCAGAATTAGCCCCTAATGGACGCATGCACATGCCTGGATGGGAACGCCCAACGTAAGCAGGGGTACACCCAACGTATAAGGTCAATTAGTCATGGGTGGTTTGTGAGTACGCCAAGCGTACTAAGAGGTACGCGGGGCTTACTCCCTTTAGACCAAACCCCTAGATTTTAAGGTTTGGCACAATATAAGGAACATGATGCCTTAAAGCTTGGCCACTCTCTCACCCTTAGATAGTTTTCACGAAACCCTAATCCTTCCTTGTGTGTTCTTGGAGCTTAGAAGGACATTAGAAGAGTATTTTGGTGCTTTTGAAGATGGTGTTCACTCTTGAAGATTTATTGAAGAAGATAGGGTTTTTAGATCCAGAACCTCATCAACTTTTGACTCTCATTTGAGGTATAAAGTCTTAAACTTGGTGGTTGTTTCCTTAGATCTCTTGTGTGGGGTTTTTGGACCTTTTTGGTCCCAAGGATGAAGCTTTATGGTTCAAATCTGTTTCCTAGGCTTAGGGTTGCCACCCTTGGTGCTATTTGAGTCCCTAAGATAGAAATTTGCCACCTTGAAGGCCTTGAAGAGTTTATGCATGAGTTAAAGTCACTTTCAAGGAAGTAGAATGCCATTTTTGGAGTTTGGGCTTACGTGGGGTATGCAAAGTCACCAAGTCAGTGATTTTATGGGTTTAGACGTTAAGTAGGGCTCAAATTTGTGATTTGGTCCCTTGGTTTGAAGCATTAAGTGCTTAATATCAAACAGGCCTTAACAGAGGAGTACGATGGGCGTACAAGCTGGTATGCGCAACTTACACGTCACAAACCCAGTACGCGCTATGTAAAGCTTAGTACGCCCTGCGTACCCAGTCAGAGTGGGTTTCGCACAAGTGGGTCTCGATTTTGGCCATTCATTGGACTTCGCTTCTTTGGGCCTTTTCGGCCATCAGAAAGTAGATATTTTAGGCTAAGAATATGTTGAACTAAAAGGGAAGGCCCATTTGAGGAGTTGAGCTCAATTTGGAAAATTGGTCCATTAGTGGGCTTTTATGGATTTTGGAGCTTTGGGCTTGTTTTGTTTGGGTTTGAGCCTTAGTTATGAATCTTGTTGGGCCAGGGGTAAAATGGTCATTTTAACCCAAATATGGATTATGGATCATGGTTTGGGACCTAATTGCTAATTGGGTGATATTTTGGTATTGATAGTTCGAGCAGTTGTCAGGGCAACAGCTAAGGATTCTTGCTGTGAACTCTAACAGTGGGAGGTGAGTTACCTTTCCTGTATGAGTGGTTCGAAGGCACCAATGCAGGCCCACTAGTAGTTGTTTATAGTAGAGATGATTGTATCTGTGATAATTGTTTGTCATGCCACTATCTGTAGAGATTTATGTGCTTGTATACTATGTTATTATGTGGTAGTAGTAGGAGGGGTGAAGTAGGCCCCATAACCGGTTGAAATAAACTGGAGGGTAGGTCAGGCACCCATATATGCTTGATAGTATGTTTATGATATGATATTATGTGGTAGTGGTAAGGGTGAAATAGACCCTGTAATCGGTTGAAATAAACTGGAGGGTAGGTCGGGCACCCATATATGCCTGACAGTATGTTTATGATACGATATTATGTGGTAGTGGTAGGGGTGAAATAGACTCCGTAACCGGTTGAAATTGTTGGGTTTTAAGCACTATAACACTCCTATGGTGCACATGCAACCTTAGATGCTTTGAATCTAAGTTTTATCTAATTATACATGCAATTTCAATTTTCCAAAGCATACATCCTAACTGGCAAAAAATAGAGGATATACAACATAAAAACCAACTTAGATGAATACCTTTTGATGTAGTTTGTAGTTCTTGGCCTTAGAAGGCTTAAGCACCTTTAGTGTGATGCCTCTAATGTGTCACAAACACCAAATGCAATAGGAGGCTTGAGAGAGAAGGCTAGTTAGCTCAAAATCAGTTATCACTCTCTTAGAATGAATGGGAAACTGATTTTAGGGCTAGGGGTGCTTTTATAGTTTGACAAAATCTAGGGTTTCATCCATGCAAAACCTAATGCACCATGACCCTTCATATTTCTTAGGCTCCATGGGTTAAACCTCTGTGGACTATAATATTGGTTTAGCCCATCCTAATCAACCATGGATCATTGGCCTACACTATAAGAATCATTGATTTACTTAATTTGTCCCCGCATATT
Source organism: Lactuca sativa (assembly GCF_002870075.4). NCBI lineage: Eukaryota > Viridiplantae > Streptophyta > Magnoliopsida > Asterales > Asteraceae > Lactuca > Lactuca sativa. The sequence continues at coordinate 3,865,632 of NC_056625.2, read as the reverse complement.
TAATCAGTCTCTTTTGATCACTAAATTAATTCCAAATTAATTCTTGATCAATACTAATTAAATAATATGATTTCTCAATTAATATATTATACTTATAATATATTAACAAATCACAAATTACCTTTTTCTCAAAAGTCCATCCTATCAAATTGCTCTGGTGAAGGCAACCCAAAAGGACCATGCTACTATCGGGTCAAGTACATACTAGTTATAGTTATGGGCTTAGACCCCTAATCCGACAGTCTCCCTCTTGGATAAGTCTAATAACTATAAATACCAATGTAACTTTAAAATCCGATTAGCAATCGCAGCTTTCAAATGCCGTTGTCAAACTCTGACCTAGCCAGTGATGCGTCCTTTAGATAAGGAATCATATATTCCTCTTTTTTCAAGATATCATGCGGACAAATACATGGAACATAGTCATACATATTGTCCTACAATTTGTTTCCCGATTTCCGATTTGTCTGACATAGAACATAATTGAACACATCAATTTAGTTATGACCGGGACCGACACATAAGTCAAAACAAAATTATCGAGGGGCTCAAGATATCGCTTTTAATCCTCATAGGATAAAAGTAACAGATAAACTTCGACTTATATGCTTGTACTAACTACTCATTAAATCATGCACAATGATACGTTTTTCAACATCAAGTTACTGATGCGTTTTCATATCATAAATGCACAACCAACTCATAGTCAACAACTCATATATCTTGGTTTGAAGACTATATGATATTATCGTCTCACAATCACTCATGATAAATTCCATGAAGTGATTCATGTGAGGGTGGGTTTAATCCAATACTCAAATCTTATTTTAAGAGCACTCATGAATGTTGTAGCATACTTTTGCTATGTCTAACACCTTATACAATCTACAAGCCAATTCATGACAGTATAATCTCATAACCTACTTCCAAAGTATGATCGACTGTGGATAGTTTGAATAATCTTATTATTCTGGAAGTCAAAACATGCAAAAGTGAAACAATAGTAAATAATTACCACAAGATAGTAACTTTACTTATAAATAAAACTCCTTTATTCAATGATCAAATGTCAATTAAAGTTTAGCTATCACAAGTTCCTAAATATTTATGTAATCACTAAAACTAATATCGTTCGTTAGCCCAATGCCCCTTGCATGCTGCAAGTGCTTAACCCTACTCAGTCCCTTCGTAAGGGGATCTGCTGGGTTGTCCTCTGACGATATCCACAACGAGGTGTCCTTCTTCTACTTGATGTCTTATGAAGTGGTATTTTCTGTCGATATGCTTGGATCTACCATAATCTCTCGGTTCCTTGGTTAAGGCAACCGCCCCTTCATTATCGCAGAAAATCTCCACAGGCTCCTTTATGGATGGTACGACATATCACCTCTTTCGAAGCTTCGCTCGCTGCTATGTACTATGATTCACACGTTGAATCAACTATAATCTCTTGCTTGGTACTTTTCCATGTTATTGCTCCTCCATTTAGGGTAAACACCCAGCCCGACTGAGAGCGCAAATTATCTTTGTTGGTCTGAAAACTGGCATCACAATACCCCATCACTTTCAAGTCATCACTCCCACCGAGGGTAAGGACCCAATCCTTAGTCCTCCATTGGTACTTAAGAATGTTCTTTACTGCATTCCAGTGAGCTTTACCAGGATTCCCTTGATATCTGTTGACCATGCAGAAAGCAAAGGCCACATCAAGACGAGTACAAGTCACAGCATACATGACCGATCCAACTACAGAAGCATATGGTATTCGACTCATCTCTGGTATCTCAGTCTCAGCTTCTCTAAGGTCCTTCATAGCGAAACACTTCCCAAGCCATGACTTAATTTCCAGCAAGGTTGAAATGTCGTTTCCTATGAGAAGTATGTCATCTACATATAGCACCAGAAAGCTAACTATACTCCCACTAGCTTTGACATATACACATGACTCATCCTCGCTTCTTGAAAATCCAAACTCTTTGACTTTCTCATCAAAACAAAGATTCCATCTGTGAGATGATTGTTTCAATCCATAGATGGATTTCTCAAGCTTACACACTCTATTAGGGTACTTTGCATTGAAAAAATCCTCTGGCTGACACATGTAAACATCTTCATCCAACTTTCCATTAAGAAAAGCGATTTGATATCCATTTGCCATATTTCATAGTCATGAAATGCAACTATGGCTAACATAACCCTTATAGATTTAATCTTTACTACTGGTGAGAAGGTCCCATCATAGTCAACTCCCTGAGTTTGAGTGAAGCCCTTCACTACCAGTCGCACCTTATATGTGTGTACTTTCCCATCCATGTCGGTCTTCTTCTTGAAGATCCATTTGCACCCGACTGTCTTGCGACCTGGTACATTGTCAACCTAGTTCCAAACTTGATTGTCATACATGGACTGAATCTCACTGTTCATTGCCTCTTTCCATTTAGTAGACTCGGGGCTTGCCATGGCTTCCTTGTAGTTGTTAGGTTCATCTAGATTTATCAATGTACTATCACTGATAAATGTGTCACCTTCAGTTGTTATATGAAAACCATATAACACAGGTGGAACACTAACTCTACTGGAACATCTCAGAGGTACAGACTCGTCAATTGGTTCAACAGGAGTTTCCTCCTCAGGTTGAGCGCCAGTGTTTGAGGTTCTTTCATCACTTAACTCTTGAAGCTCTTCAAGCTCAATTTTCCTCCCACTGTCCTCTTGGCATATGAGTGTTAGAAAAGGTGTGTATGCCCATAACCATAATTGGTATCTACTTGACCCGATAGTAGCATGGTCCATTTGGGTTGCATTCATCAAAGCAATATGTTAGGAAGGATATTTGAGTAAGTGATTATTTATGATTTATTAATATATTATAAGTATAATATACTAATTGAGGAATCATATTATTTAATTAGTATTGATCAAGAATTAATTTAGTGATCAAAAGAAACTAATTAAAATGATACATATGAGTTGGGCTAAAGATCCATGTTTTGATTTGTGATGGGCATATGAGTTAATTCATGAAGTATTTGTCCAAATCAAATAGATGGGTCATGGGCTAATGTGTATGGATTAGGGTTAAACATGACCCTTGATATTCTACACACACACATACACACACACACACACACACACATATATATATATATATATATATATATATATATATATATATATATATATATATATATATATATATATATATATATAAGCTTGAAATCGGTTACACCTTGCATTTTCAAGAAGTAGAATCCGATTTCTAGTCTCCTAAATCTCTTCCATATCCATCCCAATTGTTCTTAGTGTTTTGTGATTCCATTAGAGGCATCACACTTGGGGTGCTAAGCTTTCTTGAGGCCATGTTATTCACGCTACTACACAAGGTAATATTCTAACTAGTTTTTATGATTCAGATATCACCTTGCATGCAAGTTTAGGCTTCATGCTTTGGAAAATGTTTATTGCATGTATAATTAGAGAAAACTTAGATCTAAAGCCTTAAGGTTGTATGTGCACCATAGGAATGTTAGAGTACATAAAACTCGTCAATGGTATCAGAGCCTAGGATGTTTTCTATTGTATTGATGCAACTGTGAAATTTTCAAAGCTAAAAAACTGCAAAATTGGATTCTGCCAGGGTCTACTCGACGAGTCCATATATGAAATCGACGAGTAGGTGCCTTATGATGATGAACTCGTCGAATTCATAAGTGCACTTGACGATTTGGACTCTCTGTGAGCAAAATTTTCGAGTTTTTGGCCTGATTTGGATTAGGAACATTACCACAAACTGTTTTGGTTCATAAAATTCAATTTAAATGATATGGTAATGCTAATCCCCATCCAATAACATGATTTTTATCAAATTCTAATATAACTACTTGTTTTTTTTTTGTGATATACTAGTTCTTTGTAAAATTTGAAGTTATCATGTACTATGAATCAAATTAGGTCAAATTGGTAAATGATCTCATATCATAATTGGACTAGTTAATTTGATCCATATGTTTTCTTAAAAAAGTTCCATAACTTGTCCTCAAGTTATGGAATATGAAAAGTCCTTATTTATAAAACTGTTAACTAATGTAAGTTATTGAATTCTAAGAGTTTTGGAAGGTTTCATAACCTGTACACAAGTTTGGAATTGGAAAGGTCTCATTCATGCAACATAAAAGTTCATAAGTTATGAATTTCAAAAGTCAAGACAAGTTACAAAACTGGCCCTCAAGTTTTGGAACTTGAAAAGTTACATTAATGAAACTTTAATTCCAAACCCTAGAGTTTTAAAAGTTTAAAATTAAACCCTTTTGGACTTTATTAATAGAGATTAAATGTTTAATTAAAAGAGTATTATTAAATCCATAATCATATGGTTTAAGTAAATTAAGAGTATAATTTATTAATAGGTTAAACCATCAAGTATTTTAAAAGTTTAAAATACACCCTTATACTATATAAAATTAAAAGTCTAATATATTAAATATGTATAAGTTAAAGGTAAGTCTTACCTTTAGTAGGCCTCATTCACGAAGCCGGTCTATAGGGGTGGTATAAGGTTACTGCCTATAAAATGGTGGTTTAATGGGTGTCCACTCTCACCCACCACTTCCTTGACCGGTGGAGGGTCGTTAGCCGAACGGGTAGGAGATGGCACAAACGTCCATTAAAAGTATAATCAACATACTAAGTAACTAAACACCTATAAATTCTCAATCTTAGTTACTTAGGAAAAATGTGAAAATAGTGCTATTCCATGAACTTGCACTTTTCACCTTGTTAAGTCATTAATCGAGTCTGTGTGGATAACTGACACACTAATATGGGACTGACAATCTGTGGCAAAGGGTAGCTTGATGTTAATCATGGATCAGTGGAGTGTGTGTGGTTAACCGGCACATTGATTGGATGAGTTGTAAAATTAAGTGTACCAAGCTAATTTGCATGGTTATTTACACATTGTTTGTGATCTTCGGCATCCCAGTCACAAACGTGAGAGGGCATAATCGAGATTAAACATGCCATTGAAAAGTTCAGTGAATCTCAAAATATCTAGGAATTTCAATCCATTTAAAACCTAATATTCTTTTTCTTTTTTTATGGTGGAAATTGGTAAATCGGCATTTACATACCTTCAAATATTTTGCAATTGGATTACGACATCCCTCTTCTGAATGGTAGAATATTGTGTTGGGTCGTATCCTTAATATTTCATTTTGGGTGTTATATTAAGGACTTAAATCAACTAACTTGAATTTATCCCTTGTAGATGTCTAGTTCTAACAACTATGGTCTTCCCAAATCTTTTGAAAAACACTTTTCCTATAAATATTATGTTCTGCATTTGAATTGTGGAAATGGAAATCATACTTTACTTCCTCCACCTCCTCCAATAATTCTCCCTAACCCACAAGTTAAAAGACTTGAAAAGTTCAAGGTCACTCAAAACCTATTGGCAAGCAAACACCAAGATGGAAGATTTGTGTGTGCACATGTCTTGGAGATGAAGTCGCCCATTGACAGGTTGGGAATGTTAGGAGTCAATGTCTCAAGGAACCTTGAGGTTGACTTGGTTCTTCAGTCACTCTCTGAGTCATATAGTGAGTTCATTAAAGACTATTATATGACAGACCGCGACATGACCCTCATCGATCTTACCTATTTGCTAATTGCCGCTGAATGAACAATGTTTTGTCGCACTGGTCAAACAAATTTGATTGGAAGGTCTACTTCCCAAAATTCCATGGACATTAACAATGGTAACATTGGAAGTCCAGAAAAGATTTCTCTTCCCAATGGAAAGGGATCGACCATGGTCAAGTCATTTGACCAAATGGTAAAGAGAAAGGCTAAGTCTGAGATAGTCCCGTGTACCATTCCCAAAGAGTCTATATGTTTCTATTGCCAAGAGAAGGGGAATTCGTTACGAAGCTGCCGAATCTACCTGAAGGATCATAAGGATGGTAAAATCAAAAAGTTTGACTCTGCTTCAGGCAAGTTCACTATCTAACTCTATTAAGTTCTTATATGGAGATTGTTAATACATGATGTAATGTAATGACATTTTGATGTTATTGTAGGATCAAAGAAAAGAAAGGAAGCTTAAAGGAAGAGTAAGCTGAGTCTGATCGCGAAGAGATGGATTTCGATCGCATGGTTCGATGATCATATTTTTGAGCTGCTGCTAGGAGTTGTGATAGATTGCTTAGGAAATGTTTAGAAACATAGTTTTCGTTTGTAATTGCATTGTAAGGAAAAGGTTTTTCCAAATTTTATAAATAAATAAAATTTTGATTTTATCTTGTTTTATATGTATCCTTTCAATGGCGTATGTGAAAACTTATGTTTGTGGGTTTCTATTCTTAAGTAATGGATTTGATTCTTTCGTTTGTGGTAGTGTCAAGATTTACCAAATAAGGAAAGATTCTCATCACCCAAGTTTCAATTGGATAGAAACTTGGAATCATGCAACTTGTATTGTATGATGAATGGGAACTTTTGTCTTTGGGAAATTAAGACTAATTCCTTATTCAGATGTATATGTGAGTCAAGTGAAAGACTAGGGCATCAGATACACTTAGTTGTGCACTAGTTAGGTCCACCACAAAGAATGATAAAGGCTATTCGTTATGATTTACTTAAAGTTTAGTAAACATGGTTATACTTACAAGATTAAGTGTAATTCTGAATCAATGAAACTTTTTCAATGTATAGCAGAACGAAGAAGAAGAATCAAATTAGGCAGAAAGATAAAAGTTTCTCCAATCTGAAAACTAGTGAGATGAGTATAGTGTTTTATGATTATCTTAGGGATTATGAAACCATATCACAATTGATTCTCTAAGGACATCTTAGTGCATTTGTATGGATAAGAAAAGGAATCATGAATTGTTGAAATGGTTGAATCAAAAATATAAATCATACTTCGTTCCAAAAAATCGAGTCTTAGAGACATTCTCCAAGATCGAGCCTTGAGTGACATAATCTTAAGAAAGGTTTTATAACACTTATCAAATGTAGAGTAAAATGTTTTATACTCTTGTACATTTGAAATTGGTAAGTTTTGATGTTTTGGATAAAACAAAGACCAACTAAGACTAATTGTTTGAAGTGTTTTTCTTGATAAGAAAATGCACTAATGATTGAATATTTGTTTGTCAAGTAATGTTTCTTGACAAGGAGAATCTTATATGTCAAGAGGTAAGTGGGATTCTTAAAGATCTTGAATAGTTTCAAGAACAAATAAAGAGTAAACATATTATTAATCACTAGCACACGACTTGAGGCTTATAACCTATCGTGTTGACATATTCTTGTTTCTGTTTCCATTCCAGTTGAAGTTGACTATACATGTGAGTTCTATGAGTTCTCAATTGTTTGCATAAGGCAAAGCATTTGGACTAGTAAAAGTACATTAATCAGTAAGGGTGAGTTGCTAAGAAACTTGGAAATCATGACAGGCCATTGTGTTGCCAAGTGGCAAGAAATTGAGATTGAACAAGTTCAGTCCATATGAGTTTGGATATGTCACTAACCTTGTCTTGTGATTATGGTCTTGATAAATTCACATGGATAGGAACACATACACCATAAAAATCTAAGTGTCATAAGGTTTCTCCCCGCTTCATGAAAATGATTGTGAGGAAACACTTTCACTAAGTAGATTTTCAAGAGATAGCAGTTGTGTTAATTGCATTCTCAAATTCGATTATGATTACGACATCCCTCTTCTTAGTTCGAATTGTGAGAAATGGAAAATATCTAAACATTTGATACTTATTGTTGTAAGTTCTAAAAATTTTTAGACACACATGTGAGCTATCTGTAACAGCTCAAATTTTCAAACAAATTTTTTTCATTAAAAATAAAACATCTTTATACGACAAAAGGTTATATTTCAAATCATTTCAAAACATAAATAACAAAACTCCAGGATCTCCAGCAGTGGCAGTGTGTACGTGTCATGCCGGCGCCTTCCCACGGTCATCACTAGTACCTGTAAAAGAAACATGAAATACAACTAGTAAGCATAAATGCTTAGTGAGTTCCCCAGTATACAACTTACCCACATACGCCTTCCGGCCCGGACCATTTGGTCCACAAACATTGCCTTCCGGCCTGTAATATAATCGCCTTCCGGCCCATAATATAATCGCCTTCCGGCCCATAATATATAATGCCTTCCGGCCCATAATAGATTGCCTTCCGGCCCATAGTACTTTGCCTTCCGGCCCGTGATAGTATAAACATAACACATATAACATAAACACATAGCACATAATCATACATCACATCAACCTTTCTATCACCTTAAGTCTCGCCTTCCGGCCCGTATAAGCATACATCACATATAAGCATATTTCACACGTAAAGCATTTGCCTCTCTAAACATATCATGAATATAACATATACGACCTTCCGGTCTAGCAATCAAACCCTTCCGGGTGAAGTATAGTGAGAAGACTCACCTTGTAATATGAACTCTATAAACGCTTCGAGCTACTCGCACACGATCCGCTACTCCGCAGGTTCCCTATAATACCACATCCTTTATTAATGACTCATCAAACAGGACAACTGACCCTACTAATTTGTATACAGGTCAACGGTCAATCTTGACCGGACTCGTCGAGTACAAAGGGTGACTCGACGAGTATAGGCACCCTGACACTACTCGCCGAGTCTGAAGAACGACTCGACGAGCTATAGTGAACCTTCAAGATACTCGCCGAGTCTGAAGAACAACTCGGCGAGTTCTAGTACATCTTCAAGCTACTCGCCGAGTCTGATCATTGGACTCGGCGAGTCCTCGCCATGCAGTCAATCTACCGCCTCCTGTACTTCACATATTTACGCAGCATATAGGTATGGGACTTCCTGGCTTTCATACATACTATTACAGAGTTCTTTAAACGCCTAAACAACAATATGATATATATCAAACCCTTAAATGGGTTTCCTAACCCTAATCATGCATTCAACGAAAAGCTACAGAACTCGATCCGAATATTACCTGGAACGTGTTCTCGGTGTCTCAAAGCCTCCAGTACTCAATTCCCTTGATCCCTAACTTGCTTCTCCTTGACTATCACCTCTTCAAGCCACCCCAATTCTCCTCTCTTGCTTCAAACGCTAACACACCCGCAGAATGTCTTCAACCGGCCAAAAGAGGCGACCTGACGGCCATAAGGTCGTTATATACGATCAAAATGAAACGGCTAGGGTTCAGCTGTAACAGCGTCGACTCGCCGAGTCCTCGCTTGGACTCGCCGAGTCCAGTCGCATATCTGCGACTGCGACCAAGGCTATAGCTCTACTCGGCGAGTCATGCACCTACTCGCCGAGTCCCCCTTTAAAATACCCAAAAATAATTTAAATAAATACCTGGAAATTCCGGGCTGTTACAACTCTTCCCCACTAGAATTAGACTTCGCCCTCGAAGTCTCTCATTCTGCGAATAACTCCGGATGTTGCTCCCGCATTTCTCTTTCCGGCTCCCAAGTCATCTCCGATCCTTTCCGATGTTGCCACTGAACCAACACCAGAGGTATCTCCTTGTTCCGTAGAACCTTGATCTTCCGATCCCTGATAGCTACTGGTCTCTCGGCGTAATTCAGGCTCGCGTCCACCTGAATATCTTCTAACGGAACCACTGCTGTCTCATCGGCTATACACTTCCTCAATTGCGACACGTGGAAGGTGTTGTGAATCTGACTCAGCTCCTCTGGCAACTCCAACCGATAAGCTACCCGTCCTACCCTTGCAATTACCCGGAATGGGCCTATGAACCGGGGCCCCAATTTGCCCCTCTTCCTGAACCGAATTACCCCTTTCCAAGGAGAAACCTTTAGGAGAACGAAGTCACCGACCTGGAATTCGAGCTCGGAACGGCGTCTGTCCGCATAACTCTTCTGTCGGCTCTGGGCGGTCAATAACCTCTGTCTCACTCGCTGAATCTGCTCGGTCGTCTGAAGTACAATTTCTGTACTGCCCATCACCCTCTGTCCCACTTCTCCCCAGCAAATGGGAGTCCGACACCTCCTACCGTACAACAACTCAAAAGGTGGCATACCAATGCTCGAATGATGGCTGTTGTTGTAGGAAAACTCAGCCAACGGCAGATACGCGTCCCAGCTACCCCCGAAGTCTAACACACACGCTCTAAGCATATCTTCCAATGTCTGAATCGTCCGCTCGCTCTGACCGTCGGTCTGGGGATGGTATGCGGTACTAAAATGCAGCTTAGTACCCAACTCCTCATGAAATTTCTTCCAGAACCTGGAAGTAAAGCGTACATCGCGATCCGAAACAATCGAGGTCGGCACTCCATGCCGAGATACTATCTCTCTCACGTACAACTCCGCCAACTTCTCTGCTGATGAACTTTCACTAATGGCAAGGAAATGTGCACTCTTCGTTAGTCTATCCACAATCACCCAAATCGCGTCGACTCCCCTGGCAGTTTTCGGCAATTTAGTGATGAAATCCATCGTGATCTGATCCCACTTCCACTCAGGGATCTCCAAGGGTTGCAACTTACCGTGCGGTCTCTGGTGCTCGGCCTTAACCTTACGGCAGGTCAAACACCTCTCCACGAACCAAGCAACGTCTCTCTTCATGCAAGGCCACCAATACTCCTTTTTCAGATCCAGATACATTTTCGTAGCACCGGGATGGATCGAGAATTTCGATCTATGTGCCTCTTCCATCAAAATAACACGCGTACCACCCACGAATGGCACCCAGATCCGACCCTGAAATGTCAGAAGTCCCCGCCCATCCGTAACGAACTCCGGAATCAACCCGACAACCCGCTCCTGCTTCTGCATCCCAGACTTTACAACCTCGGCCTGTGCCCCACGAATAGCATCTAATACCGGGGTCATCACCGTCAATCTCAAACACACGTCCCGCAATGGGGTACTCTCCGCCCTACGACTCAATGCGTCAGCTACCACATTAGCCTTGCCTGGGTGGTATAGGATCTCACAGTCATAGTCCTTAACCACGTCTAACCATCTCCTCTGGCGCATGTTTAGGTTGGGTTGATCCATCAAGTACTTCAAACTCTTATGGTCCGTGTATATGGTACAACGAACCCCGTACAGGTAGTGACGCCAAATCTTGAGGGCGAACACTACTGCCCCCAACTCTAAGTCATGCGTGGGATATCTCGCTTCGTGAGGCTTCAGTTGCCTCGATGCATAGGCTATCACATGGCCCCTCTGCATCAACACCGCACCCAGTCCTGAAATCGATGCGTCGCAATATACGACAAAGTCCTCCATCCCCTCCGGGAGAGCTAATACTGGTGCTTCGCACAATCTCTGACGAAGTGTCTCGAAAGAAGTCTGCTGCTCGGGTCCCCACGAGAACGTAACACCCTTTCGGGTCAATTTGGTAAGTGGCACCGCGATCTTGGAGAAGTCTCTAATGAACCTTCGATAATATCCCGCCAACCCAAGAAAACTCCTGATCTCCGAAGGTGACTTCGGTGCCTCCCATCTCATCACCGCTTCCACTTTGGCCGGATCGACCAATATCCCTGCCTGATTTACAACGTGCCCCAGAAATTGGACCTCCCGTAACCAGAAGTCACATTTGGAGAATTTCGCATACAGCTTCTCCGACCTCAGTACCTCCAGGACCTCCCTCAAATGTTCTTCATGCTGCTCCCTAGACCGCGAATACACCAAAATGTCGTCGATGAACACAATTACAGACCGATCTAGCATCGGCCTGCATACTCTGTTCATGAGATCCATGAACACTGCTGGGGCATTGGTGAGCCCAAAAGGCATCACCACGAACTCGTAATGCCCATACCGCGTCCTAAAGGCTGTCTTCTGGACGTCCCCATCCCGCACTCTTACCTGATGGTACCCTGATCTCAAATCAATCTTGGAAAACCAAGATGCCCCTTGCAACTGATCAAATAGATCGTCAATCCTCGGTAACGGGTAACGGTTCTTAACTGTCACCTTGTTCAGCTCCCGGTAATCGATACACATCCGGTGTGAACCATCCTTCTTCTTGACGAACAGAATCGGTGCTCCCCATGGCGAGCTACTCGGCCGAATAAATCCCTTCCCCAACAACTCTTGAAGTTGCGAGGATAATTCTTGCATCTCTGGAGGTGCAAGACGATAAGGCACCTTCGCAATAGGCGCCGCCCCTGGCACTAGATCGATACCGAACTCCACTTGCCTCGCAGGAGGTATTCCCGGCAAATCCTCGGGAAAAACATCTGGAAACTCGCGCACCACTGGAACCTCCTCCAATGTCTTCGGTCTCTCGGAACTCTCCCGCGTATCCATCACATATGCCACAAAACCGTTACATCCCTGCTGTAGGCATTGCCTCGCCCTAGCGGCCGAACAAAAAGCTGATTTCGAACGGGTACCCTCGCCGTATACCGTAAGAACTCCCCCACTAGGGTCTCGTATAGTCACCAGCTGACGCTCGCAGTCGATGACAGCGCTGAATCGGCTCAACCAGTCCATGCCTACGATGACACAGACATCACCCATCGCAATAGGAATTAAGTCAATCGGAAATGCGACCCCGAAGATCTCTAGTACACAACCCCGAAGAACCTTCGTAGCACAAATCACCCTCTCCGCCGCAATAGAAACGCTCAAAGGTCGACTTAACGGCTCACATCTAATGCCGATGTGCTGACTAAAAGCTAACGATACAAACGATCTACTCGCACCCGAATCAAATAACACTAGGGCAGGCATAGAGTTCACAAGAAAAGTACCTACACATACATTAACATAAGCATAACATTTCGACCTTTAATTAAATACGTGAATGATAACATACCTGCCACAACATCGGGCGCAGCGCGGACCTCCTCCGCAGTCAGCTGAAAGGCTCTTCCGCGAGCCCTCGGGGCCTCGACCTTCGCCGGTCGGGTCTCAGTAGTCCGGGTAGTAGGTGCAGCTCCCTGACGAAGTTGCGGGCACTCGGCCTTCCGATGGCCCGTCTGGTTGCAGTGAAAGCAAACCATAAACCCCTTAGGGCAATCCCTGGCAATGTGTCCCTCCTTGCCACACTTGTAGCACCCACCAGCTCGACACGCCCCCTCGTGACTCTTGCCGCACTTTGCGCAAGTGCGACCCTTCGAACCTCCCATCCTCGAATCAGCGAACTTAGTCCGCTTGGCTGCCGGTTGAGACTGAGCCGGTCGTCGATCCACCGGTCGAGCCTCAGTCTCCTCCCTCGCTTGAGTCTCCAACTCAATCTCGCGCTTCCTGGCATTCGCCTGAAGCTCAGTGAACGTACGGTAGGTGGAGTTTGACACAAACTCCCGGATCTCCCTCTTCAGCACACCCAGATAGCGACTCATACGTGACTGCTCCGTGGATACCAGCTCGGGGCAGAACATTGCCCTCTCATGAAACTTCCGTGTGATCACTGCCACGGAATCAGTACCCTGCTTAAGGGTCAAGAACTCCTGAATCAGTCGCTCCCTCTCCACCGGGGGAACGTACTCGTCCCGGAACATCTCCGTGAATCTGTCCCATGTCACCGCCGTAATCTCTGCCTGAGTGAAGTTCGCCGTCACGAACTTCCACCAATCCTTCGCTCCCAGACGGAGCTGGTTCAAGGCAAACCGTACCCTCAATTGCTCCGGGCATGAGCAAGTATAGAAGCACCCCTCGATGTCGGCGATCCACCTCATAGCCGCTATCGGATCCTGCGTCCCGTCAAATTCAGGGGGTTTCGTGTTGCTGAACTCCCTGAATGGTAGTGAATCACCCCCTTGTGGCCTAGCAGCGGCTACAGCTGCGGTAGCGGCAGCAACTGCAGCCTCCGTGAGTGCGGCGTACCGCGCCTCAAACTCCTCCATCAGCGTGGTCTTAATAGACCCAAACATCTCCGGGATTTCAGCCCGAACCGCCGCAGCCACCTCCTCCTGGATAATCTGACGAATATCCTCGTCACTTCCACCGCTCGTACCCGCCCCATTGCGTGTGATAACCATGATGTCTCTGGAATACAACAATAAATCGTCAGAGACTCCACCAAGTACAATTGTACTCGATACGCGCCCTACCCAGTCTTCGATTTCCAGGGATTCTTATTTGAGCCTTCCCCTGATCCGGTGTCTTCGATAGTACGGGCCCAATACTACCGACCACACCGTATCAGCATTCGTCCCAAATCTTCCTCCCGGAATCCCGAATAATGGGTACTCTACCTCTATTATGCACTATCTACTTGCATGCTACCAATTATCTCATATAAGTAATCCCCTAGACTAAGGCATCACAAAACAGGCAATTCTAGTCCTATCATGTATACCTAGTCCCCTAGCATGCATAACAATTCATAATTCGGTGCATAACATAAACATTGTAAGGTATTCTGGGGATCTTTACCGTTCGGACGCTGGCTGCTCGTACACACTGTTCCACCCTTGTTTTTACCGTCTTGTCCTTATTATTTTTAAGAAAAAGTTTTTCTTCAAATCCTCGGTCTGAGTTCAGTTGCACCCAAAAGTACACCCGAATCCCTCAAACCAAGGCTCTGATACCAATTGTAACAGCTCAAATTTTCAAACAAATTTTTTTCATTAAAAATAAAACATCTTTATACGACAAAAGGTTATATTTCAAATCATTTCAAAACATAAATAACAAAACTCCAGGATCTCCAGCAGTGGCAGTGTGTACGTGTCATGCCGGCGCCTTCCCACGGTCATCACTAGTACCTGTAAAAGAAACATGAAATACAACTAGTAAGCATAAATGCTTAGTGAGTTCCCCAGTATACAACTTACCCACATACGCCTTCCGGCCCGGACCATTTGGTCCACAAACATTGCCTTCCGGCCTGTAATATAATCGCCTTCCGGCCCATAATATAATCGCCTTCCGGCCCATAATATATAATGCCTTCCGGCCCATAATAGATTGCCTTCCGGCCCATAGTACTTTGCCTTCCGGCCCGTGATAGTATAAACATAACACATATAACATAAACACATAGCACATAATCATACATCACATCAACCTTTCTATCACCTTAAGTCTCGCCTTCCGGCCCGTATAAGCATACATCACATATAAGCATATTTCACACGTAAAGCATTTGCCTCTCTAAACATATCATGAATATAACATATACGACCTTCCGGTCTAGCAATCAAACCCTTCCGGGTGAAGTATAGTGAGAAGACTCACCTTGTAATATGAACTCTATAAACGCTTCGAGCTACTCGCACACGATCCGCTACTCCGCAGGTTCCCTATAATACCACATCCTTTATTAATGACTCATCAAACAGGACAACTGACCCTACTAATTTGTATACAGGTCAACGGTCAATCTTGACCGGACTCGTCGAGTACAAAGGGTGACTCGACGAGTATAGGCACCCTGACACTACTCGCCGAGTCTGAAGAACGACTCGACGAGCTATAGTGAACCTTCAAGATACTCGCCGAGTCTGAAGAACAACTCGGCGAGTTCTAGTACATCTTCAAGCTACTCGCCGAGTCTGATCATTGGACTCGGCGAGTCCTCGCCATGCAGTCAATCTACCGCCTCCTGTACTTCACATATTTACGCAGCATATAGGTATGGGACTTCCTGGCTTTCATACATACTATTACAGAGTTCTTTAAACGCCTAAACAACAATATGATATATATCAAACCCTTAAATGGGTTTCCTAACCCTAATCATGCATTCAACGAAAAGCTACAGAACTCGATCCGAATATTACCTGGAACGTGTTCTCGGTGTCTCAAAGCCTCCAGTACTCAATTCCCTTGATCCCTAACTTGCTTCTCCTTGACTATCACCTCTTCAAGCCACCCCAATTCTCCTCTCTTGCTTCAAACGCTAACACACCCGCAGAATGTCTTCAACCGGCCAAAAGAGGCGACCTGACGGCCATAAGGTCGTTATATACGATCAAAATGAAACGGCTAGGGTTCAGCTGTAACAGCGTCGACTCGCCGAGTCCTCGCTTGGACTCGCCGAGTCCAGTCGCATATCTGCGACTGCGACCAAGGCTATAGCTCTACTCGGCGAGTCATGCACCTACTCGCCGAGTCCCCCTTTAAAATACCCAAAAATAATTTAAATAAATACCTGGAAATTCCGGGCTGTTACACTATCTAAGGAAAGGTGTATGAGTTTGAGAAGCCTAGATAAAGTCTTATCGAAGCATCTTGTTTCAGAAATCTGAATTTTGGTAAGAAAGTCAACTAGTATTGATTTCTAAAAGTCCAGCTTATTTCTGGATACATGTCAAAGCTAGTGGGAGCATAAGTGTTATGCTAATAAGAATTCAATTATTATGCTAGTGAGGGCACAATTATTACGTTAGGTGTTGCGAGTTAGCAATGTTAATTGTAGAAAATAAAAGTTTCAATTCGCAATGTTGCAGGGGTTGAAATGTTGTTTTGCTATAATTAAGGGAGAGGAATTCATACTACATTTGAATTCTAAAAGATTAGTTTTAGATTTTAATCAAATTTAGTCATATATGAATACCATGTTGAAATGATTCAACATTGGAACTATATATGAAAATACTATAGCAAGAGACTAGTCAAGCATCATGTCTTTATGTAAGACATTATGAATCGTATTCCATATGCTTCGGGTATAGGGTACACTGCATATGCTATTATATTCACCTATTCTAATTTTCCAAATGCCTAGGGCATTGAGAGGGAAAAAGGACTAAGAACCGGGTATGACTAAAGTAGTTAAACAAGTGCAATGAACAATCTAAGGTTCGCTAAAGATTGGTTGCTTGTGGGCAATTGGATGTATTGTAATGGATGGACCGTATTGACATTATTATGAAATAGACAGGATTCTATTAATAATAAGTTTTCATATGGCAAATATTGAAATGCTTCCATAATGGGAGTTGTATATTAGGAATATGTGTGTAGGTTAGAAACTTTTATGCAAGAAGGATGTTCAAAGGAATGTACTTTGAATTTGAGACTTCGCTTCCTTGGAATGGTTTTGATATCAATCTCCAGTGGAATGCTTTGTAATCTCATTGTCCAAGTCACTGTGGCTTTGGTGCATTGACATTACAAAAGGATCATTGCATAAAGGTTAGAATCTGATACATTCTAATAGCGACAAGAATTTTGCATTATTACACTTGTGATAAAGATTTGGTGTTGTGAAAGACAAAATTGCAAAAATGGTCCCTGTGGTATGCATTTTTTTGGGGTTTTAGTCCAAACTCCGACTTTTTTGGATTAGTAGTCATTTTGGGCTAGTTTCGTTGCGGATTTGGTCCCTCAATAAACTGAAATGACTTAAATACCCTTGGGGTATTTATGTTCTATTTTTAAAATCAGTTTTCAAATTTTTAATAATTATTTATTCATTTTAATAATTAAAAATTGAGAGGACCCACCTCCCTCTCCCTCTCCCTCTCCCTCTCCCCTCTCTCTCTCTCTCTCTCTCTCTCTCTCTCTCTCTCCAAATAGAACCCATCCAAGATCGAGGCGGTGGCTATAGGTTCGTGAACCTTGCTAACACTATGTTCTTCTTACCTATTTCCGATACCAGAAAAGAGCAAAGCAAGATTATAGGTTGTTGAATCACTTGGTCACATAGTTCTTCGATTGATAAAGGTGGAGGTTGAAGGTGATTATGAACACAAAAGGAAGAACACAAAATGAACCTGGAAAAAAATCAATCAAAACCCACATCTCCATCTTCAAACCTCAGGCACCATAATACTTTTCTGCATTCATCTTCTTCAACATACACAGAAATACAGCCTTGTTAATCCAACATACACACACACACAAAATGCAGCCATGGCGTGTTCGTTCCCCTTTTCTCAGGTTTCGATTCCAAATTTGCAGATACGAGCCTCTCATGATATCGTGTTCTCGATTCACCTTCGATTTTAGTTCTGATTCTCGTGACCCAATCGAGTTATGGGATGATTCAGCTTCGATTTTATTCAGTGCCATCCTTTTTTTCTTTGATTCCATTAACCCTAAAAATATAAATGGTATGAAAACATACATACAAAATCAAATTTTCAGAAATTGATTGTTCTTGAAGACCCATAATCCTTTTTCAGATTCAGACATTGATTTTGATTTTTAGTTCCAGAACCAAACCCAAAAGTTTGATTGTTCTTGAAGAGCAAACCCAAAAAATCAGCTGTTCATCCACATTACCTGTTAATTGATTTCCAAAAAAGAAAAATTGATCCTACCCAAGAATGTGAACCCATTTGAATCGATTTCCAAAAAGAAAAACAAATCCAAATGAGGCGTAAAGATGCAAAGAAAAGACGATGTATAACAATGGATTTTGGGGTAGAAACTATGCTCCTCTTGTTCGTGATGCAGAGAGAGAGAGAGAGAGAGAGAGAGAGAGCCCCTTTTTATTTTTTAATTATTAAAATAAATAAATAAATATTAGATTTAAAAAAGAAATGAAAGAAAAATGGAAAATAAATACCCTAAGGGTATTACAGTCATTTTACTATTCAGAGGGACCAAAAACGCAACGAAACTAGCTCAAAAGGACCACTAATCCAAAAAAGTCGGGGTTTGGACTAAAACCCCAAAAAAAATGCATACCACAGGGACCAAATTTGCAGTTTTGTCATTGTGAAATGAGTTTTATTGAAGATGTATCCAATTGATCTATTTCAAAAAGAAAGGACCATAGGTAAACATAGTGTGCATGGTTGGAGCATGGGATAACTCTTGTTTTAATTCAAGTATAAAGTTGATAAATCGAAACATTATAAAATAAATAATGTGTAATCAATATGGTGATTAAATAAAAGGTGTTTTTATTAATATTCTAAAAGTTTTGAGACCATATTGGATTCGATTATTATTGTGTTTCACTTTGCATGTTTTGACTTCTCGAATAACTAGATTATTCAAACTATCTAGAGTCGATCATACTTTCGAAGTAGGTATTAAAGTTAGACTATCATGAATGGGTCTGTAGATTGTATAAAGGTGTTTAGACATAGCACAAGTTTGATGCAGTTCTCATGAGTACTCATGTAATAAGATTTGAGTAGTAGACTAAACCCACGCTCACATATCACTTCATGGAATTTATCATGGGTGATTGCGAGACGATAATATCATATAGTCTTCAAACCAATATATATGAGTTGGTGATTATTCGTTGATTGTACATTAATAGTGCGAAAACGCATCAGTAACTCGATGTTAAAAATATGCTATTATGTAAGGTTCAATGAATAGTTAGTACAAGCATATAAGTCAAAGTTTATCTATTCCTTTTATCCTATGAGGATTAAAAGCGATATCTTGGGCCCCTCGATGATCTTGTTTTGACTTATGTGTCGGGCCCGGTCAGAACTCTATTGACGTGTTTATTTAAGTTCTATGTCAGACAAATCAGAAATCGGGAAACAAAATGTTGGACAATGAGTAGGACTTTAATTCTATGTCTTTGTCCACATGCTATCTTGTAGAACAGAGGATTATATGATCACTTATCTAATAGATGCGTCAGAGTTGGACAACAGCTTTTTGAAAGCTATGATTGCTAATCGGATTTTAAGTTACATTGGCAATTACAGTTATTAGACTTATCCAAGTGGGAAACTGTTGGAAAAGGTGTCTAAGCCCATAACTATAATTGGTATGTACTTGACCCGATAGTAGCATGGTCCATTTGGGTTGCATTCATCAAAGTAATATGTTAGGAAGGATATTTGAGTAAGAAGTTATTTATGATTTATTAATATACTATAAATATAATATATTAATTGAGGAATCATATTATTTAATTAGTATTAATCAAGAATTAATTTAGTGATAAAAAAATACTAATTAAAATGATACATATGAGTTGGGCTAAAGACCCATGGTTTGATTTGTGATGGGCTTGTAGGTTAATTCATGAAGTATTTATCCAAATCAAATGGATGGGTCATGGGCTAATGTGTATGGATTAGGGTTACACATGACCCTTGATATTCTGTATATATATATATATATATATATATATATATATATATATATATATATATATATATATATATATATATATATATAAGCTTGAAATCAGTTACACCTTGCATTTTCAAGAAGTAGAATCCGATTTTAGTCTCTTAAATCTCTTCCATATCCATCCTAATTGTTCTTGGTGTTTTGTGATTCCATTTGAGGCATCACACTTGGGGTGCTAAGCTTTCTTGAGGCCAAGTTATTCAAGGTACTACACAAGGTAATATTCTAACTAGTTTTTATGATTCAAATATCACCTTGCATGCTAGTTTAGGCATCATGCTTTAGAAAATGTTTATTGCATGTATAATTTGAGAAACCTTAGATCCAAAGCATTAGGGTTGTATGTACACCATAGGAATGTTAGAGTACATAAAACCCATCAATAAGTTCTTTCTCGCGGAAAACCCCTCTCCTCGCAACGAAGACAACATTGTCACTCTGTCTATAGAAGAGATATCCAAAGGTTTTATGTGGGTAGCCGGTGAAAATACATCACTCACTACGAGGTTTGAGCTTTTCACAAGTTTCTCATCTTACGAAAGCCTCGCAACCCCAAACTTTGATGTGATCCAACGAGGGAACCTTCCCTGTCCACATCTCGTGAGGCATTTTGGCAGCCTTCTTAGTAAGGACTATATTAAGGATATGGGCAGCAGAATCTAAGGCATACCCCCAGAATGAGATAGGTAACAAAGCTCGACTCATCATGAAACGAACCATGTCCAACAAGGTTCGATTGCGCCTCTTAGCCACACCATTCAACTGTGGTATCCTAAGTGGCCTCAACTGTGAAACAATTCCACATTCCTTAAGATAGTCGTCGAACTCGATACTAAGATACTCTCCTCCTCGATCTGATCGAAGCATCTTTATCTTCCTGCCCAATTAATTCTCAACTTCCTGCTTAAACTCTTTGAACTTTTGAAAGGTTTCTGACTTATGCTTGATTAAGTAGATGTAGCCATATCTACTGTAATCATTAATAAAAGTCACATAGAAGTGGTTAGCATCCCTTGTAACTATTCTTAAGGGTCCACATACATCAGTGTGTATGAGATCCAACAGACCTTAACCCCTCTCACAAGTACCAATGAAAGAGGACTTGGTCATCTTTCCAAGCAAACAAGATTTGCAAGTGTCATCCGACTTCAAGTCAAATGACTCCAAGACTCCATCCTTTTGGAGTTGGGCTATGCGCTTCTTGTGACATGTATGAGATGACAATGCCACAAGCATGCCTTGTCCAAAACATTGGAAGAATCAATACTCAACACATTGTTTCCTAGGTTATCTACAACCATCACAGTTTCATCTATACCATTACAAGGTAATGCTTCAAAATAAAATGTACCATTATAATAAGCATTAATACTACTAATTTCATTATTAAAAGAAAAGGTAAAACCTTGTTTATACAAACTATAAAAGGAAATAATATTTCTCGCCATATCCGACGAGTAACAACAATTATTCAACTCTAAATTTAACCCACTACTAAGAAATAAAGAATAAATTCCAATCTTGGTGACATACGACATTTTTCTATTTCCCATGATTAAGTTTATCTTCTCGTGTTCCACATCCCTACTTCTTTTTAGCCTTGCAAATCAGAGCAAATGTGAAATCCACAACCTGTATCAAGGACCCAAGAATTAGCATGTGATGAGTTATTTGAAAGAATAATGTAAATACCTGCGAAGGTGGGATTTATCTTCCCATCCTTAATGTTCTGCAAGTACTTGGGGAAACTTCATTTCTAGTGCCCTTTTTCATGACAATGGAAGCACTCTGCATCCTTTGGATTGGTAGAGGGATTAGCTAAACCATATTTGGTGCCACTATAAGAGGATCCGTCAAGAGACTTTCCCTTGCGTATCTTAGAAGGAGCCTTCCTCTTCTTCCCTTTCCATGTCCAATTTCCAGAACAAGGGCAACAGTATTAGGAGTAGGTACAACCGACCTTCCTTTTAAGTTGCTTTATATTGTTCTTAAAAGGCCTTGAAGCTTGCTAAGAGTGACCTTCTCCTTGTTCATATGATAGGTCATGCAGAATTGATCATAACAAAAAGGCAACGAGTGTAGGATGATATCAATGGCCAACTCTTCATCGAAGTTCACATTCAACTTCAACAAGCGGTCCACATATCCCTGCATCTTTTGCGAGTAAGTCGTGATGGACTCTCCATCCTTTATTTTGGTTGTGAACATGGAGGCAATGATCTCATACCTTTCCTGCCGAGCACTTTGATGGTACCTTTCCATCAAATCTCGGTGTATTTCGTAGGGCCAGAAGTCCTGATAGGACTTTTGAAGCTTAGCAGTCATGGTAGCAATCATAATGCACGACACCTTTGTCGAATCCCTCTCATGAACCCTGCATTCCTCGATTTGTTTGGGAGTAGCAGTTTATTCATCAATCTCCTTCAGCTCTTTATCGAGAACATATTCTTTGTCCTCGTAGCGAAAGGGCCATACGAATGTTTCTAATCCAATTGTTAAAGTTTGACCCATCGAAGATAGTTCTCACAACCAAGTTCATGAGGGAGAATGAGCTAGAAGGGTTGGAGCCTGAAGCATTGTTTGGGATAGACATCTAAAAAGAAAGAAGAAAAAAGTTTAGATTAGATGGGAATCCTTAATATAACACTCAAATGAAATATTAAGGCTAAGACCCAACATAATATTTTACAATTCTGAAGAGGGATGCCGTAATCCAATTGAAAAATATTTGAAGATAGGTAAATGACAATTTACCAATTTCCACCATGAAAAAAGAAATTGATTATTAAGTTTTAAATTGGATTGAAATTCCTAGATTCTTTTAGATTCATTGAACTTTTCAATGGCATGTTTAAATCTTGATTATGCCCTTTAAGTTTGTAACTAGGATGTCGAGGATCACAAACAAGGTGTGAATAACTATGCAAATGTGATTGATACTCTTAATGTTACAAATCACCTAATCAATGTGCCGGTTAACCACACACGCTCTATTGATCTATGATTAACATCAAGCTACCATTTGCCACCCTTGCTAGTCCCAAGTTAGTGTGTCGGTTAACCACACACATTCCACTAACGACTTAGCAAGGTGCAAAGTGCAATTTTATGGAATAACACCATTTTCACATTTTTCCTAAAGTAACTAAGATTAGGAATTTAATAAAACATTTAGTTACTTATATAATTATCATTATACTTATAACGTGAATTAATGTCCTATCATACCCATTCGGCTAACGACCCTCCACTAGTCTAGGAAGCGGTGGGTGAGAGTGGACACCCATTAAACCACCATTTTATAGGCAGTAACCTTATACCCCCTTATAGACCGACTTTGTGAATGAGAGCTAGTAACGATAAGAATGATTTGTCTTATACGTATATATATTGTTAAACTTATAATATTATAATAGTATAATGGTTGAATTTTAACTTTTAAAACACTAGGGTTTGGAATTAAATGTTTCATTAGTGAGACTTTATAATTTCCAAAACTTGAGGGCAAGTTTTGAAACTCTTCAAAACTCTTCATTTCCATAACTTATGAGTTTAATGTTATTTTAATGGGTGAGACTTTTCATGTTCCATAACTTATGGAAAAGTTATGGAACTCATTAAAACCTTTAGATCAATTCCAACAAATAAAATTATCATATAATTCATGATTGATCTAACTAAACTCATAAGACAAGATAATAGCAAATCAATAATTTACAAGTAACTTTGTTTATCATATAACCAACAATTATCTTAAAACTTTGACAATTATCTTTTAATTGGATGAGGATCATCATTACCGAATCAGAAAATACGATTTTTACGATACAAAACAGTTTGTGGTAGTGATCCTAATCCAATTCTAGCCAAAAACTTGAAATTATGTAAATTGAAGCTTCTACTCGACGAGTACATGAACTGGACTTGTCGATTTTCCCTTTTAGTGAGTGAAATCATCGAGTTAGATCATTGGACTCGGCGAGTTCATCAGTCAGAGGACAGAAAATCAATTTTTTCAGCTTTGAAAAGTAACTAAGCATCAAATATAATAGAAAACAATCCTAGGCTCTGATACCACTGTTGGGTTTTAAGCACTTTAACACTCCTATGGTGCACATGCAAACCTAGATGCTTTGGATCTAAGTTTTCTCTAATTATACATGCAATTTCAATTTTCCAAAGCATACATCCTAACTGGCATACAATAGAGGATATACAACATAAAAACCAAGTTAGATGAATACCTCTTGATGTAGTTTGTAGTTCTTGGCCTTAGAAAGCTTTAACACCTCAAGTATGATGCCTCTAATGTGTCACAAACACCAAATGCAAGAGGAGGCTTGAGAGAGAAGGTTAGTTAGCCCAAAATTGGTTATCACTCTCTTAGAATGAATGTGCAACCAATTTTAGGGCCAGGGGTTGCTTTTATAGTGTGATAAAAGCTAGGGTTTCATCCATGCAAACCCTAATGCATCATGACCCTTCATATTTCTTGAGCTACATGGGTTAAACCTCCATGGACTATCATATTGGTTTAGCCCATCCTAATCAACCATGGATCATTAGCCCACACTATAAGAATCATTGATTTACTTAATCAATACCCGTATATTTAATCAGTCTCTTTTGATCACTAAATTAATTCTAAATTAATTCTAAATTAATTCTTGATCAATACTAATTAAATAATATGATTTCTCAATTAATATATTATACTTATAATATATTAATAAATCACAAATAACCTTTTTTCTCAAAAGTCCATCCTATCAAATTTCTTTGGTGAAGGCAACCCAAAAGGACCATGCTACTATCGGGTCAAGTACATACCAGTTATAGTTATGAGCTGATACACCTAATCTAACAGAAATAACCCGGGGGTAGGTCGGCCACCCAGATATGCCTGAAATGGGTAGGTCGGGCACCCAAGTATGCCTGATTGGGGTAGGTCGGACACCCCGATATGTCTAACATGGGTAGGTTGAGTACCCAGGTATGCTTAGCAGGGTAGGTCGGGCACCCAGATATGCCTGACAGTATGTTTATTGTATGGTATGTGGTATGATGGGGGAACTCACTAAGCTTCGTACTTACGGTTTTTAGTTTTGGTTTCTGGTACTTCTTCTTCAAAAGCAAAGGAGCCAGTATGATCACAGTGCATCACACTATATTTTTCACACATGAGATCTTTGGGAGTTATACTCTGATGTTGTTTTCTTATGACCTGTTTTGATTATTGACGTATAGGTTTTGATATGGAATAATACTATGGATGTTTCCATACTACTGGTTTTATAATTACTAAATTAAAAATGAAATTTTTGGTCATGAATTTTGGAATGTTACAACAAAATTATGATAAATGTGTTTTTCATATAAGAATATAACTTGTGTGGAAGACTAACACACGTTTTATTCATATGTGATTATAATATGTGACGAGAACTGATGTAAACTGTAAAGTGTTTATATATGTAATATTTTTATATGAATGATATTTAAACTTTAAAAAAAATTAATCATATTTTTTATTCATAAGTGAATAACGAATGTACTGTAGTAAAAATCTGATGCATTTTTATTCATTTATTAATAACAAGAGCTGAAACTATAAAAAAAATTATTTTATCTATTTATAGAGAATAAAAAATTATGAATTTTGATGTATTTAAGATCATTTTTCGATAAAAATAACTCTTTAAAAATTAAAAAAAAAAAACAAAAAAGTTATGTTTTGGTATATATTAAGGAAACGATTATCATAGTTTAAGGAAACATTTTTTGTTGGAAAACACATGTTTATTTCTTTCTTATTTCCGCCGATACGCTAGAGGCATTTGTGGCAAAAATAAATGATTTGATGAGAATTATTCCTCAATTTTCAACATTTGTTATTTTTTCAATTGAACTTACCTTTATATATATATATATATATATATATATATATATATATATATATATATATATATATATATATATATATATATATATATATATATATATATATAGACCATCATATTTTGTAAGACATGGAGATGCAATCCTAACCATTCATTGTGGAGATCAAAAAAGAATTATTTTTAAAATGCAAAATAAATGAACATTTTTTCATTTATTTTTAAATATTATTTTCTTCATTTATTTTATCCAAAAAAAATTTTAAAAAAAAAATAAAAAAAAATACCATTTTAGAATATTAAACTATAAGTATTCACAAAATTCTAATAAAATATTAGATTATTCTAACAAATTTAACAATTCAAGTAGAATATTAAAATATTTTAGCATATCTACCAATTTTAGTAGAATATTAGAATATTCTAAAATTCTAAAAACTTGATTTGATTATTTACATTTTAATATTTTATTAGAATATTTTATTCATATTTCGAAAAATTGTGACTTTTTTTAATTTTTTTAATTTCTTTTTGGACAAATTAAGTAACAAAAATAATATTTAAAAAAAGATTTTTTTTGGATTTTTCCTTTTATTTTGTAGTTTATATTTTTTTTTAAAATTTTTTTGATCTACAAAATGAATGACTGTTATCGCATCCTCATATTTTACATAATTAACATAGTCTTAAATGAACATATATATATATATATATATATATATATATATATATATATATATATATATATATATATATATATATATATATATATATATAATTTGGTTACTTAACTCTTTTTAAGTTTTAAAAGGTAATCAAACTTTTGGTTTTGTGCTTATTTAATCACTTCATTTTTGGTTTGGTCACATTTAGTCACTTAACTTTTAAAATTGTGCTCATTTAGTCACTAAACTCTTAAATTTTTTTAAAAGTTTAGTGACTAAATGAGCACAATTTTAAAAGTTAAGTGACCAAAACAAAAATATTCACAAAATTCTAATAAAATATTAGATTATTCTAACAAATTTAACAATTCAAGTAGAATATTAGAATATTTTAGTATATCTACTAATTTTAGTAGAATATTAGAATATTCTAAAATTCTAAAAACTTGATTTGATTATTTACATTGTAATATTTTATTAGAATATTTTATTCATATTTCGAAAAAAATTGTGACTTTTTTTAATTTTTTTAATTTCTTTTTGGACAAATTAAGTAACAAAAATAATATTTAAAAAAAGATTTTTTTTGGATTTTTCCTTTTATTTTGTAGTTTATAATTTTTTTTTTTAAATTTTTTTGATCTACAAAATGAATGACTGTTATCGCATCCTCATATTTTACATAATTAACATGGTCTTAAATGAATATATATATATATATATATATATATATATATATATATATATATATATATATATATATATATATATATATATATATATATATATATATATATAGTGACTAAATGAGCACAATTTTAAAAGTTATGTGACTAAAAGAGCACAAATCTAAAAGTTAAGTGACCAAACCAAAAATTAAGTGAGTAGATGAGCACAAAGTCAAAAGTTTGATGGCGTTTTAGAACTTTAAAATAGTTATGTGATCAAATGAGGACAAAGCCAAAAATTATGTGACCAAAATATATATATATATATATATATATATATATATATATATATATATATATATATATATATATATATATATATATATATATATATATATATATATATATATATGTGTGTGTGTGACATTTAATAATTTTTATTTTTTTATCGAATTGACTAGTCGCATCAAGAACTAATCGGATGGTTTTATCCGTTAAAGTTGTTTCATCCGGTCATATCATGAGTTGTCATCCTATCAAAAATAAAAAATGTTAGATTATTATTACAATACAACAAGTGAATGAACAGCATAACTTTAGAGAGATAATATTTGGAATTTTGAATAAAATCACATTAACATTAACTGTAACGTAATATTACTATAAAAATATAATCGAGAAATACGCATGATTATGATTATGCATGATTAATTTCTAATTGTCGTGTCGGCCATGTTAATATCATGATTTCAGATTTAGGCTACTATTTGATATTCTATGATTAAAGTGTAAAGACAATATCTTCCTCTTTAAATAAATAATTTATTCAATATAGTCCCAATGAAATTGGACCGAATAAATTATCTATGTTTTTTGTTTTCTTGTCAGGTTTCTTGTTCCTTATAACAATATATTTAAGAATCAACAAAAATCAAACCAATTTAAAAGAAAAAGCCAAAAACCAAAATTGATACTAGAATGACTTAATGGTTAGGCTTTGTTTGATTTACATTTTATTGGGCCGATCTCTTACTCGGTCATGTAAGAAACTTTGATACCAACATTTTTAGCCGCTTATCATGTCCTATGTCCTAAAGCATCTTACCCAATCCATTAAAAATGATGTTGACCAAATAATTAATCCCTCGTTCTATTTTCTAATCCTAAGCAAATGCGCACGCCTCCCTCAAGATTTATCTGCCTCGATCGTTTCTCAAAGAAGACCACATCGATTAACCTTCAACTTCATCTTATAACATCCCGACGTAAAGGTACTTCTAATCTTGGACTTTATGATTTTAGTACATTGTATTTTGGTCTATAAGTTGAGAAATGGTGAAAAGGGACCCAATGTGGCTTTTGGTGGATTTTGGGTCGGATGAGTATGCCATGTGTACGTGGGTGTACGCTAAGCGTACACTTTGTACGCTGGGCGTACGAGGGTGGCATGCAAAACCCTAATTTTGGGGACTTGGCTCATATTTAAGCATATTTATGGAATAGGAATCGGTTGGAGCTAAGATTCAGAGTTGGGACCTGATTAGCTTTGGTCCAGTTTCACAGTTTGCGAGGTGAGTTTCCTTAATGTAAATGCGATTCGAAGGCACCAACGCCGACACATTGGTTTGATATTCACCGATATGTTGAGTATGGAATAGATATGCATAATTATGCTAGTTATCAATATGCTAGTCTGGTAGATCTGTAGGATTACCTATGATTCTGTTTGCATGATTATTTGTATATGTTTATTATCTGGTATATGTCGATATATTGTGTTGGCTTGAGGTGGTACTGCTCCATGCGGTAGCCAACAAACCTTGGAGCAATCCAGATATGAGCTGAAGGTCGAGTATGTCATGCCAGACTCATACTGAGGGCTCATGAGCATTCCAGATACGAGCTGAGGACCGGGCAGAATGCCAGACTCGTACTGAGGGCTTGATGGTATTTCAGTCCGATGACTAATCTGGTCAGGGAGCAAGGGAAAACCAGAGTTATGATGTGGGCTCATGGGTAATCCAGTCTTTTAGTTGTGGGCCCATTGCATCATGTTATTTGTATCTGTTATTTGGTTATGTGATGGTATTTTGGGAGAACTCGCTAAGGGTTGACTTATAGTTTTTGGGTTATGTTTCAGACACTTCGGATGACCGCGGGAAGACAAAGGAGTGACCGTACACATCCTTTTGTTATGATCTATGATTTTGGGAATACTCTGATGTCAAAAATGTTTTGAAATCTATTTTCTAATCACTTTATGGATTTGGGTTATATTTAAAATTTTTAAATATATCATGATTTTTATGAATGTTACAAGTTGGTATCAGAGCCTTGGTTTGATTGAATTAGAGGAACAGTCGTGTGAATCCAGTCTCAAGCTAAAGGAAAAAGAGATATATATATATATATATATATATATATATATATATATATATATTTAAATAAAATAAATTTTTTTAGATTGTTTTCAAAATAATCAAAGAGGATGTGATGTGTATGATCAGCCGGAGCCAATAAGTAGACCCCAAATTACCACACTGTTATTTGATCTTCTAAGATGTTAGAACAACATGCTAATGATAGGCTAGGGATCTTCAGGATTTGCATGATAGAATTTCCTGATCATATGATGCCTAATAGCCTAGGGTTTTTCCATTATATGAAATTTACATCATTACTGTAGTTGCTTAGTGTATACATCATAGTTGTACACAAGTGTTGCAGGATTGGTGGAAGTTTCATGGATAGGTTGTGTGGGGTCAGTCTTGTAGTTTCGTAATGTTTAGCCTTCCTCTAGGAAGTGATGATTGAGTGTATGTGTATGTTAGTGTGAATTGTTAGGGTTATTGTGATGATCCGTTGAGACAAATACGGATAGGTGTTGAAGGTAGTATAGGCTCATACTACTGGAAGCATAGGACTTGTACGCGAAACTGGGAAGTCACAATGGTTGGGTTAGTGTCTAAGTCCATAATTATAATTGGTATGTACTTGACCTGAGAGTAGCATTGTCCATTTGGGTTTCATGGCACCGAAACAATATGAAGGATGGATAATTGAGAAGAGGTTATTTATGGTTTATTAATGTATTATAAGTTCTAATATATTAATATGAAATCATATTATTTAATTAGTATTGATCAAGAATTAATTTGGAATTAATTTTGTGATCAAAAGAGACTAATTAAATATATGGGGATTGATTATGTAAATCATTCATTCTTATAATGTAGGCTTATGATCCATGGTTCTTTGTGTTGGGCTAAATCCATGTGGTGACCCATGGATGATCCATGGAGGTTTAAACCCATGGAGCATGAGGAATATGGAAGGTCATGCACATTAGGGTTTGCATGGTGTAACCCTAATTAAGCCACAACATATAAGAACCCCTCTAGCTCATGAAATCGGACCTAAGGAAGCTAACAAGAGGGCAAGTCGATTTTATGAGTGCAAGTAACCGCCTCTCAAGTTCCTCCATTGTTGGTGGTGTTGTGTGATTCTATTTGAGGCATTCACACTATTGGTGCTAAGTTCTTAAAGGTCCAAGACTATAAAAAAAGGTATGTCATTCTATTAGTTGTTGTATTACCTATACTTCATAGTATGCTAGCTAGGATGAAACCTTGGAAAAATGAAAGTTTGCATGTATAATAGAAAAAACATAGATCCAAGGTTTCTAGGGTTGCATGCACACCTTAGGAGTGTTAGAATGCTCAAAAATCCTTCAGTGGTATCAGAGCCTAGGTTTGCTTTCTTATATACTTGATGCTACTTGTTTTCAAAGCTTCAAAAAATCGAATTTCTGATGTCTGGACAGTGGACTCGCCGAGTCCACTGACAGACTCGCCGAGTCAGCCCTATAAACTGACGAACTTGCCGAATCAGTTCATGCACTCGACGAGTTGGTGCTCGTGGATGCAGATTTTCGAGTTTTAAAGATGGAATTGGACTAGGATCATTATGCTAAACTGTTTTTGAACTTATAAACTTGTTTTTGATGTGGTAATGATCATGCTCATCCAATTTAAAAGATAATTGCCAAATTTTCATGTTTTGTATTAGTTTATATGGTTAGGCTGATTACATGAAATTTGTTTGATATGAATTGTTTTGTTCTTATGAGTTTAATTTAGATCATTGACAAATTGTTTGTTTTTGTAAGTTAGAATTAGTTCATCCAAATGTTGTGATGAATTCCATAACTTGTCCTCAAGTTATGGAAAATCAAAAGTTTTTCTTTTAAAGAGATCATTAAACTTATAGGTTATGAACTTGAAGAGTCTTTTTCCATAAATGTTTTTATGAACTCCATAACTTGTCCTCAAGTAAAGGATTTTCAAGAGTCTTTTCATTTAAACCTATATTAAACTCATAAGTTATGGATTCCAAAAGTTTATGAATAGTTCAAAACTTGCCCTCAAGTTTTGGAATTTGTAAATGTAAAAGTCTAACCTTTGAAACATTTAATTCCAAACCCTAGAATTTTAAAGTTCAAAATTTTACCTTTATACTATTATAATATTATAGGTTTAATATATATATATATATATATATATATATATATATATATATATATATATATATATATATATATATATATATATATATATATATATATATATATATAAGAACAAAGTCAGTCTTACCGTTAGTAGGCCTCATTCACGAAGTCGGTCTATAAGGGGGGAGGGGGTATAAGGTTACTGCCTATAAAATGGCAGTTTAATGGGTATCCACTCTCAGCTACCGCTTCCTTGACCGATGGAGGGTCGTTAGCCGAACGGGTAGGATTTGACTCTAATTCTCCCTTCATTAAAAGTATAATGATAAATATTAAGTAACTAAACACTTATAAATTCCCAAATCTTAGTTACTTAGCAAAATGTGAATATGGTGCTAACCCATGAAATTGCACTTTGCACCTTGTTAAGTCGTTAGTGGAGTGTGTATGGTTAACCGACACACTAATCTGGACTGATAGTGTGTGGCAAAGGGTAGCTTGATGTTAATCATAGATCAATGGAGCGTATATGGTTAACCTACACATTGATTGGGTGGTTGTAACGTTGTTTGCATGGTTATTCACACCTTGTTTGTGATCCTCGACATCCCAGTCACAAACTTGAAGGTCACCATCGAGATTTAAACATGCAATTGAAAGTATGAATGAATCTCAAAGGATCTAGGAGTTTCAATTCACTTAAAACGTAATTTTTTTTTTTCGTTTTTCGTGGTGGAAATTGGTAAATCGTCATTTACCTACCTTCAAGTATTTTTCAGTTTGGATTACGGGAATCCTCTTCTAAATTGTAAAATATTGTGTTGGTTCATAGCCTTAATATTTCGTTTGGATGTTATATTAAGGACTTAAATCAACTAACTTGAATTTCTCCCATTGTAGATGTCTAGTTCAGACAACTATGGTCTTCCCAAATCCTTAAGAACAAGCTTTCCTCTTGAAGATGATGTCCCGTGGTTGGATCGTGGAAGTCATACTTCACTTCCTCCACCTCCTCCAACAATTCTCCCTAACCCACAAGTTCAAGGACTTGAAAAATTCAAGGTCACTCAAGCCTTACTTGCAATGAAACATCAAGATGGAAGGCATGTGTATACTCACGTCTTGGAGATGAAGTCACATATTGACAGGCTGAGAAAATTGGGTGTCGAAGTCTCAAGGAAGTTGGCTGCTGACTGGGTTCTTCAGTCACTTCCTGAGTCATATAGTGAGTTCATTAAGGACTACTATGTGACAGACCATGACATGACCCTTATTGATCTTACCTATTTGTCTATTGCTGCTGAATCAACAATGATGTGGTGCACTGGAAAAGCAAATTTGAAGGGAAGATCTACTCTTCAAACTTCCATGGACATTGACATTGAAAACATTGGAAGCCCTTAAAAGATTTTTATTTCCAAGGGAAAGAGAAAGGCTAATTCTAAGATTGTCTTGTGTACCATTCCCAAAGAGTCTATATGTTTCTATTACCAAGAGAAGGGACATTGGTTGCGAAGCTGCCCTGACTACCTGAAAGATCTGAGAAAAGGTAGAATAAAAAAGTTTGACTTTGCTTCAGGTAAGTCTACTGTCTAACTCTGTTAAGTTCCTAATTGCTGATTCTTAATTCATGATGTGACAAGGTTGCATTTTGATGTTTTGTAGGATCATGCAGAGAGAAGGAAGCTTAAAGGAAGAGTATGTTGAATCTGGTCGCGAAGATGGATTTCAATCGTATGGTTCGATGATCGGATTTTAGAGCTGCTGCTTAAGAGTTATGATAGATTGCTTAGAAATATGTAGTAACATAGTTTTCATTTGTAATTGCATTGTAAGGAAAAGTTTTTTTCTGCATTTTTTATAAATAAATAAAATTTTGTTTTATTTTTTATCTCCTTGCAATGACATTTGTGAAAATTGATGTTCATATGTTTCTATGTTAGCAATATGAATTTGATTCTTTTGGTTGTGTTAGTGTCGAGTATTTGCCAAATAAGGAAGGATTTTTCATTACCCAAGTTTCAATTGGACAGAAACTTGGAATCATGCAAGTTGTATTGAATGATGAATGAGAATTTTCATCTTTGGTGAATTAAGACTAATTCCTTGTTCACATGTATATGTGAGTCAACTGAAGGATTAGGGAATCGGGTACACTGGGTGTGTGTTGGTCAAGATCCAACACAAAGATCGATAAGACTATTCGTCATGATTTACTAAAGTTTAGTAAACATGGTTATGCTTACAAGTTTAAGTATAATTCTGAGATATTGGAAAAGGTTCAATGTATGGTAGAACGAATGAGAAGAATCAAATTAGGCAGAAAGATAAAAGTTTCTCCAATCTAAAAAGATGGGAGAGTACTTTAGTATCATGTTTTATGATCATCTTAATGTTTGTGGAAAAACCATATCACAATTGATCCTCTAAAGACATCATAGTGTATTTGTATTGCTAAGAAGAGGAATCGTGAATTGTTGAAATAGTTTAAATCAAGAAGATGAGTCATACTTCGTTCCTAAAACAAGTCTTAGAGTCATACTCCAAGATTGTAAACTTGAGTGACATAATCTTAAAAAAGGTTTAAAACACTTGTCAAATGCAGAGTAAAAGTTTTCTACTCTTGTACATTTGAAATTGGTAAGTTGTGATGTTTTGGATAAAACAAAGACCAACTAAGGCCAATTGTGTGAAGTGTTTGTCTTGATAAGAATCCGCACTAACTCTTGAATATATGTTTTGTCAAGGAATGATTCATGACAAAAGAATATTATATGTCAAGAGGGCAGTGGGAGTCTTAAAGATCTTGGAAAAGCTTTAAGAACTAATCATGAATAAAACCTATTATTTATCACTAGCACACGACTTGAGGTTTGTAACCTATCGTGATGACATATTCTTGTTTCTGTGCCCATTCCAGTTAAAGTTGACTATGCATGTGAGTTCTATGAATTCTCAATTGTTTGCATAACATCTAGGAAGCAATGGTAGGCTCTTGTGCTACCAAGTGGCAAGAAATTAAGATTAAACAAGTTCTATCCATGTGAGTTTGGATTTGTCACTAACCATGTCTTTTGATTATGGTTTGACAAATTCACATGGATAGGAACACATATACCATAAAATCTAAGTGTCATAAGGTTTCTCTCCGCTTCATGAAAATGATTGTGAGGAAATGCTTTCACTAAGTAGATTTTAAGGAGATAGCAATTGTGATATTTTCATTATCAAATTTGATTATGATTACGACATCCCTTTTTATAATTCGAATTGTGAGGAATAGAAAAAGGTCTAAACATTTGAGACTTATTACTATAAGTTCTTAAATTGTTTAGACACACATGTAAGCTATCTAAGGAAAGGTGTCTTATCGAAGCATCTCATATTAGAAATCTGAACTTTGGTAATGAGAGTCAATAACTTTTGATTTCTAGAAGTCCAACTGCTTTCTGAATACATGTCAAAGCTAGTGGGAGCATAAGTGTTATGTTAGTAAGATAATAATTATTATGCTTGTGGGAGCATAATTATTATGGAAAGTGTTTCAAGTTGGCAATGTTAATTATAGAAAACAAAAGTTTCAAGTCGCGAAGTCGTAGGGTTTGAAAAGTTGTTTTGCTCTAATTAAGGGAGATGAATTTATACTTCATTTCAAATCTAAAAGCTTAGATTGTGAGATTTTAATCAAATTTAGTCAAATATATATGAATGTTATGTTGGAATGGTTCAACATAAGGAAATTCTATATATAGAAATGTTAATTGCATTCTCAAAATTTAATTATGATTACGACATCCCTCTTCATAATCAAAATTATGAGAACATGGCAAATAGAAACATTATATCAAAAGACTGATCAAATATCATGTCTTTATGTTAGACATTATGAATCGTTTCCTATATGCTTCGGGTATAGGATCGATTCATATGTTATAATATTCTCGTGTTCTAATTTTTCCAAATGCCTAAGGTATTTGGAGGGAAAAAGGAATAGAACCAGATATGACTAAAGTGGTTAAACGACTGTTAAGGATAATCTAAGATTCGCCAAGGATTGGTCGCTTTAACAGTTGAAAGTATAGTAATGGAAGGACCATATTGACATTATTATGAATAGACAGGAGTCTATTAATGATGAGTTGTCGTATGGAAAATAAGGAATGTTTCCATATTGGGAGTTGAAGAATAGATGAGAAAGTTATAAACTTTTATGCAAGAAGGATTTTCAAAGGAATGTACTTTGAATTTGAGACTTCATTTCCATGGAATTGTCTTGTAACAATCTCCAAAGGAATATTTTTTAATATCATTGGTCAAGTCTCTGTGACTTTTGGCACATAGACATTACAAAAGAATCATTGCATGATATTTTAGAATCTAACACTTTCTAGCAGTGACAAGAATTTGGAATTCTTACACTTACAATAAGGGTTTGAAATTTTGAAATGAGCATCATTGAAATGTTTTTTCAATTGATCTATTTCACAAAGTAAGGACCATAGACAAATATAGTGTGCATGCTTGGTGCATGGCATAACTATTATTTAGACAAACATAGAGTTCATGCTTGGAGCATGGCATAACTATTGTTTTAGTTCAAGTATTAAGTTGATTATTCGAAACATTCTACAATGAATGATGAGTAATCAATATGGCTCAAAAGTTTTGGGGCCATATAGGATTAGTATTATTCTTGTGTTTCACTTTGCATGTTTTGATTTCCCAAATAACTAGGTTATTCAAACCATTCGCAGTCGATCATACTTTGGAAGTAGGTATTGATGTAAGACTGTCATGAATGGGTCTGTAATTTGTCTAGTACAAGGTGGTTGCAGTGTTCATGAGTACTCCTGGAATAAGATTCGAGTATTGGATTCAACCACGTTCATCTGAATCACTTCATGGATTTTATCACGAGTGATTATGAGACGATAATATCTTATATTCTTGAAACAGAGACATGTGAGTTGTAGTTGCAAGTCGGTTGCGCATTGATATATGTAAACGCACTAGTAACTTGGATGTTATGAAACATATCGTTGTGTGTAATTTGATGAGTAAGTATAAGCAAGCATTTGGGTCGAAGTTTATCCGTTCCTTTTACCTCATGTGGATAAAAGCGATATATGTGGGCCTTACGATGATTTAGTGATGACACCAGGCCTGGACTGATTTGATTTATTCAATTAGTTGGTTGACATAAATCGGAAATCGGGAAACAATAGATGGACAAAAAGAATGATTATAATCCATGTCTCAGTCTATATGATATCTAGAATGGAGGAATATATGATCCCTTATCTAATGGACATGTCATTGATTGCATCAAAGTACGACAGCGGATTTTAAGATCTATGATTGCTAGTCGGGTTGGAGTCATACTTGCAATGATAGTTTTTAGACTTATCCAAGTGGCAGTCTGTTGGATTAGTGTCTAAGTCCATAACTATGATTGGTATGTACTTGACCCGAGATTAACATGGTCCATTTGGGTTGCATGGCACCGGAACAATCTGAAGGATGGATAATTGAGAAGAGGTTATTTATGGTTTATTAATATATTTTAACTTCTAATATATTAATATGAAATCATATTATTTAACTAGTATTGATCAAGAATTAATTTGGAATTAATTTTGTGATCAAAAGAGACTAATTAAATATATGAGGATTGATTATGTAAATCATTCATTCTTATAATGTGGGCTTATGATCCATAGTTCTTTGTGTTGGGCTAAACCCATGTGGTGACCCATGGATATCCATGGAGGCTTAAACCCATGGAGCATGAGGAATATGGAAGGTCATGCACATTAGGTTTGCATGGTATAACCCTAATTATGCCACACTATATAAGAGCCCTTCTAGCTCATGAAATCGAACCTAAGGAACCTAACAAGAGGGAAAGCCAATTTTATCAGTGTAAGTAACCTCCTCTCAAGTTCCTCCATTGTTGGTGGTGTTGTGTGATTCCATTTGAGGCATTCACACTATTGATGCTAACTTCTTAAGGATCAAGGTTTCCAACTACAAGAAAAGGTATGTCATTCTACTAGTTTTTGTATTACCTATACTTCATAGTATGCTAGCTAGGATGAAACCTTGGAAAAATGAAAGTTTGCATGTTTAATAGAGAAAACATAGATCCAAGGTTTCTAGGGTTGCATGCACACCTTAGGAGTGTTAGAATGCTCAAAAACCGTTCAACAACCCCTAGGGCTTTGTTGGGAGTTGGTTCCCTTAGTATGATTTGCATGCTATTTGATATCTCCCTGCTTTATTTTCAGTATGGTGATGAAGTGGCGTTTCGAGGTAGGATCTGGATCAAGATCAGGGATACGTGGCCATAATGGGTCAGCAGTGTCCGAGGACAGGATTAGGGAGATCCTTCAGGTGGAGGTTGTTGCTCACTTTCGGGCATAGTTTCCAAATATGTTTGGGTCTATTAATACCACAATGTTGGAGTACTTTGATGAGCGATATGTTGCCCTCTCTATGTTTTCTGCTGCTACAGCCACCACAACCGTTGCCACTGCTGGGGTTGGTGCTGGGAGGGTTTTCCAGTATCGGGACTTCGAAAATACGAAGCCCCCGGCTTTTGACGGATTTCAGGATCTGATCATAGCCATGAGGTGGTTCTCTGACATTTAGGGGTGCTTCTTCACTTGCTCTTGCCCAATTGACTAGAAGGACAGGTGCACTCTGAACCTTCTGAGGTTCAGAACAAAGGATTGGTGGAGGCATGTTACTAGCTCGTATTCTCCTGAGCAGAGGACTATAGTGACTTCGGAGCAATTCTTGGAGATGTTCCGTTCTAGATATGTTCCGCTGGTGGAACATGAGAGGTTGGCTCTGGAGTACTTGGATTTGAGACAGGGGATGAAGTTAGTGACAGAGATCACCAAGATGTTCATGTAGAGGGACATGTTTTGTCCTGAGTTTGCTGCTTCTGAGCAAGTTTATATGACCCACTACTTACGCATGTAGAGGGACATGTTTTGTCTCCACTCAGTGTTATGGTTCATTGTTGGAGTTGCAGGAGGCCGCCATGCGGCGTGAGATTGAGATGGAGCTCCAGACGCAGGAGCAGAGACTGGCCTCGGTGCAGTCGCAGCCTGCGCCAAAGCAGTTCAAGGCTGCTAATGTCAGATATGGGGGTCGGAAGGGCCGCACTTGTGGGAAGTGCGGCAGGGTTCATGAGGGTGCTTGTGGATCATCTTCTAGGTGCCACAATTATGGCCGGAAGGGCTATATGGCGAGGGATTT
The DNA here is from genome assembly GCF_002870075.4 of Lactuca sativa. Taxonomy (NCBI): domain Eukaryota; kingdom Viridiplantae; phylum Streptophyta; class Magnoliopsida; order Asterales; family Asteraceae; genus Lactuca; species Lactuca sativa. The sequence continues at coordinate 3,826,614 of NC_056625.2, read as the reverse complement.
CCACCAACAGGCCCCAACACTCAGCTCCAGGATTTGCTACCACTGTGACTAGGTTGGACATATGAAGGTCAACCTCCCCTCGTTTGCTGCTAGTCCGAAACAGGCTCCAACACTGTCTACTATGAGGATCATGGATGGGAGTTATGGCAAAGCGGAGTCCCCGAGGGCTCGAGGTCGTGCTTTCCAGCTCACAGAAGAGGATGCCAGGTCGGCACCAGACGTCGTGACCAATATGTTCTTAGTGAACTCTTTGCCTTCTTTTGTGTTATTTGACTCGGGAACGAGTCGGTCCTTTGTATCTCGATCATTCAGTAGGGAGTTTGATGTGCCTATTGGGGAGTTAGAGAGTCTATTGCAAGTTTCCATCGCCAACGAACACGGGGTTTCTGCATCTGCAGTGTATCAGGGTTGTATATTGGAGATCTTCTGGGTGCCTTATCTGATTGATTTGATCCCTAGCTCCATGGGGGATGTATGAGTAATAGTGTGTATGGACTGTTTGAACAGGTTTTGGTGCCATGATTGATTGTAAGGGCCAACGAGTGGTAGTTCGAACCCCAAATGGAGGAGAACTGATTATCTATGCGGAAGGCACTAGGGTTGGTTTAGGGTTTTTTTCGGCAACAAGTGCTCGTCAGTATATGCAGCATGGGTGTGCAGCTTATTTGGCTTATGTGGTTGATACTCGGGTTGGGGATCAGATTTCAGTTTCAGAGGTTCCAATTGTCAGGGAGTTTGCTGATGTGTTCCCGGAGGAGTTACCTGGTGTGCCTCCTGAGAGGCAGGTTGATTTTGTTGGATTAGGTGTCTAAGCCCATAACTATAATTGGGATGTACTTGACCCGATTGTAGCATGGTCCTTTTGGGTTGTCTTCACCAGTGCAATTTGATAGGATGGAATTTTGAGAATAAGGCTATTTGTGATTTATTAATATATTATAAGTATAATATATTAATTGAGAAATCATATTATTTAATTAGTATTGATAGAGAATTAATTTGGAATTAATTTAGTGATCAAAAGAGACTAATTAAATATACGGGGACTAATTAAGCGAATCAGTGATTCTTATAGTGTGGGCCAATGACCGATGATTAATTAGGATAGGCTAAACCAATATGATAGTCTATGGAGGTTTAACCCATGGAGCCTAAGTAATATGAAGGGTTGTGGTGCATTCGGGTTTTCATGGATAAAACCCTAGCATTTGCAACACTATAAAAGCACACCCTAGAGCCAAAATTTGTTACCCCATTCATTCTAAGAGAGTGATATTGATTTTGTGCTAACTAGCTTATTCTCTCAAGTCTCCTCTTGCATTTGGTGTTTGTGACACATTAGAGGCATCACACTTGAGGTGCTAAAGCTTTCAAAGGACAAGAACGATAACTACATCAAGAGGTATTCATCCAACTATGAGCTTTGTATTGTATATCCTCCATTGTATGCTAGTTAGGACGTATGCTTTGGAAAATTGAAAATGCATGCATAATTAGAGAAAACAAAGATCTAAAGCATCTAGGGTTGCATGTGCACCATAGGAGTGTTATAGTGCTTAAAACCCAATAGATTTTAGGATTAATATTGTGCTAGGTGTGGCCCCGATTTCCTAGGTGTTGTACTGTTTGGCATCACCGGAGATGGAGGAGTTGTCATCTCAACTTTAAGAGTTGCTATGCAATCAGTTCATCAGTCCGGGTTGTTCTCTGTGGGGAGCATCGATATTGTTCATCAAGAAGAAGGATGGTTCATGCCGGGTGTGCATTTATTACCAGGAGTTGAACAAGTCAACAATAACGAATCGTTATCTCCTTCTGCGGATTGATGACCTCTTCGATCAGTTCCATGGTGCATCTTGGTTCTCCAAGGTTAATCTGAGGTATGGGTATCATCAGGTGAGAGTGAGAGAGGAGGACATGGAGACGGTCGCGTTTCAGACTTGTTATGGGTATTACGCATTCGTGGTGATGCCCTTTAGGCTCACCAATGCGCCTACTGCATTTATGGATCTCATGAATCGGGTATGCAGGTCGATGCTCGACCAATCTATTATCGTGTTCATTGATGATATATTGGTGTATTACAAGACCAGAGGGCAACATGAGGCATCGTAGGTGGCTGGACATAGTCAAAGATTATGAATGCGAGATCCTTGACCATCTATGTAAAATGAATGTAGTAGTGGATGCTTTGAGCCGCAAGTCGGAAGGATCTTCAGTTAGGGAGATGTGTATGAGGATATCTGTTGATTCTCTGCATTTGGGATTGATCAGAGAGGCTCAGGTAGAGGGAGTCCGGAAGGAGAACTGGAAACAGGAATGGATCGGGGAGAAGATAGACAGATGTTTCACGGATAGTCGAGGGTTGTTAATTGGGTATGGTCGAGTTTGGTTTCCAGGTTTTGGTGGGATCAGGCAGATTGTGTTGGAGGAGGCTCATAAATCTCGAGTTTCTATACACCCGGGGCCACCAAGATGTATTGCTGTTGGGTTTTATGTACTATAACACTCCTATGATGCAAATACAACCCTAATAGCTTTGTATCTAAGTTTTCTCTAATTATACATTCAATAAAATTTCCAAAACATGAAGCCTACAACTAGCATACAATTTCAACATATAAATCATAAGAGTAAGTTAGAAGATTACCCCTCGTTATAGCTTGTTGAATTTGGTGTTTCAAGAGCTTAGAACCCCAAGTGTTGTGCCTCAAACAAGTCACAAACATCATGAACAATTGTAAGAGAAATGAGAGAGAGAGAGAGAGAGAGGTTAGGCACCAAAAAATTTCCATACTCATGCAATGTGTCACACCCCAAAACCAGAACGGCGGAAACGTTCTGGGGTGGATGACATCATGTCAAGTATCACAACACATACATTATAGTAATCAAAGTACAACAAAACATTGCATTAATAGTAATAGTTTCACATGGTTTAAATTACAACATACTAAAGTGTACAAACAAAGATGATAAGAACAACATGGTACTAAGCTATCTTCATCAACAGCTCCGGGGATGTACCTGTCTAATTGCTGACCTAAGAATACAAGTTATTTGAAAAGCGAGTATCAGCATTTTTACAAATGCTGGTGAGTTCATAAGTATTTAGTGACGTTTCAATCAAATAACTTTAATAAGTAGTAGTTTAAGTGTTTTTTGTGTATTAGAGTTCTTCCCAGAAAATCCTATATTTTCTTTAATAAAAGCAGCCTTCTACCAAGACTAGTCAGTGTTATGTGGTAAAAAGTAGTTTTCCCTAAATTGCTATCATTATCAAAATACTGAATTTGATTATTGAGGAAAGCAAACAACATCAGGGAATAACATATGCCTCAGCAGTGAGGACTGCTGACTAAGGCAAGGAATCATAGACTACAGGAGAATATCGAACTAACGAGACGCCTGGTTCAGTCTAACAAGTAGAGACTCAGACCCGCAGAAAGTACCAAATGAAAGGTACAGCTGGTAAGGTCTAAAACAGTGAAAGACAGACCCCATACAATATCAAATGAAAGATACGTCTTCTAAGGTCAAAAACAGTGAAAGACAGACCCCAGACAATATCAAATGAAAGATACGTCTTGTAAGGTCAAAACAATGAAAGACAGACCCCAGACAGTATCAAATGAAAGATACGTCTTGTAAGGTCAAAACTGTGAAAGACAGACCCCATACAGTATCAAATGAAAGATACGTCTTGTAAGGTCAAAACAGTGTGACTCTGAAAAATGAGTTACCAACATACAGTGTAGATTGCCGGTGAAATACCGTTACCTTAAGGCCAAAGAATTATAAGGTAACCCTGGATACTCGTAACCATACTGAATAGAGTTCCAGACGCCCTACAAGCGTCTATAAGATGTGACATTTGTCACCCGTTGGCTTGGTAGTTCGGGACTGTAGCTAGCAGTCTGGGTGCGGGGTTGTCAATCCCGTATAGATCTATACACACACTGTTCGCTCTCCCTACAAGAGACTCTGGTTACCAACTAGACGTTGGAGAAGGTCGTGTCCTGAAGATGCATCCCAAATAGTGGGTAGAGACTTCCAAATAGTGGGTAGTGTGTAAGTATTGAGCTAGAGGTAGAGACTTCCCAATAGTGGGTTTCTAATGTAAGTATAGACTAGAGGTAGAGACTCTTAACTGAACTGACTAGAGAATTCCTATATGTCCATACTCATATACATAATATATAACTAATGAATCAAACGACCTTCGGACGGCCATCCGATCCCACCAGACCACATCTCAACGAAGAAAAGGAAATAGGGCAGACGAGCCTTCCTAAGTCTTTCAATCATTACTTATATGTACCTATATAAGCACATACATACATCTAACTACGACTGAGTGTGTATCAAGTAGAAGTGATCTTTGTGAAGTAGAAGTGTCTAACAAGTGAAGTAGAAGCGGTCGCAAGTGAAGTAGAAGTGTCGAACAAGTATAAGCGTATCACGAAGTAGAGGCGACAATAAGTGAAGCAATAGCGTATCAAGTATAAGTGAAGTAGAGTCGATATCAAGTATAAGCGAAGTAGAATCGTATCTCTAAGTAAAAATGTGAATAAGTATAAACGTCCATCAGGTACAAGTGACCTCAAGTATAAGTGAAAGCGTTACAGAGTAGGAGTATAAAATAAGTATAAGCGAAGTAGCCTTATTTAACAAGTAAAGTATACGTCGAAAAAGGGAATCTTTGATGAAAAACCTTTATGTCCAGAGGAAATCCCAAATTGTATTCTTTTGTAAAATATGTTTGAAAACCTTAGAAAATCTTTCATAAACCAGTTTAGAATGAATCTTGTTAAAACAGTATAAGTAAGAGTTTTGAAACAATTGAAAACCTTTTTGAAAACCATTCTAGTGTCCTACTCGATAAAACAGTGTACAATGTGGTAAAATCTGGTGCATGCGGGTTATTAATCACATGTGATTGATATGATAACTGGCATGTTTAACTTGTATTCCTCCCTATAAAACATTTAAAAACATTAAAAGGTTCATTCAGGGGTATGAACTCACCTGGTGTAAGTAGGTCCGACAAAGGTGCCGTTTGGGCGTTCGGTGTCACACAAGGACTCGAACACACTCAATGACCTATATAACATATGATAACATATGTTCACATACAATTAGTATATTTAATACTAATTAAACATGTATACAAACACAAAGGAGCAGAAAACACTTTGGCTAAGTGATTGGGTGTCTCGGGTAGCGTTTAAGGGTGTGTATGGCTAAGGAATGGAGTTTACTCTCCAAGATTAAACCCTTAATATGATGTTTACGGCCCAGGGACTAATCACCATGAGTTTACGGCCGTAAACTCATGGTGATGGGTTCTAGGGTGTTTAAGGCTTCTAGCTTGTTCATGGGATTTTTCTAAGCACTTTTCATAAAAGGCATGAGTGGGTTTGAGGCTTCTAAGGGCATTATCTATGAGTTTACGGCCAAGGGACCAATCCTAAGGGAGTTTACGGCCGTAAACTCTCATCCTTAGAGTTTTGTGAAGTTTAAAGCCCCTAATACCTTGCTAGCAATTTATAATGAAGTGTGATGCTATTTTGGGGGATTAAAACTATCATTTGGATGAGTTTTGGGGAGTTTACGGCCCAGACACTTGCTTGGTCCGTAAACTCCTTTTTATCCCTCCATTTCTTGTGTTTAAGTCCTTGTTTCAATCCAAGTATTTTATAGAAATAGTCTAAGGCCATTTCGGGGGCAAAAACCAACATTTGGGCATGTTATGGGGAGTTTACGGCCTTGACATGTGTCTGGGCCGTAAACTCCATGTTACCCCATATTTCCTTGTGTTTAAATGATTTAAACCCACAATACCAAGTCCCTAATTTATGTGTGAAGCCTAAGGGTGGTTTGGGAGTGTATTTGGGACATTTAGACAAGGTTTAGAGGTGTTTACGGCCTAAGCAAGTGGTTGGGCTGTAAACTCTCTTTTATGCCCCAAAATGATTGTTTTAAATGTGCAAACACTCCTAGGGTAATTCCTATATTTATTTCCAAGCTTTTAGGGACTTTTGGGGGTCATTTTGGCCTTTATTTTGGGGTTTACGGCCTAAGGAGGAGCTTAGGCCGTAAACTCCATTCTAACAGCTTCTAAGTCCAAATTTTTAGCCATAAACACAAATCAATATGTTTAGAATAAGCTAGGGTAAGTGGACTTACAATTTGGAAGCGTTTGGTTGCGGATTTGGGGCGAAAACGGGTCTAGAGAGAGAGTGTAAAAAGTCTCCAATGGACTCCATTCACCCTTATATAGGGTTTTGAGTCGGGGCTCGGTGGAATTCTACCCAATACTGCCGTTAAACGGGGCTTTTGGTCGCACCCGATTTAGTGGTCTTAATAATAAAAACTAGCTTTTCCAATTAAATGGAACTGTGTGACCTGTGTTTTATTTCCTTTTATCACAACTTAACGGCATTTTAAATGTAAACAATTGGGATGTTTATTAAATTGACGACTTCTAATTAACGGAACTTTTATACAGTGGAATATTCCATTAACGGTAACGGAGAAATGTAACAGAACAACTTGGGTTGTCACATCATCCCCCCGTTAGAGGGAATTTCGTCCCGAAATTCAGGTTTTGGCAAGGAAGTAGGTATGAATGGCCAAGTAGAAGTAAGAGGGTACTTCCTATACGGTTGTCCTCGCATTCCCAAGTGAACTCTAGTCTGTGTATGTCATTCCGACAGACCTTCACGTACGGGATGCTGATTCCGTCTAGTGTAGCTAGTGGGTTCCAACTAGTGTATTTATGAAGTCGGGGTCCTCAATGGTTTCTATCAAGATGTGTGAGGCACGAAGAGTGATGTTGGGAAATCACGTATCATGTCTAAGAAGTGGATCGATCGGGTGTGAATCTGTGGTATGTCCGAAAGTAGTAGCGGTCTGAAAAGGGTTGGACCAAGTCTCCATGAGGATTCTCAGATGGTCCTAAGCTCTCAGAATGGTAGAGCTTTTCAGTACTAAGAACATAGTGTACTTCTATGGCAAGATCGTCAATGGCGCGATCGCCATTCCAAAGTTCCTAACGTTCTCACTCGTACTGTGTGGTGTAGTCCTTCAGGTTGGTTCTTAGAAAGCTGGGGGTCTTTGGTTTCACGTTTCCTGTCAACTGGCTGATAGAGACTTTCTAGGTCATCGGATGGGTTGCGTATCTACGGTTATCTGTCTGCTGTAGAGTGTCTATCTCAAGCTTGTGCAAAATGAACCTGCAGTAATGAATCCTGAGATGCGGAAACCCTGAGGATCGGGGAGATAGGGTTTCACTAGACGAGTGTTGGACTATCTCGGGAGGTGGTTCTACTATCTCTGCGTGAGATAGTACTCGTGGAACACCTAGTAGTCCAAGGATTTTCCAAGAGTTTAGTTTATTTCAATGCGGAAAGTGTATGTTCCTACATAACCCTTCGACTAACACCAGGGCTGGTGTCAAGCCTATGATCTCTTCGGGATCCGGGTCATGAGATTTAACGCAACTACTTTCACACTTGATCAAGTATTCTTGGCTGCGAAGGTTATCATGTGGTTCTCGGTATTCTAGTGTACACTTCGGAGAATGTATTTTATCATCTACAGGGCGACAGTGATTTCCTCCATGCAAGAGGGTGGAGGATGATAGGCACTGCTCGTCTATAACTGGGTGGACGAGGTGCCTGAGTAGTGCGAGCACCTACTGTAACTACTCTTCCAAAGGTTCAGAGTTTTCTCGGTCTAGGTCAAATCTAGTGGGTATAGAGTTTCATCACTCGGAACTTTAATAGCTCAACCCGCAGTGATTCTCTTGACTCCGGCTCCTATGTTATGGAATAGGGTGAAAGTGTTTTGCGAAGAGGTCCGTGGTAGAGCTCATGCTTGGCTTAACCGCCAATACTTGATGTATGTGTTGGATTAGTGTCTAAGGCTACAACTATATTAGGCAAGTATTTGACCCGGTTGTGCATGGTCCTTTTGGGTTGCCTTCACCATAGCAACCTGATAGGATGATTTATTAAGAGAGAGTAAATATTATTATAAAGAATAATAATATTGTTAATATAAGTCATAGAATTAATTAGAATTAATTTGGTGACTTAAAGAGATTAATTTAATAAGAGGGTATAAATTGTCAATTGTTTGATAGTTAAACTTTAGACTGTAAATCCATATAGATATATGATGGACGAATTCTAGAAGCTAAAGGATAGCTAAAATCGTCCATGGTGTTATCTAGGAATGGATTTGGATAGCCTTAAGAGAAGATTATCCAATAGGGTTTAAGTTGTAACCCTTAAGGAGTCTACAAGTATAAATAGACCCCATGGTAAGGGAATTCGGAACTTCACCAAAAGTAGAGAAGCTCTGGCTGAAATTCCTCCCCTCTCCTCTCTCCTAAATCATCCTCCTTGCTATTTGGTGTTTGTAAGCCATTAGAGGAGTGACAATTGTGACTCTAGAAGCTCCAAGACAACAAGATCAAAAGGGAATTCAAAGGTATGGTTCTAGATCTGTTTCAATGTTGTTATTTAACCTAATTAGCTATTAAAGTCTTGGATTCAAAGCATGTTTAATTAGAAAGCCTAGATCCGAGCATTAGGGTTTTGCATGCGCACATAGGAATGATCTTATGGCTAAAAACCCATCAGTGGTATCAGAGCCTTGCTTGGTTTTCATTAAATTGTTGCTTAATTGTATGAAACAAACCTGCAAAATTCGATTTTTTGGTTTCTGAGTCATGGACTCGGCGAGTTGGCCTGACTCGGCGAGTCCCTTTGTGCACTCGGCGGGTCCAAGCGTCAGGAATGGCCAGATTCGGGATTTTTTCATAATTATCTTATGGAAACTTTCCTTAATCATATTAGATCAAACCTAATCCGATTTTTTGATATATATGACTATAATCTTGATCTAATTAAAGGTAATTATCAACTAATAAAATATTTAATTTCCTTATATGATAATTAATTAATTATTTTGATTATTTTGGTAATTATCTTAAAAAGAAATCTTGAATAAATCAAATATAGATAATTAGGAAATTAATTGTTAATTGAAATTATTTGTTATTTATATTTAATTGAAATTAATTGTTATTTATATCTTTAAAACTTGTCCTCAAGTTTTTGAAATTTATATTTTGTGATTAAAAGTTTTAATTTAGACAACTTAAATTTCAAACCCTAGGTTTTAAAAGGTTTAAAATACAACCTTATACTAATATAATATTACTAGAATAATATAAATATATATGTATAACTAAAATGCTTGTCTTACCGTTAGTAGGACTCATTCGCGAAGCCGATCTATAAGGTGCGTATAAGGTTGCGGCCTATAAAATGACGCTTAATGGGTGTACACTCACACCCACCGCTTGCTTGATCGGTGGAGGGTCGTTAGCCGAACGGGTAGGATAGGGCAACCTCATTAAAAGTATAATAAGTAATACAAAGTAACTACACAATTTTAAAATTCTCCAATCTTAGTTACTTTAGGAAAAGTGAATTGATGCAATCCGATGAAATTACACTTTGCACCCTTGCTAAGAAGTTAGTGGAGCGTGTGTGGTTTACCGGCATACTAATTGGTTCTAAGCAAAGGTGGCAAAGGGTGATTCATTGTTTATCATAGTTCGATGGAGCGTGCGTGGTTTACCGGCACATCGAGTAGGTGATTGTTACAATGAAGGCACCATGTGAATTTGCATGGTAATTCACACCCGCTTTGTGATCCTCGGTATCCCAGTCACAAACAAGAGGGGAATATCGAGATTTAAACATGCCATTGAATAGTTTCAATGAATCTCATCCAAACCTAGGAATTCTCAATACAGTTAGGACTAATAGTTAGGTTTTGTGATGGAGAATTAGTGAATCGTCATTCACTTACCTTCAATTTATTTGCATGTTAGATTACGACATCCTTTTTCTAGTATGTAAATGTTATTGTTGGATCCTAGCCCTAATTTTTTCTTATTGGGTGATAATTAGGGATTCTTATTCTAATCTATCTTTGTCCTTTCTAGATGTCGAACGCTAACAACGCTGTTGCTAGTTCATTCACGTTGATGAGCCTTTGCCAAAAGGTCACCTTCGATGGAACGGACTTTAGCGAATGGATAAGATACATTCGCACCATTGCTCGCTATGAGGATAAAGAGTATGTCCTCGATGAGAAGCTCGAGAAAATCAACCTCGAAATCGCTACTCTGGCTGAAATTACCGATTTTGAAACTCATGAGCGAGATGCAACGAAGGTACATTGCATCATGATAGCCACCATGAACTCCGAATTCCAAAAGTCCTACGAGGACATATACCCGTACGAGATGCATCAAGACTTATTGGAGAGATACCACCAAAACGCGAGACAAGAGCGTTATGAGATTTTCACCAACATGATTTCCGCTAAGATGGGTCATGGATAATCTCTTACCGTGCACCTGCAAAAGATGCAAAAGGTATGTTGACCACCTTCGCAAGTTAAATGTTGACTTTGGAGAAGAATTGGCGATCGACATGGTGCTTCACTCTTTGCCTCCGATGTACAATCAATTTAGGATGACCTACCACATGAACACAGAGGAGGTCACCCTAAGCAAACTCCAAGGTCTCTTGAGGGTCGCTAAGAGCAACTTCAAAGACAAGTCTGTTGCACCAACTCCCAATCCACCCGCTGCTCCTTTCTTGGCTATTAGTCAAGGAAAGGGAAAGAAGAGGAAGGCTTCATCGAAGAACTATCGCAAGGTTAAAGCCCGAGATGGTGCCTCTTCTAGTGGGACCAAAGTTGATCCCGCTAAGCCCTGTCCTAACCCGAAGGAGGCAGAGTGCCACCACTGCCACAAGATAGGACATTGGAAGAGAAGCTGCCCAGAGTACCTGCAAGCCATCAAGGAAGGAAAGATCAAGCCATCTTTCGCAGGTAAATACACAATTAAATCTAACGATTCTAATCATGCTATTTCTTGGGTTCTTGATACCGGTTGTGGTTATCACATTTGTTCTAATGTGCAGGGACTAAAAAGAAGTAGGGATGTGGAGCAAGGAAGGATCAATCTAATCATGGGGAACAAAAGATCGTCGCCTGTGACCAAGATTGGAGTGTATTCTTTAGTGCTTAGGAATAATTTATGTTTAGATTTGAACAATTGTTGCTATTCGCCAGAAATGGCTAGAAACATCATTTCATTTCATGGTTTATATAGACAAGGCTTTAGATTTTCTTTTATTAATGAGAATGGTTCTATTTTAGCTTATCTAAATGGTGTCTTTTACTTTGAAGCTATACCATGTAATGGAATTTATGAAACTGTTATGATTGTTGATAACTTAGGAAATGATGTTTTGAATATAGATTCTTCCACTAGTATGGATAAAGCATCCTTGTGGCACTGTCGTCTTGGACATGTCAACAAGAAACGCATAGCCCAACTCCAAAAGGATGGAGTGTTGGAGTAATCCGACCTTAGGGAAGATGACACATGCGAGTCTTGTTTACTTGGAAAGATGACTAAATCACCATTCACAAGTATGTGTGAAAGGGGTGAGGGTCTATTGGACCTAATACATACCGATGTATGTGGACCGTTTAGATCAACCATGAAGGATGGGAACCGCTTCTACGTGACTTTCACCGATGATTATAGTAGATATGGATATATCTATCTGATCAAGTAAAAGTCAGAAACCTTTGAAAAGTTCAAAGAGTTTAAGAATGAAGTGGAGAATCAATTGGGCAGGAAAATCAAGATGCTTCGATCCGATCGAGGAGGAGAGTACCTAAGTCTTGAATTCCACGATTATCTCAAGGAGTGTGGAATAGTTTCGCAATTGATGCCTCCTAGGACACCGCAGTTGAATGGTGTGGCAGAAAGGCGTAATCGAACCTTATTGGATATGGTTCGCTCTTTGATGAGTCGTGCTTCACTACCTATCTCTTTTTGGGGGTATGCCTTAGAGACTACCGCCCATATCCTTAATCGAGTCCCTACTAAGAAGGTTGCCAAAACACCTCACGAGATGTGGACAGGGAAAGCTCCCTCGTTGGCACATATCAAGGTTTGGGGTTGCGAGGTTTTCGTAAGACGAGATACTCACGACAAAATCGAACCTCGAAGTGAGCGATGTATTTTCATCGGCTACCCGCAGACATCCTTTGGATATCTCTTCTATAGACCGAAGGACAATGTTGTATTTGTTACGAGGAGAGGAGTTTTCCGAGAGCGAGAACTCACAGGCCAAGGAGACAGTGGGAGGCAAATCGAGCTTGCAGAGATTCAAGAGTCGATAGATGAAGGAACCTCTACCGCTGGCGCTCAACCCGAGGAGGAAACTCCGGTTGAACCGATTGACGAGTCCTTACCTCTTAGACGTTCCGATAGAGTTAGAGTTCATCCCCAGTTTTATGGTTTTACTACCGAAGGGGACACGTATATTAGTGATGGTACACTAGTAAACCTTGATGAACCTAATAGCTATAAGGAAGCCATGGCAGGCCCGAAGTCTGAAAAATGGAAAGAGGCAATGGATAGCGAGATCCAATCCATGTATGATAACCAAGTTTGGAATTTGGTTGATTATGTGCCCGGACGTAAGACTGTTGGGTGCAAATGGATCTTCAGGAAGAAGACCGACGTGGATGGTAAAGTACACACATATAAAGCGCGATTGGTTGCGAATGGCTTTACTCAAACTCCCGGAGTTGACTATGATGAGACCTTCTCACCAGTTGCGAAGATTAAATCTATTAGAGTGATGCTAGCTATTGCCGCATTTTATGATTATGAGATTTGGCAAATGGATGTCAAGACCGCTTTCCTTAACGGAAAGTTGGATGAGGATGTTTACATGGCTTAGCCAGAGGGGTTTGTGGATCCGAAGCATCCGAATAGAGTGTGTAAGCTTAAGAAGTCCATTTATGGACTTAAGCAAGCGTCTCGCAGATGGAATCTTTGCTTCGATGAGAAAGTCAAAGATTTTGGATTTGTACGAAGCGAAGATGAATCATGTGTATATGTCAAAGCCAATGGGAGTATAGTAAGTTTCCTCGTTCTATATGTCGATGACATATTACTCATAGGAAACGACATCCCGATTCTACAGGAGGTTAAGTCCTGGCTCGGGAAGTGTTTTGCTATGAAGGACCTCGGAGAGGCTTCTTACATTTTGGGAATAAGGATAGTAAGAGAAAGAAGTAAGAGACTAATTGGACTTAGTCAGAATACTTACTTAGAGAAGGTATTAAAATGTTTTAGTATGGAAAACTCAAAGAAGGGAGAATTACCGATAAAAAGTAATGCCAAGTTGAGTAAGACTCAAAGTCCGATTACCGAAGCTGAGATAGCAGAAATGAGCCGAGTACCATACGCTTCCGCAGTTGGCTCAATCATGTACACTATGACTTGTACTCGCCCTGATGTAGCCTTTGCTTTGAGCATGGTTAGCAGATATCAAGGGAATCCTGGCAGAGCACATTGGATTGTGGTGAAGAATATCCTTAAGTACCTTCGGAGGACGAAGGAATGATTCTTAGTCCTCGGAGGGAGTGATGACTTAAAGGTGTGAGGGTATAGTGACGCCAGTTTTCAGACCGACAGGGACAACTACCGTTCGCAGTCGGGCTGGGTCTTTACCCTAAATGGAAGAGCAGTGACATGGAAGAGTTCCAAGCTAGAAACCGTAGCTGATTCAACGTGCGAATCAGAGTACATTGCAGCGAGCGAAGCGTCGAAGGAGGCAATATGGCTAAAGAACTTCATCGGTGACTTGGAGTTGTACCTGCCATAAAGGAGCCCATGGAGATTTTCTGTGATATCGAAGGAGCGGTTGACTTGACCAAGGAACCAAGGGATCATGGTAGATCAAGACATATCGACAGAAAATATCACTTCATTAGACATCGTGTAGAAGAAGGAAAACTCATAGTGAAGAGGATATCATCAGAAGATAACCCAACAGATCCGCTTACGAAGGGACTGAGTAGGGTTAAGCACTTGCAGCATGCTAGGAGTATTGGGCTGAAGGATGATATTAGCATAGAATAGATAGTAGTAGAAACGTGTAATAGATAAATGTAATTAACATTTGATGATTAAATAAAGGAGTTTTATTTATGAGTAATGTTACTATCTTATGTTAATTGTTTAACTATTGTTTCACTTTGCATGTTTTGACTTCCAGAATAATTGAGTTTATTAGGAATAATCGAATTGTTCAAAATTTCCACAATCGTTCATATGTTGGAAGTAGATATGAATGAAGATTGTCATGAATTGGTGTGTAGATTGTCTAAATGGTGTTAGACATAGCAAAGGGTTGCTGCAACGTTCATGAGTGCTTATGAACTAGTTTTGAGCATTGGAACAAACCCGTGATTGCTGGAATCACCTTATGGAATAAGATATAAAAGGATGATCGCAAGACGACAATACCATATAGTCTTAAAACCTAGATATATGGTTTGTTATTTGTTGATTAATTGTACATTGATAATGCGAAAACGCATCAGTAACTCGGTGTTATAAAACGCATTGTTGTGTATAGTTGGTTAATGAATAAGTAAATGCATATAAGTCGAAGTTTATCTGTAACTTTTATCTAAGAAGGTAAAAGCGATATCTCGGCCGCTCGATTATTTGATTTGACTTATGTGCCGGGCCCGGTCAGAACTGAATTGATGTGTTCGATTAAGTTCTATGTCAAATAAATCGGAGATCGAGAAACCTAAATGCTTGACTAACCATTCCATAGGATTGTCAGCATGATATCTAACAGAGGACTGTATGATCCCTTATCTAAAGGACAAGATTGATTAGATCAGAGTTTGACAGTGTCTTTGAGAGCTACGATTGCACATCGAATTGTACTTGTGCATATAGTTACTAGACTTATCCAAGTGGGAGACTGTTCGATTAGTGTCTAAGGCTACAACTATATTAGGCAAGTATTTGACCCGGTTGTGCATGGTCCTTTTGGGTTGCCTTCACCATAGCAACTTGATAGGATGATTTATTAAGAAAGAGTAAATATTATTATAAATAATAATAATATTGTTAATATAAGTCATAGAATTAATTAGAATTAATTTGGTCACTTAAAGAGATTAATTTAATAAGAGGGTATAAACTGTCAATTGTTTGATAGTTAAACTTTAGACTGTAAATCCATATAGATATATGATGGACGAATTCTAGAAGCTAAAGGATAGCTAAAATCATCCATGGTGTTATCTAGGAATGGATTTGGATAGCCTTAAGAGAAGATTATCCAATAGGGTTTAGGTTGTAACCCTTAAGAAGTCTACAAGTATAAATAGACCCCGTGGCTAAGGGAATTCGGAACTTCACCAAAAGTAGAGAAGCTCTAGCCAAAATTCCTCCCCTCTCCTCTCTCCTAAATCATCCTCCTTGCTATTTGGTGTTTGTAAGCCATTAGAGGAGTGACAATTGTGACTCTAGAAGCTCCAAGACAACAAGATCAAAAGGGAATTCAAAGGTATGGTTCTAGATCTGTTTCAATGTTGTTATTTAACCTAATTAGCTATTAGAAGTCTTGGATTCAAAGCATGTTTAATTAGAAAGCCTAGATACGAGCATTAGGGTTTTGCATGCGCACATAGGAATGATCTTATGGCTAAAAACCCATCAGTATGCCAGCGTATACCTGGTTATAGTGGTCAGCCTCATGAGTTCTATTCTCTGGGTTCACGAACCTGATGTGCGAGGTGCGAAGGGTCTCCCGGGGAATCTATGGAGTATGCTTCGGTTGGTGGTCATCTTCTTAGAGTATCTGTAGTGTCGTTCACTTCGGTGTCCATCTGACTACGAGGGGTCGGTCAACAGTGCGGGGTACCCTCTCTTGGGTACTTCGGAAGGTTTGAGATAAGAGGGACGATTGACGGATTGCATTATGTTTGATTATTTGTGTTAGGTTTAGATTCAGGAGAACCTTTGTTTGCTGTCATGGCTACGGAGAAAGTTCTGTTTACACAGCACTAAGGATGAACACATGGTTGAACGAAGTCAAACCATGATCGATAGAGTCGTCGAAGTTGGCACACTCCGACATGGCGTATAATGAAGATCGATAGGGTCATGTGCCGAACAGGCACACAAGTTCTAGGCATCTTGGGTTTCGTCCTACGCATCACTACCGCGGATACTTGGACCGATAGAGTCGACGCGGAACTATAGAGAGTTCTAAGTGTTTCCGAATAGAGTACATTTTCGTGAAAGAATTCTCACCAGACATTTCTATAATCGCCTCACATATACTAATCATGTATATTTAAGGTGGGGAGGACTGTTGACTGAGCGACTCCGCCCTAAATCCACAACCAAACGAGGAATAGGAAATGAGGCGGCATTCGCTCACTCTAGGTCTGTCCATCTTAAATATACATGGTCGCAACATATATGTTTAGCCATTATAGTTTTACCTGATGAATTATTAAATCTTATAACAGTGCTGCGACTTTCGCCTTACTGGGAAGAATTTACATGTTGAATTAATCTTTTATTGTTCTTATTTTAGTTATCCGAGATCGAGAGACGTACCAAAATCTAACGAGTTCCTTGCCGCTTCTCCCTAAGCAGTAGTGTCAGGCTCCTTCTGTGTCCTTATTGTTTCCTTTAGCTGGGCAATCCCTTTCGAAGTGTCCAATCGCACCACATAGACGGAAAACTATGCGGGTCGCCACATTGGTGGTTGATGTAATGAACTCAACCGGGGTTCTGCAGACACGAGCAGTATGCCCCAACATGTGGCACCTAGCACAATAGAGCTCTCGGCAGACACCATGATGATGGTAGCTGCACTTGCTGCAGTGGGGAAGGTCTCCTAGGTATGGCCTTCTTGATGTCGGGAGGGAAGGATTGACAGGGGTATAGACTGCCTCAGCTCGTTGCCCATCGGAAGGTCCTTGAGCCGAGGTACTTCCCACCTCTATCTTGAGTTTTCTCTTTTGTGGGTTTGAGTGAGGTTCTTGGGTGGCTGAGTATGGAAGTGTTGGTTGCTGCTGTCCATTGCCAGGATTGGAAATCCCGACCGGGCCCTTGCTAACACTGGCAGTGTTAGCATTCAGGTGAGCCATGACAGCTGCTACGGCTGCTAAGACTGCAGCTTGGAACGTAGCTTCATCGAATAAGAGAGTGGATTTCTTGTTTGAGGACTGGTTACGCTTCTTCGGTGACATGGTTTTCCTACACGGAAAGGAACACAAAGTAATGAGAGACGATGGTTAACCCTGTACATTTCCATCCTAAACGTATTAGGCATAAATTTTCCCGTGCCTCGGGTACTGGTTATCTGAGTGTCGACCTACATCCCTATGATGTAGTCCTGGTAATCAAGGTAGGAGTGTGAGTATCGGAAAAAAGCCATAAGATGCGAGTCATTCCTACTACGTAGGCCTGGCAATCGTGTCGTGTTCGGGTTGGCGTGTCGCGAGTTAGCGGGTTGGCGGGTCAAAATATGCCAACGCAAACACGACCCATTTAAATATACAGGTCACGGGTTGGCGGGTTTGGAACATAAACCCAGATATGACCCACCAACCCATTTATTTATACGGGTTCACAAGTTGGCGGGTTTGTGGATCAGATTTGGGTTTGTGGGTCCAAATGTTAGATATTTAAGTCTTAAACATCCAAATGAAAATTAAAAACATTCATAGAAACATGTTACAGACTTATCCTTATAGGTTACAACTTATGACCTTAGACCATCCACCACGAGTAATAATGTCAAAACAATCAAATGGTCTATGAATAAATGATATATATTATATAATACTTATTAAATATTAATACTTGATACATAAATACATTTAAAAATATAATTATTTTTTATTAAGAATATAAACGGGTTGGCGGGTCAACCCGTTTATTTTTTGAGAAACCCATATATGACCCGTTTAATAAATGGGTTGGCGGGTTGACGGGTTAGCGGGTTGAAAAACTCAACCCAAACCCATTTATTTCGTGTCGTGTCGCGGGTCGTGTCGCATGTCGTGTCGAGAATTGTCAGCCCTACTACTACGTTACCTTTATACTGGGAAAGGTTTCACTCTCCGTTCTGGAAAGATTTGAGAACGGTTCGGAACGAAACTGCAGAAAAAGAGGCTCACAAGGGCAAATGACTAAATTCTCTTAATAGAGATGCGGGGATTCGCCCTAGTCGTGTATTTGGCAACAGGAAACGACGATTTACCTAACACATAGCGTGAGTAGTGTAACCACTAACTCACTAAATTGTATTATTTTATGGGTGTATTAGTGTGACGACACGAGGAAAAAGACACTTCTCGGGTTCCATGTACTGGCTCCCTCGGTCTGCCTCGTATCTTTGACTGGAATCGGCGTTGGTTTCCTTCGGGTAGTTTCCTAGGGTTCTCTTCTCGTATGGACATATTTGAATTTCTACTCCGCCTTCCTTCTGATTCCAACTCTGGGTGTCATCACTTCATGATGGATGACTGAGAATCTCCGAAGTTTAGGCGAATTCCTCACCGATGTCCCTAAAAGAATATGGGCAATTGGTGCATTCAATAGTCTCGACCCAGATCATTTATTTCCGAACAGGAAATCTTCTCAATGAACTTCTTCGGGGTCGGAATCAACTCTTCTGTCAAGCACTGAAGTGGGTAGGGTTTTCTACAGGGTTCGTGCGAGAATGGAAATGTCTAAAGAATTGTAAGAGATTATTAACATTTCACTAGATGATCCATATCGAGTCCTGCTACGATTACACAGGGTATACAAATCATATATAGCTTATATCCGATAGGCCTTCGAATATGTGATACTACTCTAGATCCACATCCAAACAAGGAAAAGGAAATAGGGCGAAACCACACATTCTTAGCTTATGGGATCCTTATTATATATATACCCTTGGGAGTACACCCTCTGTAGTTGTAGGTATGTCAATAAGGATCTTTTAGTTATTCACGCAAGGTTGTTTATGTGTTCTAAAACACCCCTATGGTATTTTAATTCTTGTTTGGTTCATATCTTTGGATTATGATTCTGGGTTTAGGGTGAATCTTTTAGCGTTCTAAAATACTCCTATAGTATTTTAACTTTATGTTTGGCTCTAACAGTCCTAGTTGGTAAGTTTCAGACTTGTTGCACACCACTATCACTCCCGAGCACACGTTCAACGCATCTCGAATAAATGTAGTTGATCAGGTTACATTTATTCCAGCTTACGATTACATAACTGCCTAGGTTTGACTGTAGGGTTCAACATCCGAAGACTTTTATTACTTTTCTTCTTGTGATACTTTTGTTCAAGTGTTTAGATTCTGGATGTTATTATACTTTGGTAAAATATGGTTATATTTTAAAGTATAATTCTTGGTTAGAGTGTTTTATCCCTTTCTGTTTATAGGTTGTATATCTTTTATGAATTGATATACTTAGCTCACTATAAACAATGCTCTGATACCAATCTGTCACACCCCAAAACCGGAACGGCGGAAACGTTCTGGGGTGGATCACGTCATGTCAAGTATCACAACACATGCATTATAGTAATCAAAGTACAACAAAAAATTGCATTAATAGTAATAGTTTCACATGGTTTACATTACAACATATTAAAGTGTACAAACAAATATAATAAGAACAACATGGTACTAAGCTATCTTCATCAACAGCTCCGGGGATGTACCTGTCTAATTGCTGACCTGAGAATACAAGTTATTTGAAAAGCGAGTATCAGCATTTTTACAAATGCTGGTGAGTTCATAAGTATTTAGTGACGTTTCAATAAAATAACTTTAATAAGTAGTAGTTTAAGTGTTTTCTGTGTATTAGAGTTCTTCCCAGAAAATCCTATATTTTCTTTAAGAAAAGCAGCCTTCTACCAAGACTGGTCAGTGTTATGTGGTAAAAAGTAGTTTTCCCTAAATTGCTATCATTATCAAAATACTGAATTTGATTATTGAGGAAAGCAAACAACATCAGGGAATAACATATGCCTCAACAGTGAGGACTGCTGACTAAGGCAAGGAATCATAGACTACAGGAGAATATCGAACTAACAAGACGCCTGGTTCAGTCTAACAAGTAGAGACTCAGACCCCAGAAAGTACCAAATGAAAGGTACAGCTGGTAAGGTCTAAAACAGTGAAAGACAGACCCCAGACAATATCAAATGAAAGATACGTCTTGTAAGGTCAAAAATAGTGAAAGACAGACCCCAGACAATATCAAATGAAAGATACGTCTTGTAAGGTCAAAACAGTGAAAGACAGACCCCAGACAGTATCAAATGAAAGATACGTCTTGTAAGGTCAAAACAATGAAAGACAGACCCCAGACAGTATCAAATGAAAGATACATCTTGTAAGGTCAAAACAGTGTGACTCTGAAAAATGAGTTATCAGCATACAGTGTAGATTGCCGGTGAAATACCGTTACCTTAAGGCCAAAAAATTATAAGGTAACCCGGGATACTCATAACCATACTGACTAGAGTTCCAGACGCCCTACAAGCGTCTATAAGATGTGACATTTGTCACCCATTGGCTTGGTAGGCCGGGACTGTAGCTAGCAGTCTGGGTGCGGGGTTGTTAATCCTGTATAGATCTATACACACAATGTCCGCTCTCCCTACAAGAGACTCTGGTTACCAACTAGACGATGGAGAAGGCCGTGTCCTGAAGATGCATCCCAAATAGTGGGTAGAGACTTCCAAATAGTGGGTAGTGTGTAAGTGTTGAACTAGAGGTAGAGACTTCCCAATAGTGGGTTTCTAATGTAAGTATAGACTAGAGGTAGAGACTCTTAACTGAACTAACTAGAGAATTCCTATATGTCCATACTCATATACATAATATATAACTAATGAATCAAACGACCTTCGGACGGCCATCCGATCCCACCAGACCACATCTCAACGAAGAAAAGGAAATAGGGCAGACGAGCCTTCCTAAGTCTTTCAATCATTACTTATATGTACCTATATAAGCACATACATACATCTAACTACGACTGAGTGTGTATCAAGTAGAAGTGATCTTTGTGAAGTAGAAGTGTCTAACAAGTGAAGTAGAAGCGGTCGCAAGTGAAGTAGAAGTGTCGAACAAGTATAAGCGTATCACGAAGTAGAGGCGACAATAAGTGAAGCAAGAGCGTATCAAGTATAAGTGAAGTAGAGTCGATATCAAGTATAAGCGAAGTAGAATCGTATCTCTAAGTAAAAATGTGAATAAGTATAAACGTCCATCAGGTACAAGTGACCTCAAGTATAAGTGAAAGCGTTACAGAGTAGGAGTATAAAATAAGTATAAGCGAAGTAGCCTTATTTAACAAGTAAAGTATACGTCGAAAAAGGGAATCTTTGATGAAAAACCTTTATGTCCAGAGGAAATCCCAAATTGTATTCTTTTGTAAAATATGTTTGAAAACCTTAGAAAATCTTTCATAAACCAGTTTAGAATGAATCTTGTTAAAACAGTATAAGTAAGAGTTTTGAAACAATTGAAAACCTTTTTGAAAACCATTCTAGTGTCCTACTCGATAAAACAGTGTACAATGTGGTAAAATCTGGTGCATGCGGGTTATTAATCACATGTGATTGATATGATAACTGGCATGTTTAACTTGTATTCCTCCCTATAAAACATTTAAAAACATTAAAAGGTTCATTCAGGGGTATGAACTCACCTGGTGTAAGTAGGTCCGACAAAGGTGCCGTTTGGGCGTTCGGTGTCACACAAGGACTCGAACACACTCAATGACCTATATAACATATGATAACATATGTTCACATACAATTAGTATATTTAATACTAATTAAACATGTATACAAACACAAAGGAGCAGAAAACACTTTGGCTAAGTGATTGGGTGTCTCGGGTAGCGTTTAAGGGTGTGTATGGCTAAGGAATGGAGTTTACTCTCCAAGATTAAACCCTTAATATGATGTTTACGGCCCAGGGACTAATCACCATGAGTTTACGGCCGTAAACTCATGGTGATGGGTTCTAGGGTGTTTAAGGCTTCTAGCTTGTTCATGGGATTTTTCTAAGCACTTTTCATAAAAGGCATGAGTGGGTTTGAGGCTTCTAAGGGCATTATCTATGAGTTTACGGCCAAGGGACCAATCCTAAGGGAGTTTACGGCCGTAAACTCTCATCCTTAGAGTTTTGTGAAGTTTAAAGCCCCTAATACCTTGCTAGCAATTTATAATGAAGTGTGATGCTATTTTGGGGGATTAAAACTATCATTTGGATGAGTTTTGGGGAGTTTACGGCCCAGACACTTGCTTGGTCCGTAAACTCCTTTTTATCCCTCCATTTCTTGTGTTTAAGTCCTTGTTTCAATCCAAGTATTTTATAGAAATAGTCTAAGGCCATTTCGGGGGCAAAAACCAACATTTGGGCATGTTATGGGGAGTTTACGGCCTTGACATGTGTCTGGGCCGTAAACTCCATGTTACCCCATATTTCCTTGTGTTTAAATGATTTAAACCCACAATACCAAGTCCCTAATTTATGTGTGAAGCCTAAGGGTGGTTTGGGAGTGTATTTGGGACATTTAGACAAGGTTTAGAGGTGTTTACGGCCTAAGCAAGTGGTTGGGCTGTAAACTCTCTTTTATGCCCCAAAATGATTGTTTTAAATGTGCAAACACTCCTAGGGTAATTCCTATATTTATTTCCAAGCTTTTAGGGACTTTTGGGGGTCATTTTGGCCTTTATTTTGGGGTTTACGGCCTAAGGAGGAGCTTAGGCCGTAAACTCCATTCTAACAGCTTCTAAGTCCAAATTTTTAGCCATAAACACAAATCAATATGTTTAAAATAAGCTAGGGTAAGCGAACTTACAATTTGGAAGCGTTTGGTTGCGGATTTGGGGCGAAAACGGGTCTAGAGAGAGAGTGTAGAGAGAGAGTGTAAAAAGTCTCCAATGGACTCCATTCACCCTTATATAGGGTTTTGAGTCGGGGCTCGGTGGAATTCTACCCAATACTACCATTAAACGGGGCTTTTGGTCGCACCCGATTTAGTGGTCGTAATAATAAAAACGAGCTTTTCCTATTAAATGGAACTGTGTGACCTGTGTTTTATTTCCTTTTATCACGACTTAACGGCATTTTAAATGTAAACAATTGGGATGTTTATTAAATTGACGACTTCTAATTAACGGAACTTTTATACAGTGGAATATCCCGTTAACGGTAACGGGGAAATGTAACGGAACAACTTGGGTTGTCACACAATGTCACTCGTAGGTTCGATTTTGGCTAGAAGGGTTACACAAATATAGTGTAGAATTCCAAGAGTTACATGTAACCCTAATTCTTACACTTAGGCTTATGACCCATAACTTATATGGACTAATAATTTATGGACTTTTACATAAGCTTAGCCTATTACAAATTAATCATAGATCATTAGCCCAAACCATATGTCTCAGTGATTTATATAATCAGTCCCCGTTAATTTAATTAGTCTCTTTTGATCACTAAATTAATTCCAAATCAATTCTTCATCAATACTACTTAAATAATATGATTTCTCAATTGATATATTATACTTATAATATATTAATAAATCACAAATAACATCTTACTTAAATATCTATCCTATCAGATTGTCCTGATGAAGGCAACCCGAATGGACCATGCTACTATCGGGTCAAGTACATACCAATTATAGTTATGGGCTTAGACACCTAATCCAACGGTCTCCCACTTGGATAAGTCTAATAACTATAATTGTAAGTACGACTTCAAAACCCAACTAGCAATCGTAGCTCTCAAAAGTCGTTGTCGAACTCTGATCAATAACGCGTCCACTAGATAAGGGATCATGTATTCCTCCATTCTAGATACCGTATGAACTGAGACATGGATTATAATCATTCTCTCTGTTCATGTGTTGTTTCCCAATTTTCGTTTTATGACGACTGACTATTTGAACAAATCAAATCAGTCTAGGCTTGCCCAAGCACTTAGGGTGTCATCACTAAATCATCGAGGGGCCCACAGATATCGCTTTTGTCCCATATTGGGTAAAAGGAACGGATAAAATTTGACTCATATGCTTGCTCTATTTACTCATCAAATCACACACAACAATAAAAGGTATTATCGTCTGGTGCGTTTACATATGTCAATGTGCAATCGACTTGTAAACTACAACTCACATGTTTGTGTTTCAAGAATATAAGATATTATCGTCTCATGAGCACTCGCGATAAAATCTATGAAGTGATTCAAATGAGCGTGGGTTGAGTCTAATACTCAAATCTTATTACAGGAGTACTCAAGAATACTACAACAAACTTGTCTTATATCTAAACACCTTTAGACAATCTACAGACCCATTCATGACAGTCTAGCTTCAATACCTACTTCCAACGTATGATCGACTTTTCTTAATTGACCCAACAAGCTCCCCCCTAAAAAGTAGCTGGCTCTTCTTGTTGATCTTCATTGGGAGATTTGCTTCAGCATTTATCTTCAAATTCTTCACAACTTCAAGATGAACTTGATGAATCTTCAATGAATGACTTCATCTTGAGCACTTGAACTTTTCTTCAAGATTTGATGCACATTGGGTGAGGAGGCTTGACGTATTGATTCTTGAAAGATGGCGCTTTCAGCTTGAGAATCTTCAGAGAGAACATCAGAGAGAACTAAACTTCTAGATCAATTCAGCAGGTACAATGATAGCAGCAGACTGATTGAGGAGTCTTCAATGCAATCCGTCACATAATCTTCAATTTCTGTTTCACCTTGCTTCTGGGGTTGAAGGATTGAATGTTGAAAGAATGATCTTCATTTCTTGATCCTTTGAATGAGAATTCTTTGATGCTCACGGACGAAGCCTTGGCTCATAAATCTTCGACACAAACTCCATGAGTCTCATCTACACCTGAAATCACTTTTCAAGACAAAACAAAACTAAAAGAAAACTTAGCACACAAATTAAAACAGAAACAAAAATATTTTTGGATTTTTTTTTTGATTTTTCTGAACAAGAAAGAAAACCTTTTTTTTAATTTTCTGATTTTTGTTTGGTTTTTAAAATTTTTTAATTCTCCCCTATTATTTAAATTAGAAGAACACTATGAACAAACTTAACAAAAACAAAAACAATAGCTAACTTTAAGAGTGATTTGGGATCAAAGTTGTTGAATAGTCTTATTCCACTTGTCGGTACCCTTATCTTCACATCTTCGTCTGATCGATCACCAGTATTGTGGTCCACTTAAACACGAAAAATTTGTGACAATTTTGGACAATTTTACCAATGACATGATACATGCATATATCTAATTGTAACTTTATTATCATGATTGGCCCTAATTCTTAAATAAATTTTTCTTATGAGCATTTAACTGACTACAACCAGGGATATTGTTGTCCACCTAAATCGAGCAGCGAGATCTACAGACAATCTGTATGTGTTCAATTTTTAAGTGTACTAGAACATGTTTCCCGCTTCCTGATATGCCCTAGCCATCAAGAACTTTCAGAGTACTCCTTACACCGGGTGAGCAGACAACCATTTAGAGAGAGGATAGATTCAGAATTCTATTACTTATTACTTCAGAGGGGTTGAGAAGTAGAAGGTTGCATATGCTGTGTACCAGGTCGGATTAGAAGTCACGCAAAGGAGACAACATATGGCTAACAGATTATTTAGAATTAATAATCTTAACTAAGTTGTAGTATATGTTACAAGGATTCCGTACATATAAAGAATGCCGAAATCCGAGTTATAACGAAGAAGTTATGACCAGTCGAAGTTTCGCGACAGAACCGGCACGACACAGCGCGACGTAAAAAGTGAATTTACGTTAGAGTGATATTTAGCCGAAGCAATCTAAATGAGAATCAAAGATCTCATTGTTGGTATCGAAGCGATAAAAAGTTAGGCAAGAACGGACGTCAAACGAAGAAGTTATGAATTTATAACGAAAGTTTCTGCCCCGGCCTATTAAAAATAAATAATAAAAATAAAGTCAAAATTAGTGGACGGAGTCTAAACGAAAGTTGTAGAGCGTAGTCTCACCTACGCGTGGATATAAAGAACGTCGAAAACGGAGTTCGTATGAAGAAGATATGAATTTCGGAAGTTTATTAAATATTTTGTATTTAATTTTAATTAGAAAATCCGGTATTATTCGAGGACGAGTCATCGGACTCATCCGAAGTACGCCCCGCGTACTCCGAAGAGTGTCGACACTTCGGATGACGCATGCAGTGACGCTTTCGGAGGCCTGTACGCCCCGCGTACTCCGAGGCTCCAGCCTCCTATAAATAGGATGCGAGGGCAGCCGACCCAATTGCCAATTTTCTCTCTTCTCTCTCCCGTTTTGCATCGTTTTGTGTGCCAGAAATATCCCGAAGCCCCGGTATTATTCTCAAGCCCCGAGGCAAGTCCCGAGATCCCGAAGATCCCGAGAAGTACGGTTCCAGAGCCGAAGCTTTGCCCGCGAGAAGTTCGATTTTTGAAGAGATCTTCCAGATCTGCTGAGGATTACTACTTCTGCAAGTCGTAGTGCTGTCCGATCATCTTCTGATCAAGTGAGTGTATACTACCTTTCATAAACACGATAATAATACAAGTATGGTTTAAGTGTATTAAGTATATTGTTGTTTATATGTGTGAGTGTGTGGTCACTTTCTTCTAACACATAAATATTAAGTATTTGCTATGAAATACGTGTTACGTGTATAATATTTTGTTGTTTATTTGAGATGATTATGGAACGGGTGAATTATATAAGTTTTAATGAGTTAAACTATATACGTATTTTGTATCTAAAGATATGTTGGGTAGAACATGAGTAGATGAGGTTGTTGGTAGGTGATAAAAGGTGGGTTGGACCATGAGATAAAAGAATAAAGAGATAAACTTGTTTTAGATCTAGATGTATGGATCAGATCAAAAGGTTAGTTTTAGATCCGAGAGTATGGATCAGATCAAGAGATTAGTTTTAGATCCGAGAGTAGGGATCAGATCAGGAGGTTAGTTTTAGATCCGGGAGTACGGATTATATATTTTTTTGAATTACGTGTTCATTCGATAATGTATCATGTGTATAGTCCCTTTCATAAACACGGGTATAATACAAGTATTGTTTGAATGTATTAAGTATATGTTTGGGTGAGTGTGTGGTTACTTTCTTCTAACACATAAATATGAAGTATTTGTTATAAAATACGTGCTATGTGTTTATATATTGTTGTTTATTTGAGATGAGTGTGGAATGGATGTTTTATATAGTTTTTAAATGAGTTAAACTGTATATGTATTTTATATCTACAAATATGTTGGGTAGAACATGGGTAGATGAGATAGTTGGTATGTGATAAAATGATGAGGTATGAAAGATGATTAAGAATGATATTGGTAGATGCACCAATTAGAGAATGTCATAATGCTAGCAGATGCGCTTAAGCATAGTATTGGTAGATGCACCAAATAGAGAATGACATAATGCTAGCAGATGCGCTTAAGCATAGTATTGGTAGATGCACCAATTAGAGAATGTCATAATGCTGGCAGATGCGCTTAAGCATAGTATTGGAAGATGCACCAATTAGAGAATGTCATAATGCTGGCAGATGCGCTTAAGCATAGTATTGGTAGATGCACCAATTAGAGAATGTCATAATGCTAGCAGATGCGCTTAAGCATAATATCGGTAGATGCACCAAGTAGTGAATGTCGTAATCCTGGCAGATGCGCTTATAGGATAATGTCGGCAGATGCTCCAAATATAGATTGTCATAATAATAGCAGATGCGCTTATAGAGTAATCTTGGCAGATGCGCTTATAGGATAATGTCGGCAGATGCGCCAAATAGAGATTGTCATAATAATAGCAGATGCGCTTATAGAGTAATCTTGGCAGATGCGCTTATAGGATAATGTCGGCAGATGCGCCAAAAAGAGATTGTCATAATAATAGCAGATG
This sequence comes from Lactuca sativa, assembly GCF_002870075.4. Classification (NCBI taxonomy): domain Eukaryota; kingdom Viridiplantae; phylum Streptophyta; class Magnoliopsida; order Asterales; family Asteraceae; genus Lactuca; species Lactuca sativa. Next base: position 3,798,670 of record NC_056625.2, on the reverse strand, counting down.
CGCTTATAGGGTAATCTTGGCAGATGCGCTTATAAGATAATGTCGGCAGATGCGCCTAAAAGAAAATGTCATAAACCTGGCAGTCGCGCCTCACAGTGTATGACGTAATCCTGGCAGAGGCGCTTAAAGGATGATGTTGGTAGATGCGCCTTAATGTAGCAATAGATTTTGTGCTAATTCCTTGGGTCAATCCTAGGAATGGATGAATGACGGGTAGTTGAATTCTTAGGGTAAAATCCTAAGAAATAAAGAAGATAATGGGGATGGGTAATTGGGTTGATTGTTGATGATTGAATATAATAATTATATTATTGTGGGTTGAAAACCCTATATGCTCACCAAACTCCCAAGCCTGACCCACTCAGTTTTCTTTGCATTACAGGTAATGACTCAAGAGTATAAGTTGGTGGACTTGACGAGAGGTTTTGGATTATAGATCAGTAGTTATAAATAACTATTGTAAGGTCTATTTTATATTGTTTATGCTTTTGGTCTGTATCAGAACATGACATCCCGAGGTTTTATTAGTTAATGGAAATACATTCTCTTTGAGAAATGTTTTTGTAACGCCTGTGTTTCCGGGCTTTCCATTTTTAGCAATGTAATAGTCTAGGTTAACCTTTGTAACCCGTTTTGAAATAATAAGAATCTATTATTTGAGTATTATGTGTTTTGTGCTTAATTGCTTAATTATGTGGCCTGATTTATTAAGAATGTAAAAATAAGCGTCAAAATTTAAGTGTAAAATGAACTTAAAATCTTTGGTTAATGTTGTAGTAGTTGAAACGAGGTTTTCGAATATATATAGAACGCCCATATCTGACTTCGTATGAGGAAGTTATGATTTATCGAAGTTTCGACTTAGCGGTGTGCAGCCTGAAATACTCAATTTGAGATCGAGCGGCGTTTAGCCGAAACAATCTAAATGAGAATCGAAGATCTCATTGTTGGTATCGAAGCGATAAAAAGTTAGGCGAGAACGGACGTCAAACGAAGAAGTTATGAATTTATAACGAAGTTTTTCTGTCGTGGCCTATTAAAAATAAATAATAAAAATAAAGTAAAAATTAGCCGATGGAGTCTAAACGAAAGTCGTAGAGCGTAGTCTCACCTTTCCGTGGATATAAAGAACGTCAAAAACGGAGTTCCTATGAAGAATATATGAATTTCCGAAGTTTATTAATCATTTTGTATTTAAATTAAATCATTAATCCGGAAGCATTATCCGAAGGCGAGTCATCGATCTGATCCGAGGTACGCCCAGCGTACGCGGGTACGCCCCGCGTACTCCGAAGAGTGTCGACACTTCGGGTGACGCATGCAGTGACGATTTCGGAAGCAGTACGCGCTGCGTACTGCAGTACGCCCCGCGTACTCCGAGGCTCCAGCCTCCTATAAATAGGATGCGAAGGCAGCCGAGTCTTTTGCCAATTTCTTCTCTTCTCTCTCCCATTTTGCATTGTTTTGCATGCCAGAAATACCCCGAAGCCCCGGTATTATTCTCTAGCCCCGAGGCAAGTCCCGAGATCTCGAAGATCCCGAGAAGTGCGGTTCCCGAGCCGAAGCTCTGCCCATGAGAAGTTCGATTTTTGTGGAGATCTTCCAGATCTGCTGTGGATTACTACTTCTGCAAGTCGTAGTGCTGTCCGATCATCTTCTGATCAAGTGAGTCTATACTACCTTTCATAAACACGATAATAATACAAATGCGGTTTGAGTGTATTAAGTAAATTGTGGTTTATATGTGTGAGGGTGCAGTTACTTTCTTCTAACAAGTATCTATGAAGTATTTTATGCGATATACTTGCTATGTGTATATTTTGTGATTGTATGCGTGAATGGATATTCACTTTATTCCATCTCATAGATCTGAATTGCTTTCTATGAAATACGTGTTATGTGGTATGCCTCATCTGTTATATGGAATATATATTGAATGAAAATGATATACAAGTTTTAAACTATGTATGAAAATATATTCTTATCTACTAATATGTTGGGTAGAACATGGGTAGATAGTTGGTGTGTAATAAACAGATGAGAGGCCTCGATGTTGTTGTTGTTGTTGATCTAGTTATTCAGCGGAGTATGGATAACGACCACGGACTCTTTCTAGACAGTCCAGTGGAACGCTAGCAGGTTCATAACCTGTAGGTGTTGTGAACGATGTGTTCACCGGTGTACTCTATCCCCCTCATGGTTGCCTTTAGGATATCTATTGTTGAGGAAACCCCTTCGCAGTGATGTCCGTCCCGATGAAAATCCTAGACTAGGTCCCTTGAGATAGTTGTTGTTTTAGGGTCGTAAAGTGAGGATAACGGGAATGGGTAATCGGGATAGTGATTGGTTGGTGAAATTAAATATAACTTATTTATTGTGGGTTGAAAACCCTATATGCTCACCAGGCTCCTAAGCCTGACCCACTCAGTTTTATTCGTATTACAGGAAGTGGCACAAGGGCGTAAGATGGATGGATCATCTTGTTGTTTTGTTTACAAGTCTGTATATGTATATATTTGTTGAATGACTTGTAATGTTTATCGTTTATGCTTCATGATCTGTATCGGAACATGACATCCCGAGTTTTGATTATATAATGAAATGCATCTCTTGATGAAATGCTTTGATAAATATTATTTTATCATGTTTTGTTTTGGGAACAAATTCCGCAACTCTTTCAAATCAAAAGGATTTACTCTGAAATTATTTAAAAGCATAAATGAAAATCGGTCTTTTCTGGACGAGATTTTGGGGATGTCACAGTTTTGATAAATGGTTATCATATTTTATTTTGGGAACAAATTCCGCAACCGTTTTCTTTAAACGATCACTATGATTTATAAAACAAAGCATAAACAAATCGGTCTTTTCTGGCCGTGAAATTGGGGATGTCACATATTTCACATATATAACTTGCAGAGAAATAGAGTTGCATATGTTGTGTACCAGGTCGGAATGGAAGTCACGCAAAGGAGACAACATATGACTAACAGACGAAAAGAAAGAAAATGATATTCTACAGACCTAATTTATCGGAATTTACTAGTCGCCCCATCCAACCGGAATTAAGGACAGAATCCGCACATCGAGGAAAAATTAAACCACGGTTCCAAGTACGGGTTATTTAATGTGACCGGTAGGTTCCCATGTATATCTCCCTGCTCAACCTATCCAAGCGTCATGACATCAGGTTAAACAGATCTAACTAGGTCAAAATTTGCCAAGTCCTTAAATTCATTAGGTTCAACTCTCCCTAGTCAAGTCCATTTAAAATCTTTCGTGCCTACCAATGCATCGAGCACAGAGCGTAGACAATTCAACTTAGGTACGTTACGCAGATTCAGATTGCCCGTTATCACTTGCTAATTTCATTTCCCGAAACATCACCCTCAAGTTTTCTTTTCATTTACACCATATTTTTTTCGAATTTTCTGATTTTGTAATGTTTTTGGATTTTTTTTTAATTTTCTAATTTTTGTTTTGTTTTTATTTCTCCCCCTAAATTTTTGCATAGGAGAGAAACGAAAGTAAATGCGCAAATTTAAACTATCCTAAAACAAAAATTAGTCTTTAAAGTGAATCAGCTTAAGAAAAACTCAAGAGTATAGAGAAGAAAACGCAAACTGTAATTCACCGATTGAATCTGCATTCAGAAGGTCTGAGAACAGCAAGCATAACCTCAGAACAGATCCGAAAATTCTTCATATCATTAAGCACTAACCCCATTTGTGATCTCTTCCTTTCTTCCTTTCCCGCAAAAGGACACATACTCCCAAACAATGTTCTAAGTGTTGTATAGTTGAGAGATGTCCCCAATCATATGCCAGGAGCAACCACTACCAACAAACCAAAGTCTGATGATATGCCTCCATAGCTGCTCCGACACAGAGCGGGATCAGTTGGTATTTGGAACCCAGTCCATTTTGAAACTGGGTCGACCTTTGTCATCAACGCACGATACCCTCTCCCATGACATATCCTGCTTGTCACAAACAGAAGACGATGAAATATTAGAGTCATTAGAAGATTTAGGAGATTGAGCCTTTGCTACCCATTGGTAGTTGGGTTTAACCAATTTCTTTTTCGATCCGATGGGTGCCTCGACACTTGCTTCGGAACTTGAAGTCGGCCGCCGAGATGACTTTGACCTAACCGGTCTTGGCTTCATAGGAGCATCTCTTGAACTAGACTTTTGGGCCAGCATTCCCTTGTTGTTCTTTAGAGTTGGATGCTTGGTCTTGGGAGTTGGATACTTGGCCTTGGGATTCGGATTCTTTGCCTTGTGGGTTAGATTCTTGGCCTTCTGCGCATTCCAGTCACCATTTTCTGAACGTGACCTGGAAGGGTTTCTTTTGAAGTATCTCCCACTTGGCGTGTTTTTCCATCCTTGTGCATAGTAGGGAACATACGCGCGATTTGGACAGTTTTTGGCAATGTGTCCAGGTGTTCTCAGTGAAAACAAGTCTTTTTCTTCACTGTGAAGTTATTTATTCCTGCCCCTGGTGGCGTATCCTTGCCTTATCTCTTATTTTTCCCACACGCACAGTTGCAACAGGCACTCTGTTTAGCTTGAAATGGTGGCCTGTATTTACCAACGACAGGTTGATTAGAAGCAACAGATTTAGAGTTCAAGGGGTCGTTTGTTTGTTCAGAAGAACTCTCCTTGTTCTCATCCTCTGCTACTTTGCCTGCACAAGAAGTAGCAACATTAGTATCTTCAATATTAATAACTCCTCTTGACACAAATCCAGCTTGTTTTCCATATTGAAGATGTGCCTCCCTGGCAATTTCTTCCTGTGTCATAGGGATGGATGTGTAGTTATGATTGAAAGGTGGAGGAACACTATCATACCCTAGACCCTTGTTTTGATTTTCTTTGAATTTTAATTGGGTTTCATATAAGGACTCGACTGTCTGACTTGACGCAGTATAATTTTTGAAACTGACATTAGTTTTTCCACACTTGATTTTTAAAGCGTCAAGTTCTTCAGTTACAGCAGCAAGTTGTCTCTTAACATAATCATAATTTTCACACTTGTTGCTATACTCTTCCTGAAGTTTCCTAAAGTCCTTGGTTTTTGCTTTTAACTCAGCCTTCAGGGGTTTCTGTCCTTTCCTGAGTTGATATCCTTCATATCTCAGGTCATCAACTTCTCTTTTAAATATATCAATTTGTTCCCGAAGAAATTTAATCGTAGCTTCACAAGCTGGAGTACATGTAACTTCAGTGACCGAAATGTTTTCAGAACTCATTGTTTCTCTACACTTCAAAGCATCAAGTTCTTGAATTATATCAGCAAGACTAAGATGATTGAGATCTTTTGTCTTCTTGATGATGGCCACGTTCATATCCCACGATTTCAGAAGTGAATTCAATAGCTTTTTGTTTATCTCAGATCTGGACAAAAAGATCCCAGCTATATTCATCTCAGTAGTGAGTGTAGTAAATCGTTGCAACCGAGTTTCAAGGGTTTCTCCAGGGATATAATCGAAAATATTGAAATTTTGTCTTAACATATCCTGACGACTCTCTTTCATGTTTTCAACTCCATCGTAGACCTTAAAATCAATTAAAAAACACAACTAGAAGCCAAAATCAAACTTAAAAGTCAAACCCTTTGATTATAAACATCAAAAGTCAACCTTAAAAGTCAAATTTAAAAAGTTAAACTCAAAAGTCAAACTTAAAAGTCAAACCGAAAAGCTAAATTTGAAAATTTAAAAGTTAAACGAAAAATTCAAAGTTTTAAGTCAAAGGTCAAACTTGGAAGTCAAAGTCAAAATAAAAAAATCAAAAATAAAAGTCAAAAATAATTTTTTTTTATTATTTTTTATTATATTATTATTATTATTATTATTATTAATTTTAATTTTTTTTTTTAAAAAAAGATGAAAAAGGAATTTAAAATTAAAAAAAAATTGAATTTTGGGCTAAAAGTGTAAAAAATGTGAAATTAGGAACGAAAGGAACAGGTTATGTTTTAAGTTTCGAAGAGAGGAAACAAAAGACTTGCTAGCCGAGTTGGTAAGGCGCTTCTGTTCTTAACCTGGAAGTCGTTGGTTCGATCCGCAGCAACTCCGCTTCTGGTTCTTATTTTTTATATGCGAGGCTGCTGAGTGCGGTGCTGCTGAGTGTGAAGCTGCTGAGTGCGAGGTGCGAACCGGAAACGATGCTGAGCAGTAAACTCCGAGCTGCAAGCTCGGGACGTAAACGTGCGAGGCCTTGGATCGTAACCTCTGACCGCGAACTCCTCGGACCGCAAATACCAGCCGCAAACACTTCGGAAACCCTAGCTGCTGGCCGCCACCCCCTCGCTGATTATGACCAAAAACACCGGTTTTCGACTTTGAAGCTCCAAAAGTCGATCAAAAACCCTTTTTTATCAAAAACACGAAGAACAAACCCCCCCTTATTTTTCAGAGATCTATCCAAAAACGCAAGAATATTTCGAAAATAAGATCAAATAATGCTCCAAATCAGACAAAATTGACTGATACAACTTGGCTCTGATACCAATTGTAAGTCCCTAATCTGCCTGTGTATCAATCAGATCTGTTTGATGGTGTGGAATCCCAATCAAACGGATGATGTCAGATCAAAAAGAAGAAAAAGGAGAAAAAGAATAATATGAATCTTCGTATGAATTGATATGAATTAAAGTTTCAGATACAAAAGATTCACACAAAATGCTCTCTGACCGTAAACTCTCTTCTCTCTGGCCGTAAACTCCTTAGGGTTCATCAATCTCTACTCCTCACCCTAACACCTATATTTATACTTGGAGAATATGGGCTTGGTGAACATGGGCCGTAAATGGGTTTACGATCGTAAGGTGTTTACGGCCGTAAACTCAACCGTAAACAAGACCGTAAACTCCAAAAGTATTACGGAAAAATACAATTGCCCAGAAAAGCAAAGTATAAACCATATTTTGACCCAACAAAGGTGTTTCATCAGATCATCCAAGGAGTAGTCCTCAGGTTTGTGCATCATTCTCTTAAATAAGTCTTTTCACGAGGGTGGTTGAAACATCCCAAAAACACGGTCCAAAATTTTCATTTTTAAATCACTCATAAAACATAAATACCATCACCGTAGTATAAAACCATAGACCATTTATCTCAAATCTCATAAAATATGTCAACATATCACAAGCTCATGTAAATTATCAAAGTTAACTCCCAGGCTAAGAAAACTGTGGCGTGTGCCATGTGATCATCCCGAGCCCTTCTCTTTGCTAGCTAAAGTACCTGAAACCAAAACTGAAACTGTAAGCACGAAGCTTACTGAGCTCCACCCCCCCCCCCCCCCCAAACTACCACAGACCATACACATAACATATAAAACATAAAACAACTATGCGAAACCGCCCAGCTGCATCGGGACGAACCCGACATCGGCTTACCCAACATCAGACTCCTGTCCGGCATCGGGCTCACCCCGTATCCAACCGCATTGGGCATCGGGCTCACCCCGACATTAGGCTTGCCCCAGCAGTAGGCTTACCCCGACACATACACAGCATAACATACATCATAAACACATAACATAATCACATAACCTGCATCGGGCTTGCCCCGACATCAGACCGGAGTCCGAAACATTTAACATATAACATACAAACTAGCATACATCAGGCTAGCCCCAGAACACATAACACATAACATATAAACTAACATACATCGGGCTTGCTCCGGAATCGTACCAAAGCCCGGAACACATAACGTATAACATGCATGAATCTAAAGACATCACACATGCATAACTACTTCTCGGGACCGCCCCGACATCGGACCGAAGTCCGGAAAACATAAGCTACATCGGGCTAACCCTGGTATCGGACCGGAGTCCAAAACACATAAGCTACATCGGGCTAACCACAGTAATGGACCAGAGTCTGGCATACTGTAACTACATATACGAGTTGGCATTAGTGCCTTAGACCTCTTCCTACTGGAGGAAAACTCACCTCTCAATCTGACTGATGAAAACTCATGAGGAGGGGTATCTCTAACAGCTGCTCCAATGAATCCCCGACTATCATGGCCAAAATAAACACTTAGTCAAAAATTGCGAATCCATCTGAGGGTAAATGACTGTTTTACCCCTTTGATCTAAATTGGACCCTGACCTAGGCCCAATCCTGTCTAGTGTTTCCAAACTCACTAAGGCCCATTAAAGTCCTCCAATGGCCTAATTTTCTAAATTGGACCCAACTCTTCAAATGGGTTTTCCCACCCAAGCCCAAACTAGTCATTGGATCCTAAACTGACTCTTGGTGGCCCATCACGGCCCAACATCTGCTAAGCCCAAGGATTTTCCCAAACGGAGGCCCAAAAACTCAAAGTTCATATCTGGTGAGTACGTGGGACATACTTCTATGTACGCAAAGCATACAGGCTAAATGGTGTGTATGCTGGGCATACCTACGTGTACACTCAGCATACTCCCCTATTAAGTCACTTTCCCATTAAGTGCTTAATACTCAAATCCAGAAGCGACAATCATAGATCCAAGTCCTTTTCAATGTCTTAATCCATAAAGTCACTTTCTTGGTGACTTTACATGATCCTAATAAGCCCAAACTCCAAAGTAGCTTTCCATTCTCATAGAAATTCTCTTAAGTCATGCATGAACCCGATAAGACATTCAAGATGACAACTTTCTGCCTTACGGACTCATTTTGAACTGAGAGTTGCAACTCTAAGTCCAGAAATCGGATTTGAACCATAAAGTTCTTTACTTGGGACCAAAACGACTTCAAAACCACACTACACTAGATCTAAGCATTCTTAGGTAAAGTTATGAACTTTATACCTCCAAAGAGTCCCAAATGATGATGTTATCCCAAATCTATGAGCTCAAGCTACCCCAACTCCTTCTTTGCCACTACTCATTTCTTCTTCCAAGCTTAAAACCACCAAGATGAGCTTCCCAAGGTCAAGATCACACAAAAATGAGGGGATGAGGCGTTCTTGAGTTTTTATGAGGGTGAGGGACTGATAAGGAGGCTAAGGTTTGAGCCATAATGTTCCTTATATAGTGGTTAGCCCCCAAAATTAGGGTTTAGGATCTTTAAGAGTACGTCAGGCGTACTTCTCATACGTTGGGCGTACTTTTCCCACATCCACGATCATTTTACTCTACTACGCTGGGCGTACCCCAAATTACGCGGGGCGTACTCACCCAATTGTCACCTTTGCATGCACGACTGAAATGCAAGCTTTTCCCATTTAGGAACCAATTCTGCCAGGAACTTCAAAGTACTATAACTTCTTCGTTCTAAGTTCGTTTCCGACAAACTTTACATCCACTAAAAGGTGGCGAGAAGCCCTACGCTCCTAGCTACACGCCCGAGTCTTAAAACCTTTTGAATAGAACCCGAGACCCATAAATAATCGAATTGCTTATACCCTGGGTCTTCGAGATTGCTACCAAAGTACTTTTCAAAATGGGGTGTTACAACTCTCCCCTACTTACATTGGACTTCGTCCTCAGAGTCCGCTACGGCCAACTATCTCGTAACCTCTCACGACATTCTGATACTCTGAAACTACCTGCAACACAGAATTGCCTGAAATATTGAACTGACTGAAGCACTGATCTGCCAAAAACACTAAACTGCTTGAAACACTGAAGTTCCTGAGACAATGAACTGTATGAAACATTGAACTGCCTGGAACACCGAACTGCCTGAAACACTGAACTGCCTGAAACGCTGAACTGTCTGAAACAATGAACTTCCTTAAACGATGAACTGTTTAGAACAGTATGCTTCCATATGGCTGCTTCCCCAAAGTCTACAGGGACCTCCCTAGTTCCATCTTATCTGGAACGCTGACTTGCTGTCTGAGTGATGAATCAAGAGCAATCTCATCATTTCCCCACACGACTTCCGTACAAAATCCTTGTCTTATTAATAGTTGCCACTAATTATCTTTCTACTGTAGCTCTAACGACCATCATATCTAACTGATCGGGTTCATACGTCAAGTCCTGACGTCACCAAACCCCCAGGCTAGAAGTGATTGCTACATAACCATTGGTAGCCTTATATCACAAATGACCTTAAGCGGTTCTTTGCTTCCTTAATCTCATGGCTGTAGTGGAGTTCCCATGGTCTCATCACTGGCTCAAAAAAGTCTAATTCATCTGGGAAAAACCAAACTCCAATACGTGGTTTTCCATATCCCTATTGCTGCACCAGAACCAGTAGGTACCACTGTTCTCCTCGTGATCTGCCATCACTCCCATACTACCTGTCAACATAGTGAAATCCATGCCAACCAACGCATGCTTACAGCTCTCTAATGCTATCTGACAACTCGGTGAATGCTACGGCTACACCCGCAGACTTACAACATCCTAACACTATCTGACTGCTAGTGAATGCTACGGCTACACCAACAGACTTACAACACTCTAACACTATCTAGATGCTAGTGAATGCTACGGCTATACCTACACACTTACAACACGCTAACACTCTATGGTTGCTAGTGAATGCTATGGCTACACCCGCAGACTTACAACACTCTAACACTATCTGGCTACTAGTGAATGCTATGGCTACACCCGCATACTTACAACACTCTACTGAACTCATGTCTTGACTGGAATCCCCAACCTGATTCCCTAAGGCCTGCTATCACATGACCCTGCTGCATCGGTACCGCACCCATACCTATGATTGAAGCGTGACAATACCCTATGAGATCATCTACACCCTCTGGCAGGGTGAGAACTAGGGTCTCGTACAACCACTGTCTGAGAGTATCAAAGGTTGCCTGCTGCTCAGGCCCCCAGCGAAAGGTCACCGACTTCTTGGTCAGTTGAGTCAAAGGAACTGCAGTCTCAGACAATTCCCGTATGAACCTCTGGTAATAGCCCGCTAGACCCAAGATACTCTGAATCTCAGTTGGAGACCTCGGAATCTCCCACTGCACCGCGACCTCTATCTTGGCCGGATCAACTAGTATACCCTTCTAGTTGACAAGGTGCCCAATAAATTGCACCTCGTGCAAGCAGAACTCACATTTGGAGAACTTTGCAAAAAGTATCTCCCTCCTTAGAGTTTCTAGCACCTCCCCCAGGTGCTCCTTGTGCTGCTCCTCAGTCTTAAAAAGGATTCTCAATCCTTCATTCCATCTAATGGTTGATCTGCTGACAACCAACACTTACCAATGCTAATGCCCCTAAAACTAACCAACTCCAATTCTAAACCACTCTAGAAGAATAACAAAACACCTCTCGATCCCTACTCACACTTGCTACGGTGACTACATCCTGAGATCCTGCTCTAAAGGGAAACATCTTTGAACTACTACTCAAACATCCATGGTATGCAGATCGCATATAACTTAATCATAAGTAGGAAACATAATATTCTGAAGTACACCTACTAACATCAATGCAGTACCATAACAATAAAATCATAAACAGAAGATGAATTTGACATACATACCAGCGATCTATTGCAACTCGATCTTGAATTCCTGTGGAACCATGAGCACTGGAGCCTGAACTCTCTCCACCTCCAAAATAGGACAACGGGACTTGAAATGACCTGGTTGGTGACAATGAAAACATATATGATCCTTCTTACAATCCCGATGTACATGACCTTTTTCTCCATATTTGAAACATCTAAACTTGTGACAAGCAAACCCATGGGTTCCCCCACACTTGCCACACGCGTCAAAATCTCCTTGACTTCCAACACCCAAGTCAGCTGAGTTGGACCTTCCACCTGCTTTCAATCGTCCTGATGTTGGCGTCCGCTTCCTTTTTTCCTAATTGTACATCTAACCCAATCTCTTGCTCCCACGTTACCTTGACTACCCCATAAACCTTTTGCACAATCGCTGACTGACCCTGAAACCTAGCTGTTACCGTGTCATCAACAAGATCAATAATGTCAGGTAACTCCTCGTGAACGGCTCGCGAAACCTCCACAACGATCCAATCCTGTAGTGGACTCTCCTGGAGACAAGGTGCGTAACCCACCTCCAATCCCCGATGACAAGAGTTAATAACGGGATCCTCCCTTCCAAGGGATCCCTGTGATCTATAAACATTGGGCCCTAGAGGACCCCTAACTGACCCGTAGCGATCTCGGCCCAAAAGTCCTCGAGGCGGCTATCTAAAAGCTCCAAAATCCCCTCCTTGACTGTACCAAAGATCAAAGGAGCCTGGTCCAATATACTGCACGTAATCTCAGCTGAGATAAACTCTCTCATCTGCTCCCTAAGTTGACTGGCTCCTGAACCCACTCCTGATCTCTCCCCGACACTTGAACTGCCCACCGGTCTACCCCGTAGTGTCACCATACTGCAATATAACATGAAGACCATCAGAATACTCATCACTATCGAGGGATCACACACGCCCTACAAGTTCCCTGGTTTTATCTCAGCCCTCTTTGATTCGAGTACAGATCCTCTACTTTTAGTAGTATGGGCCCCTACTACCTTCCACATTTATCCGTACTTTCCTCAAAGATTGCCTTGACTCCACCAAGTCCCTTGCACAACTACCATTTCTCCCAACACTAATATCATCCTAGGCTTACCCCTAGGAAAATCTATAACCCAACCTAGTCCTCAGCTGCTGAAGGACTCCTCATAATGCCAATTAACTACTATGTGAATACCATCACATGTGACGAGGCTCAGATAATCCTTCGAGTAAAGGACTCATCCCTACAACGGTTAGACTCAGATGAGAGTTGCACAATAGGGCCAAATCCAGCACTCTGAGATTATTCAACCTGGTCGCATGTGACTGACATATTCACTTAATGGCTAACTCCCATCACTTAGAGTCCCACAAAGCACAAAGCAAGTAGCATTCGGAAAAAAGGAAAATCTAACCAGTACATAATCCAACAAATCATTCTATCCTCTAATCAGGAATCTTTACTTGCAATTCAAAGGCTCATACAATCAGACATAATCTAAACAAGCCATCCTATCACTGATTGCTCAATACTAGCATGCAAGTCTACAACCACATACATTAGACATATAAGGCACCCTCCTAGATCCTCGGCCCTAATCTAGCATGCAGTTCTCATAATCATATCATAACATAACATATCATAACATGTATGGGTAATTTGGGAGTATTTACTTGGGCTCGGCTGATTTCATGCACCACACCCTTTTCTCTTTTCAAAGTTCTTTTCTATTTTCAAAATCCTTTTTGTAAAAAAAAAAATGATTTTCTTTTGAAAATTTCATACCATCTCCTTAGTTTGAGTTCATACACCCCAGAAAGTGTGCCCAAACCCCTCAAACCAAGGCTCTGATACCAACTTGAAACATCCCAAAAACACAGTCCAAAAATTCCATTTTTAAATCACTAATAAAACATAAATACCATCACCATAGTATAAAACCATAAACCATGTATCTCAAATCTCATAAAATCTATCAACATATCACAAGCTCATGTAAATTATTAGAGTAAACTCCCAAGCTAAGAAAATTGTGGTGTGTGCCATGTGATCATCCCGAGCCCTTCTCTTTGCTAGCTGAAGTACCTGAAACCAAAACTAAAACTGTAAGCACGAAGCTTAGTGAGCTCCCCCCCCCCCACAAACTACCACATACCATACACATAACATATCACACATAAAACAACTATGGGACACCGCCCAGCTGCATCGGGACGAACCTGGCATCGGGCTCACCCCGACATCCGACCGCATCAGGCATCGGGGTCACCCAATATCGGGCTTGCCCCGACATCGGGCTTATCCCGGCACATACACAGCACAACATACATCATAAACACATAACATAATCACATAACCTGCATCGGGCTTTCCCCGACATCGGACCGGAGCACAGAACATATAACATATAACATAAAAACTAGCATACATCGGGCTTGCCCCGACATAGGGCTAGCCCCACAACAGATAACACATAACTTATAAACTAACATACATCGGGCTTGCCCCGGCATCGGACCGAAGCCCGAAACACATAACACATAACATATAACTTGCATGAATCAAAAAGACATCATGCATACATAACTACTTCTCGGGACTGCTCCGACATCGGACCGAAGTCCAGAAAACATAAGCTGCATCGGGCTAACCCTGGTATCGGATCAGAGTCTGAAACACATAAGCTGCATCAGGCTAACCTCGACATCAGACTGTAGTCCGACATACTGTAACTACATATACGGGCCAACTTTAGTGCCTTAGACTTGTTCCTACTAGAGGAAAACTTACCTCTTAATTGGACTGTTGAAAACTTTTGCGGGGGCTATCTCTAACAGCTACTCTAACGGCTCCCCGTCTATCATGGCCAAAATAAACACTTAGTCAAAAACTGCGAATCCATTTGAGGTAAATGACTGTTTTACCCCTTTGATCTAAATTGGACACTGACCAAGGCCCAATCCTATCTAGTCTCTCCAAACTCACTAAGGCCCATTAAATTCCTCCAATGGCCCAATTTTCTAAATTAGACCCAACTCCTCAAATGGGCTTTCCCACCCAATCCTAAACTATTCATTGGACCCTTAACTGACTCATGGTGGCCCAACACGGCCCAACATCTGCTAAGCCCAAGGATTAGCCCAAACCGAGGCCTAAAAACTCAAAGTCCATATTTGGTGAGTATGCGGGGCGTACTCCTATGTATGCTAAGCGTACAGGTTGAATGGTGCGTACACTGGGCGTACATGCATGTACGCTCAGCATACTCCCCTGTTAAGTCACTTTCCAATTAAGTGCTTAATACTCTAATCTAGAAGCTACAATCACATATCCAAGTCCTTTTCAATGTCTTAATCCATAAAATCACTGAGTTGGTGACATTACATGATCCTAAAGCCCAAACTCTAAAGTAGCATTCCATTCTCATAGAAATGCTCTTAACTCATGCATGAACCCAATAAGACATTCAAGATGGGAACTTTCTGCCTTAGGGACTCATTTTGAACTAAGAGTGGCAACTCTAAGTCCAGAAATCTGATTTGAACCATAAAGTTCTTTACTTGGGACCAAAATGACTTCAAAACCACACTACACTAGATCTAAGCATTCTTAGGTAAAGTTATGAGCTTTACACCTCCAAAGAGTCCCAAATGATGATGTTATCCCAAATCTATGAGCTCAAGCTACCTCAAGTCCTTTTTTTCCACTACTTCTTTCTTCTTCTAAGCTTAAAACCACCAAGATGAGCTTCCCAAGGTCAAGATCACACAAGAATGAGGGGATGAGGCGTTCTAGAGTTTTTATGAGGGTAAGGTACTGATAAGGAGGCTAGGGTTTAAGCCATAATGTTCCTTATATAGTGGTTAGCCCCCAAAATTAGGATTTAGGATCTCTAAGAGTATGTTGGGCGTACTTCTCGTACGCTGGGTGTACTCCTCCCACACCCACGATCATTTTACTCTACTACATTGGGCGTATCTCAGCTTATGCTGGGCGTACTCACCCAGTTGTCACCTTTGCATGCATGGCTGAAATGCAAGTTTTTCCCATTTAGGGAACAATTCTGCCAGGAACTTCAAAGTACTATAACTTCTTCGTTCTAAGTCCATTTTCGACTAACTTTACATCCACAAAAAGGTGGCGAGAAGCCTTATACTCCTAACTACGCACCCAAGTCTTAAAACCTTTCAAATATAACCCGAGACCCATAAACAACCGAATCTCTTATACCCTTGGTCTCCGAGACTGCCACCAAAGTACTTTTCTAAATAGGGTGTTACAGTGGTAGTTTTGCGATGATCGCACCAACCTGAAAGAGTTCTATTATCGAGATGGAGAGCACGTTCAGCTTGTTGACCATGACCCGGAGTTCATGCACTTGCTCCATGATAGGTTTTTCATCAGTCATTTGGAACTCTAGGTACTTTGACACTAGGTACCTGTTAGTACCTTCCTCATGTGCCTTGTACTTGAGTTCCAAAGCACTCCATAGCTCTCTCGGATCTTTGACCGGCAAGTAATGATCATAGAGCTGATCAGACAGTGAGTTCTTGATGTGACCCACACACAGTTCCTCGGACTCTCTACGCAGAGCCCTTTGCTTTTCCAGATCATAGAAGATTGTTGGATCCACGGTTTCCCCTCCTCGGGAATTAGATAAGCAGGAATTGTGGTCAGTTTTGGGTCCAAAACATAAGCGAGCTTCAGCACATGAAGCATGAACTTGACCTTGTCAGCCCAACAGGTGTAGTTCTGACTATCGAATCAGCCAAGCTTGGCAAAATCTTGGTTCATGTAGTGGAGACTAGCATTTAGGATTTGTGTGTCTATTAGTCTATTGAATTATAAACACCATAAAAGCCTTTAAGATTGTTGTAAATCAAACTAATAGACGCGCAAGGAAACTGACAAATAATATTGAGAATTATATGTCGATTAGTTACAAATAATAGATTCAAATATTATTAATATGTTTACCAAGTTTCGTCCAGAAACTAGATTTATCCTTCTCGATCAAATCTGATTATAAGAAAGGTAGAAGGAGAGTGTTCTGTTATTGGACGAAATTAAAACAAGACAATAATGTAAAACCGGCATGTTGACGGTTGATCTTGAACATGGAATAACTACACGGATCAGACTCTTGTCCTTAAAGGTTTTTACTTCACTTCTACTGGCTATAAGCAAGAGAGTAAAACCCTAGGATTTAATGCAGATCTATCGATTTTCCAACAACACAAGAAATCGATAAACACAAAGCAAATACTCGGAAACTATAAGAAAAAACGCAGAGAGAGGAAGAGAGCTTCGATTTTCTTGAGAGTCTAGTACGACTCCTAGGGAGCTGTATTTATAGGTATCGAAACCCTAGAAGGCATGAAACGGACCCCCATAGGCCGGCCCCTAGAAACCCTAGGGCGAAGACTTGCTCTCCAAGCAAAGCGTTTTCTGGGCCTTCCAGAATATTCCGACTTGTCCTCCATAAAGTCGACGGTGGTCACCGAATCGGTAAAACCGTCTTGACCCGAACACGTCAAAAATAAAAACTCCTTAGCTCCTGATGTGTAGTGCAAAGTACGTTTAAATCGCGCACTCGCGATGTTGGCTAGTATTAGACTAGGCACACACATGAGCTTGGCTCATTTCTTTGATCAACTAAAGCCTTTAAAGGCCTATCAATGGAATAAGCTTATAAATCCACAAAAGTTTCTTCCTCCCACCAATATGGGATACAAATGAAATTGCCAACTTGTAATTCCTTTATATATATATATATATATATATATATATATATATATATATATATATATATATATATATATAAAGTTTCAACATTCTTGAGGTAAGTGACAACCTTCTAGATTTACCCTTCCCTTTGTTGTGAGACTTCTTCTTTACATACCTAATACCTTACACTTATCATGAGAACTAAAGAGGACTTAGGAAATATTATTCTCAATATGTACACCACATACAACTATAAGATAGACTTTCTCAATCATTTTTATTATTGTTCGTAATGAAGTAATGAAGTGATCGTATGATTTAGGCAAACTATTCATGATCAACGTCATTGCCAAATTTTGTCAATGGGAGATCGTTGTATAATGTATATTTTTCACCTTTAAGATACGATTGCCAACCGATTGATCATCGTCCATCTTACATACATGGAGTGTTTGAATAATTTCATATAGCTCCTACATGGCTAATTGTTGAAACATATTTTCAAGCTCGACCTACTTGGCCAATGGAGTGTTCGAATAATTTATTATAGCTCCTATGATATGTAGCGGATACCAGTTGTATCCCAATATAATTATTAGATTTTTATGATATTCTGAAAAAATTGATATGTAAATGGCATGTTTAGTCACATCTTTTCCATGTGCTTAGCTTTACATGGTCCTGATTAAGTCGTCTAATTTATAATACGTTTAGATTTAACCATATCCAAAAAAAGTATCTTTAAATTATTGCAACAATTGGATAACAATATTAAGTTTAGGATGTATATAACACTTTGTATAATTTTTATTACAAAATTAATTATGTGTCACCAGTATATTGCATTTATACAAAATATCCGTGAACATATTTTGTTAAAGCTTTTATCACGTTGAGTGTTCATTTGAAAAACAATATGAATTGTATATATATTGTTAAAAACCAATTTTATAACAATTTGAATTTTCGCTAAAAGGAACAATTTTAAAACGAAATCTTAATCTAAACCCATTTAATAATATACTAAGTTTTTGCAAATAACTACTTTCATAAAATCTTAGTTGTGTTTAAATTTGTTTCATAAACAATATTAAAATTATATAATCACATCACATACATTTAATAAAATTAAAAAATAATAAAAACGTGTACAAAATAATAAAATGCATGTTTAATTTTATTTTTTTGTATATTTAACAGATCAGATTAATTAATCAAATATAATAAAGTTTTAAAGTTTAAAATATTATTAAGAGGTCAAATGAAAATGATATTTAGATGAACGGTTTGTATATCATTACGCAATTGAAGATTAAGAGGTCGATAAAAAAAAATGGTTGAAATCAACCTCAAAAGAAGTAATATACAATATATTCTAATAATAATAAGTTTTTCAAATACTTATTTTAAATAGTAAAAAAAATATTATAATTTGCCATTAAAATGCTCTAACATTTTCAAGCGTGTAGTTTTCACAAAATATTTACCAACAAGTTCCTTTCGTTCAAAGTTCAAACACTCGAACTCAAACAAATACCAACAGCTCACAAGATTTGGTGGTATTATCCTCCAAACATTCCAAAACTATAACAGCTAAGATTCAATATTTTAACATTCATCCTATTTAGTCGTTGTGTTGTTTAATTTAGTTGTAGTTTGGCTTCTCATTTTATTAATCTTGATATTAAAATACAATCATTCCACGTTTAAGTTACATATATATAAGAATCGTATTTTCATCATAGGATTTTTACCCATTTTATTGATATTATCTCATGAATTTAAAATATTATGAACGTACGTAATTCCACGTATTTTATCTTACTCTGTACTTGCAGTAACATCTTTCTATTATTCAACAAGTATACGTCATAAAATCATCATCCATTTAGAGACAAATGACATTTCTTTTATAGCCTAGTGTTAGTAAGTCATTTGTTGTTATCCTCTTTATGATATTATTAAACATCATTTTCATTTTACTTAAACTATATGCATCTATTTTAGGTAAGCCAAATGACTTGCTGGGAATCATGGTCTTATGCACATCTATATCATTTATCTAACAAAACATGTGAACAATATTTTACATGCTAAAAAAAATACTTAACATGATGCAATCCCCTTTTGTTGAGTTTCAATGTACATATTCGACCTTCATTCTGGGTTGAATTAGCTGATCGACTTACAAAGACTTATATCACTTGTCCAAGTATATATGTTCAGACTTAAAAGGTTTTCATGTAGGTTCAAATAATGCATTTTTCTACTTAAATATATAGCGAATTTTCCATCCAATTCACATATCCCAATATTTGACTTTATAAAAAGCCAACTTCAAAACTTTTGATTTCAGTTTCACCAAAAACATGTTTATATCATTCAAACTCATTTTGGGTTTTATTAAATACTCCTTGTAACTTTATAAAAACATCTTAAATTATCATTTTATCAAATACTAATTCTTATGATCTCCAAATTTAAGATATTCAATGAAAATCGAATAGGAAAATTCTTCGACCAGAAAAAAAAATCTGTAGTAAATTTAACATCGTATTTAGAAGGAAAAATACAAACCAACAATCATTTTGTATCCAAAATGCAACATGTTGAAAGACGTTACATGCATAATTTCATTTGTACCAGCACATTGATCGGTCAATTTTTGGGGTTCGTGTTTCATGTATCGACCACTAGAGGGACCATTTCTTCTTTTGGTTTCATTCTTTATATACAACACCCTTTTATTTTCACAATATTATATCATTTATAACAAAAGAAAAAGAACTCACATGTCTTCAATATTATATCATTTATTTTCACAATATTATATCTTTTGGCCGAACCGGTAGAACCGCTGGACCGGAAACCGGCTTCGGCCAAAATCAAGAACCGAACCGGCCTGGCGGTTCTACCAGTTCCCGATTCTTGTCGTGTCTTCAAATGTTGGAACCGGTCCTCGAAAAATAGCGTCATACGGTTCCAGTTTTTGTTGATTCTACCGGTTCCGGTTATATCGGTTCCGGTTCCTACCGGTTTCCGATTCGAAAAATCCACAAAAATAACGTCCCTGTCCCGGCCCGACCGGTTCCATTGGGTTTCGGTTTCGACCGGTTCACTGGTCCATATGCTCCATCCCTAGATTTATATGTTATCATTGATTTTTATGGCCTCAACTCTAGAATTTAACAAAATTTTCGTGTTATTAACCATCAAAGGACTTTTTTTTTGTACTAATGGTTACTATTTTATACAAAAGGTTATCACTTCGATATGAGAAATGCAAAAGATTTAAAGGTTATCACTTCGATATGAGAAATGCAAAAGATTTAAAGAAAAACTCAATTATATTCCATGGAGTATTATTTGTTTTTTCAATTACTCTCTCCGTCACAATATTATTGTCCACAGACAAAAAACACACCGATTAAAAAAACATTAATTATCACTAACCTTATATAATAAAATGACAGTTTTGTCTTTACTTTGCATTTAATGTTTCATTAAATGCTTAGTTGGTTAAGTAATAATAAAGGGGTATTTTGATAAAAATATTATTTATTTTTAGAAATGGATTATTTATTATATAATAAAATGACAGTTTTGTCTTACTTTCCATTTAATGTTTCATTAAATGCTTAGTTGATTAAGTAATAATGAAGGAGTATTTTGATAAAAATATTATTTATTTTTATAAATGGATTATTTATTATATAATAAAATGACAGTTTTGTCTTTACTTTGCATTTAATGTTTCATTAAATATTTAGTTGGTTAAGTAATAATGAAGGAGTATTTTGGTAAAAATATTATTTATTTTTAGAAATGGATTATTTATTAATTTGGAGCAAACAAAAATAGAAAGATAGACTATAATTTTGAGACGGATAGAATATAAGTTTTGAAGATTAAAAAAGGTACATCGAAAATATAGTAAAGTTTAATCGTCGGAGGGGGGCTGGTTGTCATTTATACAAAATCGTGAAAACATTTGATAGATAATTAAGAAAACAAGAATATAAATGATTTATGAAAAACTAAATTATCCTATTTTCAAATGTATGTTGTGAAGGTTAAAGAGAGTACAATAAATGAGGTTTTAAAGAGGAAAATTGTAAAAGAAATTTAGTATCTGAAAAATATAGTAAAGTTTAATAAGTCGGAGGGGCTGGTTGTCATTTCTACAAAATCGTAGAAAACCATTTTTTTACAATTTATAGATAATAAGAAAACAAGGCAACACCGCACGAGAATCAAATACAAGCAACTCGCCGTTTTCCCCACTCACTGAGTCATACCCGACTCGTCCATTATAAACCGAGTCAAACTCTAACTGCTTTCCGACCCGACCCGCTATGACCCGACAAACAAGCATCGCCTTCCGCCCTCTGCCGCCACCGGCACGCTCATGCGCGACTCCGCTCCCTGAAAACGTACACAACGCAGCCCCTTTTCCCCACTGAAACGACCACGGTCCGCCACCCGCGGTTTCATACGCGCCGCCGCTGGTGGTTCCCAGGCATTGAAACCTCATGACCTCATTCCCATCTGCAACACACCGTGCGTGGTCTTCTCCGAAGCCATTGAGGCCTCCGCCACCATTATCAGTTGATCCGGATCCGGACTTCACTATCTCCCTGTACTCCTCGAATCGGGTCACAGTTCTTGCCAAATTCTGGACCTTGAAAACCATCTCAATCCGACCGGAAAAAACCTTAGGTGACCAGCTCGTATGGAATATAATCTCTACCACGTTACGCGACGGGTGTCCCTCCGCCAGGTCGGTCAATGCCGGAAAATAAGAATCAGGAGGACGTGGGTGTCGCCGGGGATTGGATGACACATTACTGCTTCGGACACGGGTAACATTATCGGGTTTTCTTGAAACGGGGTTTTTAGGTTTCCGGGACGGCAGCTCTGTCGGCGGTGGTTGCGACGGTTTCGGCTTTCTTGGTTTTTGTTTAGTAGTCTCCACAACGTCTTTGAGACTCTGAAAACTCTTTCTACAACTTGAAGATGCCGGAAGAAGATGAAGATGGTGGCTTTCGATGACGTCGTCTCGAGCCCTTGCTTTGCATTGTAACGACTTTACCCACCCCGCCGCCATCGCCGGCGACCGTATGGACAGCAACGTTTATTCTCTTTCTCTTTATCTATGTATATACGCACCACCTTAATCTATGTATCTCCCTTCTCACTTTCTCTCTCTAAACAAAAACTGTTTGTTTTTGTTGGTGGAGGAGCTTGGAAAGAATGCAATGGAAGATGAGTAGCCCCATAATAAATCCGAGGACGAATGAAAAGACGAGAATACCCTTGACAAATACAAAGATTTACGTGACCACGTGGGGAAGAGATACTATTATACGAGGGTGAGAATCAGAAAACAAAATAGTGCATTAATGAGTATTAAATTGAAGGATCCAAAAGACCATCAATGGTGGTCAGATTGAAGAGAGAGAGAGAGAGAGAGAGAGAGAGAGAGAGAGAGAGAGAGAGAGAGAGAGAGAGAGAGAGAGAGAGAGAGAGAGAGAGAGAGAGAGAGAGAGAGAGAGAGAGGTAATGCCAGTACGCCACCATGAAATATGGTGGTGGTGGAACTTGGAAGTGGAATAATTCGGTTGCAAATTGGTTCATATTCATATTCATATACCAGAATATATATGGTCATGTTATCATTGTTTTGACTTTCAATAATTCTTTTTTCCACATATTTCATTATAATTAACCATAACAAATTCAATGAAATTACTAAACCATGTTCAATTCCATAATTAACGTATCAAATAATATTCAAATTTAATATTTCAACTCAAGACTTGAGTTATCAAAGACACATGTCCAACCACCAAACTTTCATTGTCTTTTTGCATTAGGTAATCATGATTTCTTTCATAAATTGCTTTTTGAGATTATATTCAAAGAACAAAATCTTGAAATAATTTAGCTTCATATGTAGCTTTGCCTATAATTTGATGTATAAAAATTATTTTCAATTGTAATTTGTTTTATAAATAGTATACATTATTTATGTTTGCTTTCTTGTGGCACTTGTATCTCAAATTTTTTATGTGTTTTTAAGACGAATTTGTTTATTAAATCTTAATAAAAATATAGTTGAATTCCTACGTTTATTTTTCTGAAAAGTATTATTGTTTTATTAGTTAGTTTATTTATATCAGTGCCATATAAAATTTAACGAGTTCAAAAATGAAAATTTTGCATCTAATTAGTTTATCCTTTTTTTTTAAGATAAATTTTATGTTTTCTTGTGGAAGTTAACCCAACCTCCTGAAGCCAACAGTTTAAGACTTTAGTTGTGAGACTTTAGTTGTGACTGCTGGTTGTATGTTTGATTTTTCGCTTTCAAGCAAGAGATCAAGATGTTTGTTTTTTAAAATCGAACCAGATTTATAAAATATGATACGAAATAAACGTTGCAGTTTATATAGAAAGGGAAGTGATTCGTACATAACAGTTTTTTGTCATACATAACAATTCATACATTATATAGTTGTATAATACAACATTTTAAAACACCAATTATTGTTTATGGAGAAAATTTGTTGGGTACGAATCAGCTCCCATATAAAAAAGACTATTTATTTTTTTAAATCTGAAGAGACAAAAACAAAGACAAAAAAATAAATAAATGAAGTTTAAAAAATTGTCACGCTTATTGCATGAGATTGGTAATTATTTGAAGACTTAGAATGGCAAAATGGTATTTTGCCCAAGTGATGATTTATCTCGGTATTTGGATTTGCTCGGGGTATTTACTTAATTGTTAATTAAGGTTTGGTTCGTGGATACGTTTAGTGAGAAAGATTTTAGCACCAACAGTTCGTGCGTAAGATCTATTTGTTTACCGATAAAACCTCTTACTATACCTTCCTGTGTGGGAGTATGTGTGCACGCTGATCAGTTATGTCTTACTTAATATTTGTTGTTATGTGCTATCCGGAGTTGTTGATAACTCTCGGGCGTGTTGTTAGCCCACTGAGACTGATGATAGTCTCTAGGGTTGTTGATGTAATGTTTGTGTTTCCTGCTAGATTAGTCATAGTTTTGTAATCACTTTGGTCAACTACTATGATCTTTTTATACTCCCTAATAAATAAAAATAATTTTGTCACTTATCATCATCTTATGCATTATATCACTTGCCATTTTGTGGTAAATTTAGATTAAATTATATTCATATGTCATATTGTATTTTTTTTTTCCATTTTATTAAATTTCATATAATACTTAAATTTAATAAATGTAATAAGAAATGTATACCTAACTCATTAATGCAACTTTCCTTATAATTTCAAATTTTCTAAATTGAATCAAATTATTTTAGCTCTTTATTTATTTAACTTATTAGTTTAAATCTAAAAGATAAATAAGCAGTTCTATTTTAATAATTAATACTTTACTTTTTTTTCTTATAAATTTAATTTTACTAAATTGTTATATCTTTATATTTGTTTGTTTTTTAAATAAACTCATTTAATATAGGGTCTCACAACTAGTGAATGAATAAGAAATGATTATTCATATATGTATGTGTTTATGTGTTTTATATGATATTTATACAAATTTTACAGGTATTTAATAATGAAATAAATAAGATTAAAATATGTGTCGAAAATAAAAAGTTATTTAGGACAAATAATCTTAACCTAATTGTAGTATATACATGTAACAAGAATTCCAGATATATATGGAACATTCGAATTTGACTTAGAACAAAGAAGTTATGCTTCTTTGAAGTTTCGAAGTTAAACCTGCACGCCTATACGTATCGTAAAAAGTAAAATTTCAATAAGTTACTTTTTAGCCTAAGTAATCTAAAAAAAAGTCGTAGTAGTCGTTAAACCGAGAGCGTGCATATAGAGAACATTAAAATCTGACATTGTATAAGGAAGTTGTGATTTTTCTAAGTTTCAGCGCAGCAGTGTATAACACTGAAATGGTAATTTAGAACGATTGATTGTTAGGAAAAACAATCTAAGCAAGAGTTGAGGTTCTCGTCCATACCTAGTTGTCGATATAAAGACAGTCGAGAGCGGATATCGTATGAGAGGGTTATGATTTTTACATGGACTTTAACAGTCTCAGCCTGTAAAAATATAACTTTATAAATAAATTCAAAATTAGCCGACAAAGTCTAAATTAAAGTTGTAGATCTTGTCGATAGCTACGTGTGGATATAAAATTCGTCGAAAATGGAGCTAATATAAGCAAGTTACAAAATATTTAAGAAATTAGGAAAATTCACGCAAAGCCGCGCACACGGATACACTACCCAAATCATGACACGTGGTGTTATAAGGAAGCGACACGTCACCCCTTCCAACCATATACACGACGCATACCTAATCTATGTGTGGCACACATTTCAAAATTTCCTATAAATAGCTCGATTTCATGATGCTCATATCTTGCCCCTACAACCTCTCTCTCTCTCTCTCTCTCTATGTGTGTGTGTGTGTCTCTCTTAGTTCTCCATCATGTAGCCCATTTTTCCTTAGTTTTTTAGTAGTTATCAAAGCCCTGCGACCCCTTGGAGTACCCAACTAGTAGTAGCTATCTAGTAAAAGCTCTCGGGTTTGAGTTCTGCCCATATAATTCCCGGTTTTCATTCGATTACTTTGTAAGTCAAGCTATGCTATGTATTTTAAGTGTAACTTTTAATTATAATCATAGTCGTTATTATGAACCAATAATGAAGATTTATCAGTGATCCCAAGTCATTATACTGATTGATCTACTTACGGTAGTGATGTATATGTTGGATTTAGTGAGGTGTTTAAAGTGAGATTTCCAAAAAGTATACCCTATATACAAAACAGACCCTACCTCCAATATGATCCTACCTGTTTATTCCTTATTTGATGGATCTTGATGTAGACATTGAGTTTATTGAGGAATCTAGACTATCATTAAATCGTCGTCAAGATTATGAAACTAGACTAAGACTTAGTGCTTTATACATTTAGGTCTTTGAGTAGTGTTAAGGCGAAGTGTTGCCCTAACCCCTGTTGGATTAGTGTCTAAGTCCATAACTATTTTGGTATGTACTTGACCCGATGGTGCATGGTCCTTTTGGGTTGCCTTCACCAAAGAAACTTGACAGGATGAATTATGGAGAGAGAAGATTAATTATGATTTATTAATATATTATGAGAATAATATATTAAAGGAGAAATCGTATTGTTTAATTAATATTAGTCAATAATTAATTGATAATTAATTTTGTGGCTAAAAGATATTAATTAAACTTAAGGGACTGGAACTGTAATTATAAGATAATTGCATTTGGGCTATGGATTACCTTGGAATAATAGGTTGGACGAATTCTATGGGGAAACCCATCAGAAATCGTCCAAGGGTGATTCTAAAAGGGTCCATGGGCTGCTTAGGGCTTAAGTAGTCAAATTAGGGTTTCCTAGTTGAAAACCCTAATAGCCTACATGTATATATAGTACCCTTAAGCCCCAAAAACATGGCTAAGAGTTCCTCTAGGATTTTGGACGTTCTTGGACAGCCTCCTCTCTCCTTATTCTTCATCCTCTTGCTCTTGGTGTTTGTGAACCATTAGAGGAGTGACACTTGTGACTCTAAGCTTTCTAAAGTCATTACAAGGAGGATTTGAGATTGTTATTACTACATAACAATCAAGGTAAGATCTAAAAACCCTTTCACATATTAATATGATTAATTGTATGCTAGAACTAAGGTTTAAAGTCTTGGATGAATTGCATGTACAATAGAGAAACCTAGATCCAAGCATTAGGGTTTCATGAGCACATAGGATGTTCTTATGGCTAAAATCCATCAGTGGTATCAGAGCCTTGATTGGTTTCTATTGTATTGATGCCTAGTACATTCATTCATGTTGCAAGATCGAGTTTTTCACTACAAGAAAAATAGCCTTTAATGATACGCAATTTACGACACGCACTTATTTATGTCACGCAAAAGAGAGTGATCTTAAAATGGTGTCATCACTACAAAAATTTCAAGGATGTAAGACACGCATTATAGCGTGCCCTTAAATTAGTGTCTCTAGAAAAAAAGTAAAAAACACGGAGGGCACTTTAACTTAAACGTGCGTCCTCTATAACTGTTGCTTTATAATTTTAAAGAAACGTGCTTTTTAGTAGATAAACCGGGGAAAACAAAATCCCCAAAATTTTGAAAACCCGCCTTGTTCTTTATTGCCTTCTTTCTATATTTGATCTTTGCAATCGATTCTCCCCTGTCCCTCCTTCTCTCTCGTCTCCGATCCTCTTCTCCCCTACTTCTAACCTTACTTGTTAATCTTCTCATCAGATCTCTGCTCTAGTGTCACTCTGAAGATTAAGAATTTCAAGCCCTAGTGTCACTCTGAGACACAGACGAAAAGAAAAGAAACATGAAGAATGCACCTATCGTTGTTACGACTTATGAAAATTAGTATTTATGTGTCATTCTTTTGAATCTTATGTTTATTTTACTCGATTTTTGTTAGATGTAAGGCAATCGTTTCATAATGTTTGATTGATAAGGATTTTTTTTGTTGATCTTATAGGATTTTATCGAGTATATCATGCTGGAATAGGAGAAGCTATAAAATTGACTTTATAAATCTGGATACTAGAAGCGATCAAGGAATTGTCCTACAATAAGAGTGAGCATGTTCCATTGTCGGTTTTGTTGAAGCGTGAATCGGCGAATCAAAAGGATGATAGGCCGGAGATTGCTTGTGGTTAGGCTAATGAATCTAAGAAAGGGAAAGACTTTGCATTGATCAAAACTGAATGCCAACGTGTGTTGGGAGATGGTGTTACCACTTATTCTATCTTCAGGGCCGACCTTACCTTATTCATAATTAAGCTAGGGTTTAGGGGCCCAATTCACTTAACCCAAGATCTTTCAGCAAATCTCGATTCTTCTAGCTCTTCTAAGCACCAACCACCGGCACGCTTGCTAATATAAGATGAAGAAAACGAGGCAACTAAGGAGATGGACATATAGTTTTTGGAAAAGATTCAAGTAAGAAATCTTTGAATTAGTCTTAACAAAACTCACAGTTCTTTTCTCTTACTCCGCTCCTCCTTACATAATTCTTTCTGAAAATCTAATTGTGAATTTTTGATTTAATTTTTGAATCATTCCTTCTAATCACTAGTTCTATTCTCCTGAAATTTAAAGGGTTCTTTTCCATTGCCTATCAGCGACCTTGACTCATGGCTCAAGACTCCCTCCATATATGTTTTTGATTGTTCTGCTGCAGGGATGATTGTCAATGCCTTCATAGAGGTATTATTAACTATTTATTTCTTGACAACATTGTTATTATTGTTTGACTAAATGCTTGAATATCATTTATATGTATATATCTCCTGGATTGGACTCCCTCAAGTTCTTCTTCTTCGGGAACTTCACCAAGAGACTGTATTCTACTTGCAGCATGTGAAGCACATGAAACCCTACCACAAAGTCATGAGTTTCCTGCTAATGTCTTCACTTCTTGCCTTACAACCCCCATCACCTGTTAGTCCACCTGTAAACAATAGACATATGCATCAACAAGTGGACATGTACATGCTATGCAAACCAACTAAACCATCATGTTGTCATTCCACCAAACTGCTCTTCTTACTGTAACTGCATCTCTGGTATGATTTGACCATTTAAATTGAAGTACATATATTTAATAGTTAATACATATTTATGAAAAAAAATGTTAAAAAACACAAAAATACAAGTCAAAACAGATGGAAATGCACATGTCCCAGTGGTAAACTCCCTGAAGTGGCTACAAGTCATGAAACTAATTGCTTCATGTCCTACAATTGCAACTCTGGTAAACTAAATCTTGATTCCTGATCTTCCGTTATTCGTAGAATTACTAAATATAAAAATCTTAGACATCATGTTGTTGTTCACAGGATCTTTGAGTGAGGCACAATCTTTGAAGAAGCAATTTTCCAGCAAAGCTGTATTAATCATCTTATTGCTATGCATGGTGATCACAACTCTTGCAATTTTCACTTCAGTAGTGTGCCTCTACATATATCGAAAGCATACATGCCCTAAACACCCTCCTTTATCATCATCATCTGATAAAGACACAAGTTACAAAAGTAGTTCAAACTTAATCAGCTACAAAACATCTTCACTCCAAAACTCCGAAATATACATCCATTCTCCAAAAAATCCCATCACAGGGTGTATATACAAGGCTTCATTCTTGTTTAGAAAACACATAAGTACTGTTCAGGGAACAATCACAAGCTTTCCATATTCTGAATTAGAAACTACAACCAATCGATTCTCTGAAACTAATTTAATAAGGGTTGGGGTCAGTAGCCATGTTTATTATGGTCAACTCAAAGATGGTAAACTTGTTGCAGTCAAACGTCTTAAATCTCAAGGAGGAGGCCCAGATGCTGAAGTAACATTTTTGACAGAGGTAATAATTAATAGTTAATTATATATATATATATATATATATATATATATATATATATATATATATATATATATATATATATATATATATATATATATATATATATATATATATTTGGTTTTATGATATTAATAATTTATGTTCAGATTGAAATGTTGTCAAGACTCCTTCACTGTCATGTGGTGCCATTACTTGGGTATGTTGGAGAAACAACTCAGAAAACATTGATGGAGAAGGGTTGCCTTACACACGAAACAAATTCTTTATTAATTACTGCAACACCAGAACATTACATGAACATGTAATATATATACACTTATGTGTAACTGTCAAATGACAGTTACTATCCCAACCATTGCATCGGTCAAATGAAACATATTCAAACCAACACAATTGTTCAATCTGACCGGTCTAGAACAAATACCATAAATACTAATAATAAATACTATTTTAACAGATAATTACCAAACTACCCATGTCTAGCTTATATTTTCTAACAGGGTACTGTTTAGAATACCAATACCACACAAAACAACCTGAGATGGGGTTTCAGAAAAATGTCTAGACTGGGGGGCTCACATTACAGTAGCCATTAGAGCTGCTAGAGGGTTGGAATATTATTAAGTTTCATGAAGCAGCTGCACCAAGAATCTTGCATCGAGATGTTAAATCCACTAACATTCTCTTGGATGAAAACTGGAGAGCAAGGGTAGTTATTGAGATTAGACTAAGTCATGACCATAAAACGAGGAATACTAAGTCTTAAACTTGAAACATGGACACGTAGACAACTTTGAGTATATAATATATATCATCATCTAACAATCAAATGAGATAAAACTAAACACCATCAATAAAACAAGCCAACATCAAATACAAGAAACAATAACTAATTAGTTTTTTGTTCAAAATCATCCTTCACCAAAATTTATTTTAAAGGGAAATTAGTTTGTCCATAATCTATTTGATTAGTTTATTCACAATATGTCTTTTTTATTGTTTGAAATATTTTCCAAACAGGTAAAAGTCTTGGTATTGGGATCTACATCAGTGCTAATGTTGTTCCATGACAACAGGGACAATAAATTCAAAAGAAAAGAAAAAAGGGTAACCTATTACCAAATTTACAAAAGTCCAAGACAATTACCAATCCAAGTTAACCTACTACCAAATCTACAAAACTATCTTCACATTCATCCCAATAATTACATCACCAAAATCATTCCAGGAATATTAATTAATGCAATTAACTAATATGACCTTACGTAGTATAGGTATCATTTTGCACTTGTTTCGTGTGTCCTTTATGGCCTTGGTTAATGTAGTACAGGTATTCTTGCTTGCCATATGTTGTTTATCCGTAACTTTATGCAATTAATTTATACCTTTCTTATTTACATGGCAGTTGCAATCTGTGGAAGTGCTCCCTAAAAAGGTTGTTGATATCTTGAAGGAAATTAGGTAGGCCTCAAAGGATAAAGTTTTTCTTTCTGTTGACAATTCAAAGTTTTTATTTTTCACTATGTTTCCTGAACATGGTTTTGATTTTTTGATAAAGGGATCTTTCGGGGGTTCTTTCTAGATTGACCAAGGAGTTCAACGTCGACAAGTTTCTAGGGGTATTTTTGGAATCCCTCATGGATTACAGTCATGGTGATGATTTGTGCCTTAAATTGTTGCTTTCCATGATAAAAGTCGTTCCTATTAATGTCTTAGTTGGTCGTTTAGTTACAAAACTTCTTTCAACCTGCATGAAGTTAACCAAGAAAAGGAACTAAGAATCTTCATCTGCACCAGGTTAATTCAACATTTCTAATTGTTAAATCATTATTTAAGTTCCCATTATCAACAACTGAGTATTTTTTTATTTGCCCATTGTTGTTTCTTCTTTGGAGTTGGGCTTTATATATCACCATCCTTTATTGTTGTCTAAATTCCATATTTGCCATTTCTCATAATGATTTTCTTCATTTTCCTTAGATGCACACCTGCTACCTGTTGACTTGCCAGAGCTGAAATCTTTGACCAACAGGTAGTTACAAAAGTTGCCTTTTGTTATCTATTCATTCTAGTGCATTATTTATTTATTTATTTTTGCTTTCCTTGATCAATAAACTTTTAATGTTGATAGCTTCATTTAATTTACTTTTCAATGTAAAAGTAAAACATATGCAACTTACACCTTCTTAAATTATGGAAAAATTTGTAGAAGGTTGAATATGTGTTAGGATAATATCATTTGTATAGATTGATTTATTCTGTGTTAGGTAATGGTTGTTGAAATCCATTGGTATAGGTATAGGTAAAGAAGCATGATTATCTGTCCTAATTATATTTGGTGTTATTTATGTTTATCTTTGTACATAATATAATTTGTTTGATGACTAATAAAATTTAGCAGAGGCAAAGTAAAGAATAAATCCTATTTACAAAATGATCCAAAGAATCATTTTAATATTGTATTGTATTGCATGTTAAGTTACTGATTTGCCATGTGCAGGTTCTGATAGCTCTAGCAACCTCCTTCCATGCCCAACAATCTCTCAAAGTTCCTGCAATACGTTACATTTACTTACTGTTATATTGTATTGCATGTTTTGTTTTCCATGGAACGATTATTTGTATGACATTAAATTTATGCAATGGATTCTATTTTTTCTATATGATATTTTATTTTCTATTATGAAACATTAAATACAAATTTAATTTGAAAATAAGTAAATCTATAAATAATATTTTTTTTAAACATTTAAAATTATGATACGCAAAAATGTGTGTCGTCTTCATTTATGACATGGCCTTTCCTGACAGGGGCTTTCTTGAAACGCATTGCGTGTCATTAACACGCGCGTCGTAAGGTTACGACACATGAATGCGTGTCGTTTTCCTTTATGACAGGGCCTTCCATGATATGCATTGCGTGTCGTAAACGCGCGTCGTAAATGCGCGTCGTCTATAGACGACACGCAAAAGCACGTCGTCTCTCTTTATGACAGGGCCTTCCTTGACGCACATTTGCGCGTCGTCTGAGCCTTTTACGACGCGCAATGAGCATCGTAAAAGGCTGTTTTTCTAGTAGTGTTTGGCCATCTGCCTGACAAACTCGTCGAGTTCCAATGTGGACTCGTCGAGTAGGGTGAACTCGGCGAGTCCATAAGGGGACTCGGCGAGTTTAGCTGTCAGACAGGCGGATTTTCGGGATTTTTACCTATTTTGACTTAGGATAATTGCCATAATTGTTTAAAATTAATAAAATTCGAATTTTATTGATTCCTTATGATTATCTTTGTCAAAATAAAAGATTTTGGTCATCTAATTAGATAATTGTTACCTTATTTGATAAATGTTAAATTATTTGAATTATTTGATCATTATCTTGCAAGAATTTGAACTAGATCTAATTAGATAACCACCAATTAATTGTTAATTGCCTTATTTGAATTATGTGATCTAGAATATTTTTGATAAAGTTTGGAAAAGTTTCAAATTAATCCCTTTAGGTTTTATAGTTTAAATTTGAACTTAAAAGTTTTGTTTTGAAGTTTAAATAAGTTAAACCCTAATGTTTTGAAATGTTTCAAAACTTGCCCTCAAGTTTTGGAATTTAAAAGTTGATTAATAGTTTAATTTAGAAATGTTAAATTCTAAAACCCTAGTATTGTTTTGAAAAGTTCAACTCACACCCTTATGGTTTTATTAATTAATTAAAGTGTATAATTAAAAGAGACTTAATAAACCCATAAAGTTTTAGTTTACATTTAATTAAATTAAAAGTATAATTTATTAAATTAGAACACCTAGTATTTTGAAAGTGTAAAATACACCCTATACTATATAACATTAAAAGTCTAATATATATATATGTATGAGTAAAAGTCAGTCTTACCGTTAGTAGGCCTCATTCACGAAGCTGGTCTATAAGGGGTGTTTAAGGAAATTGCCTATAAAATGGCGATTAAATGAGTATCCACTCTTACCCACCGCACTCTTGATTAGTGGAGGGTCGTTAGCCGAATGGGTAGGATAGGACAGAAACCGTCCATTATAAGTATAATGAAGTACAAAAGTAACCAAATGCTTTTACAAATTCCCAATCTTAGTTACTTTAGGCAAAAGTGAATTGATGCAATTCCATTAAATTACACTTTGTGCCCTTGCGAAGACATTAGTGGAGCGTGTGTGGTTAACCGACACTCTAAATGGTTCTAAGCAAAGGTAGCAAAGGGTGACTCAATGTTTGTCATAGTTCGGTGGAGCGTGTGTGGTTAACCGGCACATCGAATAGATGACTATAACATGTGGGGGCACCATGTAAGTTTGCATGGTTATTCATAACCGCTTTGTGATCCTCGGTATCCCAGTCACAAACTAGAGGGGCATATCGAGATTTAAACATGCCATTGAAAAGTTCAATGAATCTCAAAAGATCTAGGAATTTTCAATAGATTTAAAACTTAAATTTCTTTTTCGTTTTTCATGGTGGAAATTAGTGAATTGTCATTCACTTACCTTTAAATATTCTGCAACTAGATTACGACATCCCTTTTCTAGGTTGTAGAGTATTGTGTTGGGTTCTAGCCTTAATATCTCATTTGGGTGATTTATTAAGGACTCAATCAATCAACTAACTTGAATTTAATTTTTCTCCCGTTTTATAGATGTCAAAGTATGACAACTATGGTCTTCCCAAATCCCGTGGAACAAGCTTTTCACATGAAGATGATATTCCACGATTCGATCGAGGAACACGAGATCATGCTTCACTTCCTCCACCTCCTCCTATTATTCTCCCTAACCCACAAGTTCAAAAGATTGAAAAGTTCAAATTCACTCAAGCCCTTTTGGCAAGTAAACATGAAGAAGGAAAGTCAGTGTGTGCACACATCCTAAAGATGAAGTCACACATTGATAGATTAAGAATGTTGGGATCTGTTGTCTGTGAGGAGCTGGATGTTGACTGGGTTCTTCAGTCACTTCCTGACTCATATAGTGAGTTCGTAAGAGAGTATTATATGATGAACCATGACGTAACCCTCATTGATCTCACCTATATGCTTATTGCTGCTGAATCAGCAATGATTTGGTGCACTGGAAAAAGCAAAGTTGATTGGTGGATCTGCCTTCCGGACCACTATGGATATAGGCAATGGCAACGAAAGGCATGTGATGATCGAAAAGTTTGATCATAAGAGAAAGGCAAAGTCAGAAGTAGTTTTGTGTGCTGTTCCAAAGAAGTCGATTTGCTTTTATTGCCAAGAGAAGGGGCATTGGAGACGAAGCTACCCTATTTACCTAAGAGATCTAAGAGATGGGAGAGTCAAAACGTATGGCTCTGCTTTAGGTAAAATCCATTAACTAACTCTTTTAAATTCCTAGTCTAGATTCTTAATACATGATGTTATAAGATTACATTTTGATGTCTTGTAGGATCGAAGAAAAGAGAGGAAGCTTAAGGGAAGAAGTGAGCGGAATCTAATCGTGAAGAAATGGATTTCGATCGCATTACTTGAAGATTAGAATCTTGAGCTACTACTTGGAGTTAGAATAAGATTTCTAAGGAATATGTATTAACATAGTTTTTCAATTAAATTGCATTGTAAGCACAAATTTTTTCCGCAATAAAATAAAATTTGATTTTATATTATTTATTTATCCTTGAAATGGCGTGTATGAAAAATTGATGTTTGTAAGTTTTTATTATTAGTAATAATGGATTTGATTTTTAATTATGTTATTTGTGGAAAGGTCAAGAAATTACCAAATGGGGAAAGTTTCTCATCACCCAAGTTTCAATTGGATAGAAACTTGGAATCATACAACTTGGTTGCATGATGAATGAGAAATTTCATATTTGGAAACTAGACTAATTCGTTGACAAAGTGTCAAGTGAAGGACTAAGAGATCAAGCACACAAGGTTGTGTGTTGATCAAGTCCACCACAAAAGTAACAAAGATATTCGTCATGATTTACTAAGGTTAAGTAAATATGATTATACTTATGAGATTAAGTGTAATTCTCTGTTGATTGAAAGAGTTTCAATCAATAGCAGAACGAATAAAGAAGAATCAAGTAGGCAGAAAGATAAAAGTTTCTCTATTCTAAGAAGAAGGGAGAGTACCTTTTATTATGTTTTATGATAGGTCTTAACGATTAAGAACCATATCTCAATTGATCCTCTAAATGAGTCTTACTACAATTGTATGTCTGAGAAGAGGAATCAAGAATTGAAGAAATGGTTAAATAAAGAAGTCGATCATACTTCGTTCCAAAAACAAGTCTTAAAGTTAAGATTGTGACATTGAGTGACAAGTCTTAAGAAGTTTTATAACATTCATCAAATGTGGAAAGTTATGATGTCTTGGATAAGATAAAGACCAACTAGGACCAATTTTGTGAAGTGTTTTGTCTTGATAAAAGCTACGCTAACTCTTGAATATTTGTTTGTCAATAAATGTTTATTGACAAAAGAATCTTATATGTCAAGGAGTCAGTGGGAGTCTCAATGGTCTTGAATGGTTTCAAGAACAAATCAAGAATAAACCTTATCGATCATCACTAGCGCACGACTTGAGGTTTACAACCTATCGTGTTGACACTATCTTGTTTCTGTGCGATTCCAATTGAGTTAATTATGCATGTGAGTTCTATGAGTTCTCATTTGAATGCATAAAAGGCAAGGACCTTGATCAATGAAAAAGTACATTGATAAGAAAGGATAAGCTGTTTAACTACTTGGAAGACATGGTGGGCAGCCGCGTTACCATAAGGCAAGAAATCAAGATTGAGAAGGTTCGGTCCATATGAGTTTGGGTTTGTCGCGAACTTTGGTTTTGACAAATTCGCATGGATAGGAACACATACACCATTAAAATCTAAGTGTCATAAGATTCCCTCCTTCATGAAAGTGATTGTGAGGAAATGCTTTCACTAAGAGAGATTTTAAGAAGATATTGATTGTGAAAATTGTATTCTCGAATTCGATTATGGTTACGGTATCCCTTTCCATAATGCGAATTGTGAGATTTGACAATTAGTCTGAATTGTTTAGACACACATATGAGCTATCTAAGGCAAAGGTGTATAAGTTTAAGAAGCTTAGATAAAGGATTATCATGTCAAAGATAGTGGGAGCATAAGTGTTATGCTTATTTGATAATAATCATCATTATAGTGGGAGCATAAATGTTGTGCTTGTATGATTATTAAAACAAGTATTGCAAGTTAGCAATATTAATTATAGAAAACAAGAGTTATACTTTGCAAAGTCGTAAGGGTTGAATAGTTGTTTTGCTATAATTAAGGGAGAGAATATTATGCTTCATTTCAAATCTAAAGGCTTAGGTTGTGGAATGTTAATACATTTAGTCAAGGATGCATAGTGTGTTCTCAAATTTCGATTTTGATTATGGCATAGTTCGAATTGTGAGAGCATGGCACATAAAATATTATTGCAGAAGATTGATAAAATATCATATCTTTATGTAAGACATTATGCATCGTGTCCCATACGCTTCGGGTATAGGATCGGTTGCAAATGCTATAATATTTGACCATTCTAAATTTTTTCCAAATGTCTAGCACATTAAGAGGGAAAAAGGACAAGAATCGGTTTTGACTAAGATAATTAAAAAACTATCAAAGACAATCCAAAGCTTGCTGAGGATTGGTCGAATGTGAGTAGTTGGAAGTATGATATTGGATGGACCATATCGAAATTATTATGAATAGATAAGATTCTATTAAGAATAAGTTGTCGTATGGCAAAATATGGAAATGTTTCCATATTGGGAGTTGGATATTGAGAATCTATATCTAGATTAGAAACTATTATGCAAGAAGGATGTTCAAAGGAATGTACTTTGAGTGAGAGACATCATATCTATAGAATTGTTTCTGATAGAAATTAGCCAAGTCTTGATGATTTTGAGTTATGACTTTACGAAAGAATCATTGCATAAAATGTTAGAATCTAGCATAAGTAACAAGAATTTGATATTCTTATACTTATGATAAGGATTGGAAGTTGTGAAATGAGTATGACTGGAAATGTGTTAATTTGATATATTTCACAAAGTAAGGACCGTAAGTAAACATTGTGTGCATGCTGAGAGCATGGGACAAGTGTGGTAATAATTCAAGTAAGAAATTGATTACCCGAAACAACAAATAATGAGTAATGAATATGGTGATTAAATAAAATGTTTTATTTATACCTAGAGTTTGGGGCCATATGGGATTAGTATAATTCTTGTGTTTCAATTTGCATGTTTTGACTTCCTGAATAATTAAATTGGTTCAGAACAATCAAATTATTCGAACGGACCACAGCCGTTCATATGTTGGATGTAGGTATGAATGAAGATTGTCATGAATTGGTGTGTAGATTGTCTAAAGTGTATTAGACATAAGCAAATGTTTGTTGCAACGTTCATGAGTGCTTATGAATATGATTTGAGCATTGGAGTAAACCCACGCTCACTTGGATCACTTCATGGATTTTATCACGAGTGATTGGTGAGACGTAACATCTTATATTCTTGAAACCGAGATGTGCGAGTTGTATCTTGCGAGTCGGTTACATTGATAATATGTAAACTCACCAGTAACTTGGTGTCATAAAACATATTGTTGTGTGTGATTTGGTGAGTGAGTACAAGAAAGCATTGAATCAAAGTTTATCCGTTCCTTTTATCCAAAGTGGGATGAAAGCGAGATCTGTGGGCCCCTCGATGATATAGTGATTGCAACTAAGCGCTTGACCAAGCCAGGACTAATTTGATGTTCAAATGTAGTCTGTTGTCAGTCATCATAAATCGGAAATCGGGAAATAGTATAGAGAGAATGATTGAAATCCATGTCTCACGTCTATATGATATCTAGAATGGAGGAATATATGATCCCTTATCTAAAGGACGCGTATCTGATAAGATCAGAGTTGATAGCGGCTTTTGAAAGCTACGATTGCTATTCAGGATCTGAAGTCATACGCATAATAGTTATTAGACTTATCCAAGTGGGAGACTGTTGGATTAGTGTCTAAGTCCATAACTATTTTGGTATGTACTTGACCCGATGGTGCATGGTCCTTTTGGGTTGCCTTCACCAAAGCAACTTGATAGGATGAATTATGGGGAGAGAAGATTAATTATAATTTATTAATATATTATGAGAATAATATATTAAAGGAGAAATCATATTGTTTAATTAATATTAGTCAAGAATTAATTGATAATTAATTTTGTGGCTAAAAGATATTAATTAAACTTAAGGGACTGGAACTGTAATTATAAGATAATTGCATTTGGGCTATGGATTACCTTGGAATAATAGGTTAGACGAATTCTATGGGGAAACCCATTAGAAATCGTCCAAGGGTGATTCTAAAAGGGTCCATGGGCTGCTTAGGGCTTAAGTAGTCAAATTAGGGTTTCCTAGTTGAAAACCCAAATAGCCTACATGTATATATAGTACCCATAAGCCCCAAAAACGTGGCTAAGAGTTCCTATAGGGTTTTGGACGTTCTTGGGCAGCCTCGTCTCTCCTTATTCTTCATCCTCTTGATCTTGGTGTTTGTGAACCATTAGAGGAGTGACACTTGTGACTCTAAGCTTTCTAAAGTCATTACAAGGAGGATTTGAGATTGTTATTACTACATAACAATCAAGGTAAGATCTAAAAACCCCTTCACATGTTAATATGATTAATTGTATGCTAGAACTAGGGTTTAAAGTCTTGGATGAATTGCATGTACAATAGAGAAACCTAGATCCAAGCATTAGGGTTTCATGAGCACATAGGATGTTCTTATGGCTAAAACCCATCAACCCCGAGTCACCTACTTTTGGTTGTAACATCCGGAATCTAGAAGGTCAATTATGGAAATGAATTCCCTTTCTAGGGGCCAACTCGTTGAGTTTATGGCACAAACTCGAAGTGTTAGAAGCTTTTAGGGTGTATGTTTTTGAGGACCAACTCGTCGAGTTGGTATAGGGAAACTCGACGAGTTGGACGCTGTTTGAGAAAAACCTAATTTTAGGGTTTTGTACCCTATTTAAAGACCTTAACTTTATTTGTTGGCCTCCTTACCAGCCTCCTAACCATAATTTTGTGTATTACCCTTCAAGGCTGAGTGTGTGAGCTTGTGTTGAGCTTGGAGAGTTGGTTTTTGGTGATATTTGGAAGGAGTCTGAAGAATGAAGGTGTTTAGTTTGGAAGGAAGGCTTTGGATCCAGAAACTCTCCATTTGTTGCAGTCCTTTTGAGGTATAAAGTCGAAACCTTGTGTTGTTATCTTCAAGATCTCTTTATAGGATGTTTTATTTTGAGTTTTTTGGGTGTTTGGTTGGGTTGTCCAAAGGTTAAGGGTTTCAGGGGTTATTATGCTAGATCTGACCCTTTTTTGACCTTTCTTGGAATAAAGTTGCAAGCTTTGCTAAGTCCTAAGTCCGATCCATGCATTAAGTCCTTTATTATGCCATTTTAGGCTCCAGGGTTCCTTTCTTGCATGCATGGACGTAAAGTTGGAAACTTTATGTGATAATCCAGCTTTGGGATTCCAGATCTATGTTTTGGGAGTATGTTTTGAGAGTTTAAGGGCTTAATGGGTTAAGCCTCACTCTATTAAGTCAAGGATTTGGGTTTGGGTTCTTTGTATTCGTTTTTAAGGGTAATGTTGGAAACTTTATCCATCTAGTCATCATTTGGGAAGAGATATGAGATTGGAAGCTTCTAGATTCGACGGTAACGGCTTAATGCATTAAGCTGTTTCATTCCTAGCCAACTCAGCGAGTTCAGTAGGAGAACTCGGCGAGTTGATGCGATTTTTCCCGATCTGTGCATTTAATGGAGGAACTAGACGAGTTGAAGGACAACTCGGCGAGTTGGGTCAACTCGGACCGTTGACTTTGAATTTGACTTTAAATTAAGGGAATTATGGTCTTAGTATAATGCTCGTATGGGGTGGGCCCAATTTGGAGAATTAGGTCATTAATGGGTTTTAATGGATCTAATAGTTTCTGGTATTTTGGGCTTGAGTTGTTAATGGGCCATTGGGATACAAAGTGTTTGGATTGGAAAGAATGCTTGGGCCTTAAGGCATGGCCATGTAAGAATTTTGGGCCCAATTTGGAGAACAAAACATTCCTTATAAGGGGTGTGGATATTTTCCCTATCACAACGCGTTTTAAAGCCGCGAGGGCAACAGATCCTGTAGCAACCCGCTATTTTTCTA
This sequence comes from Lactuca sativa, assembly GCF_002870075.4. Lineage (NCBI taxonomy): Eukaryota > Viridiplantae > Streptophyta > Magnoliopsida > Asterales > Asteraceae > Lactuca > Lactuca sativa. Next base: position 3,757,803 of record NC_056625.2, on the reverse strand, counting down.
GTCAAACCCCTTTGTAATAAAATTTCAATTTTTATTTATTTCATTAAGTTCATAAGGTTAAAACATGTTTTAAATTATAAATATTATATTTATTTAAGTGTTATTATTTTTAGGATAAAAATATACTTAAAAATCAAAAACATGTCTTTTGGAACCGAGAACCTTAGACCGAAAAACTCCCCCAACAAAATTAGATCTCGGACAGCAAGCCCTTTTCGGCTGAGAACCCCTTTCCGACTGAAACACCCCTTGGCATATATTACTCCACTCGAAAACTTAGTCATTTTATCATATTTCAAACCGAAAATACTCTCATTTTGCTCTCAAACATCATCCAAGAACCTTCCAATCTTAAAGAACAATCCTTAAATTCCTCATAAATTCCACCAAGAACACCAACAACACCAAGAACAGTCTTCAAATCTTCATCTGACCGAAAACACATTCCCAAACAAAAACGAGTTCCCAACCGAAAACACCATAAGACCGAGAATCAGGTTCTCGGTTGAGGTTTTTAGGACCGAAATCAAGGATTTCGGTGAAGGCTAGACCGAAAACCCACATCAACACTTCAAATAATTTTCAGTAATTATTCCTTACATAAATTAAGTGTTGTCTAACACTTTAATTAATTGTTTCACCAATTTAAATATGATTACATGTATAAATAATAATAGGAAACCGTTAACTCCGCGTACGCTAGTCCGAGGATCATCTCTACAGTTCCACTATCCAGATTCGAACGCGCACTAGAGGTAAGTTCATACCCCTAAGTTTTCACTATTTTTAATGTTTTAGGGGGAGAGTACAAATAAAACACAAGGACTGTTGTGTTAATATACAAACTGGTTTATGGCTACATTTTAACAACATATGCTCATATATATATATATATATATATATATATATATATATATATATATATATATATATATATATATATATATGAATATAAAACATATTGTTTACCCTTTTGTAACATGTTGAACAAGAGGTTATTTTATACAAATCTTTTATCATTTACCGTATACAAACTGATAACTTGCAAGGGTTTTCATCTGATTACAAAACATACATTTAAACTATAATAGGTATAGTTTGGGAGATACTACACTATTTTACATACTCAAAGAAAACTATATAGAAACAAGTATATAAATTATAATAGGTATATTTTATGGAACACTACTCTATTACACTAATTCAAGGGTACACTACTAAATAATTATTTAAGTATAATTATTTTACACTACAAAGTACACCACTACAAGGTAATACGTACAGTTTCAAGTACAAGAGAACACTAGTACACTATACGTAAATTAGTTAATATAGGATTGTGAGGCACTACTTCGGGGTACCCATCTGGGTACCGCCTTCAATTCCTATAAATTATAACCAGAGTCTCCTGGAGGGAGAGCGTGAATTTGTGTATGGATCTATACGGGACTGACAATCCCACACCTGAGCTGCTTGTAACAGCTAGTCTGATAGGCCTGGGGTGACAAATGTCATAACATTCCAATGACTAAAGAACGCTGTAGAGGCCACTAGTAATATCAAGCATGGTTATATGAAACTCACAATAATATCAATTAAAGTTTTAGTTTACGGGATTAACACTACTTCAAAGGTTTTATTTTAATTAATGAAACCATAGTACACTACTTTACATTGCAATACACTACTTTACACTACAGCTGGTGGATTCCAAGCATACACACAAAAAGGTTTTTCATACAAACACTATCACTACGATACACTACCTCTCTATCTACAGGGTACACTAGTACAACATACAACATTCAAGAAGCATTCATGACATAGTTTTATTTATTAATAAGACTACATTTTACCAATCCAGACTATGGTTTACTATTACAAAGTACACCTCACTAATTCAAAGCACAGTTGACTATTTCAGAATACAGTAACTACATGCATTTTGGACTTAAGATCTAAGTCTACATTTCATAAACTAAGAGAAAATACTGGATTTTCAAGAAGTACACTATAACATTTCTCAATGACAAGGCCAAGCTTTCCATTTTAAATACATACTTATGAACTCACCAACTTAAATGTTGATACACTTTCAAAACCACTTGTATTCTCAGGGAATCAGTAGACAGGTACAACCGCAGGATTTTGAGAAGACGGAGCTTTGTAGAGTCGCGTCTTTTATACTTTTGCTATACTCTTTTGATTTCATACATCTATGTTATGAACAGATGTAAATACAATATCTTTTCAATGTAATGATTGTGTTTGCTTTGATTATTATTATAAAATTGTTGTGATACTGTACATAATGTCCTCCGCCCCCGAATGTTTCCACCGTTCTGGTTTGGGGGTGTTACAGATTGGTATCAGAGCATTGTTTATAGTGAACTAAGTATATCAAACCTTACAAGATATACAACTATAAACACTATGGGGTCGAATCGCTCTGAACTAAAAGTATACTTTTAAAATATAAGTATTTTACAAAAAGTATACGAATATGCATACACACTAGAAACAGTATCACAGTAAGAACTACATAAAAGTATTTAGGATGAGTTGGACACTATGGTTAAACTTAGATAGTTATGTAATCATATTTGGAATAAATATAACCTGATAAACTATATTTATTCGAGATACGACCAACATGTGTTTGGGAGTGACCGTGGTGTTGTAGTAAGTCTAAAACATACCAACACTATATACAAAGAGAAACTCTAGAACCAAACATAAAGTTAAAATACTATAGGAGTATTTTATGACACTATAACATTATACAGATTCGTTACAAGTATTATAAATGCTCACAATTGAAAGTATGCTATTATTTGCTTATTTTAGTAAATCGCTATTGTAAATCGCTGATAGAGCACTATAAAAGTCAGGTTATGATGTGTTTAGGACTAAGATATATCTTGTTCAATATCACTTGACTCACGACCACTATAGAGGACTTATCGACATTTCCTCTTGAATCTTTTTAGAAAAAGATGCCTCCGAAGAAGTCCAATAGAAAGAAAAAAAACCTCCAACAAATCCACCACCGCCGCCACTCCCTCAGTATGACCCTGCTGTTTCCAAGCAATAGTGACAACCTTCGTGGCTACTACTATGCCGTAGATCCACGCAAGTGGTACTAGTAGGGCGGGTAGTGGTTCCAACCCTTCCAATCAAGGAGATAGTCAAGGCCACCCAAGGGAGTGCTCCTACAAGGATTTCACGAATCCTAAAACTAAATCCTTCAATGGCACTGGAGGTTTCGTTGCTTTAACCTGTTGGTTCAAGAAGATCGAATCAATATTCGAAATCCACACATGTCCTGAAGCGAGCAAAGTGAAATTTACAACATGCACTTTCACAGACCAAGCCGTCACTTGGTGGAACAGCCAAGTCAAGTCCCTAACTCTCCCGATAGCTAATGTTATGAGTTGGGACGATTTAAAAGAACTAATGCTAGCGGAGTACTGCCCGAGGGGAGAGATGCAAAAACTAGAGTAAGAGCTCTGGAGTCTGAAGATGAAGGGCTCCGATATCGCGACTTACACGGCTAGGTTCATTGACCTGGCTCTTCTATTCCCCGGGATGGTCACCCCGGAGAGTAAAAAGGTGGAGAGATACATCTGGGGATTGACACCCCCGACTCAAGGAAATGTCCTAGCTGCCAATCCACTCAATTTCGATAGTGAAAAGCATTCGGCACACACGCTAATAGATCATGGAGATCACCAAGACTCTGTGACAGTTATCCCCGAACAGCCCAAAGAGAGTCGTAGCAAAAAGAAGTATTAGAACAAGAGAAAGGGCCAATCTTCGCAAGAGCCCTAAAAGAAACAGCAATCAGTGGCAGTTCACGTTGTTACGACTCCTGCTACTATTCCTGATACTCAAACACCTCCCAATCGATATGTTGGGAACCTCCCGAAGTGTAACAAATGCAACTTCCACCACCACAGGCCTTGTCGGGAAATTAAATGCACCACCCGCAACAAGATAAGGCATACAACCTGCTTTTGTAAGACACCTGCGCAACCAAATGTCCAGACCTTCGGAGATGGAGTAGGTCAGACATGTTATGGATATGGTGAAACAGAGCATTACAAGAGGGATTAACCTAAAGCAAGAAATGTTGGCAACACAGGTAGAATGCTAGCAATTGGCCAGGAGGAGGCTATAGCGGACCCCACAGTAGTCATGGGTACGTTTCTTCTCAATAAATCTTATGCATGCATACTATTTGATAGTGGTGCGGAGAGGAGCTTTATTAGCCATAAATTTAAGCACTTACTCAAACACAAACCACAACCATTAAACGAAACATTCACTATCGAGCTGGGTAACGGGAAGAAAGGAAGCACTAACGATATATTCATAGGATGTACCCTCACTCTAAACGACTATTATTTCCTAATCGACCTTATGCTGGTCTCCATAAAAAGCTTCGACGTCATTATTGGCATGACTAGTTGAGTCCTCATCGTGTTGAAATCCTTTGCAATGAAAAAGCCATTCGCCTCAATCTGCCAAATGACGAAGCCTTAGTTATCTACGATGATAAACCCAACACAAACCTTAACATCATCTCTTGCATCAAAGCCCAAAAATAACTTCGAAAAGGGTGTAACGTATTCCTAGCCCATGTAGTCAATGAAAAACAAGAAGTAAATGACCTCGAGAGCATTCCCGAAGTTTGTAATTTTACTGATATCTTTCCCGAAGATCTTCTAGGAGTTCCTCCTGAATGCGAAGTCGAGTTGTGAATCAAATTAATTCCTGAAGCTACCCCCGTAGCCAAATCCCCATATCGCCTAGCACCTGCAGAAATGCAAGAGTTATCCAGCCAATTAAATGAACTGCTTAGTAAGGGATTCATCAGACCGAGCTCTTCACCCTGGGGAAAACCGGTCTTGTTTGTGAAAAAGAAAGACGGATCGTTCCACATGTGCATAGTTTACCACGAACTGAACAAGCTCACTATCAAGAAATGATACCCTCTCCTGCGAATAGATGACCTCTTCGATCATCAGTTACGAGTCCATGAGAATGATGTTCCCAAAACATCATTTCAAACTTGTTATGGTCACTACGAGTTTTTAGTAATGCCCTTCGGTCTAACGAATGCGCCCGCGGTATTCATGAATTTAATGAGTCTGGTGTGACGTCCCTTCTTAGACAAATTCGTGATAGTATTCATAGATTATATACTTATATATTCGCAGAGTAAGGAAGATCATAGCCAGCACCTGAGACAAGTCTTAGAAACATTGAGGACGGAAAAGCTTTATGCGAAATTCTCAAAGTGTGAATTTTGGATTAAGAAGGTAAACTTCCTTGGTCACGTGGTCAGCGAAGAAGGAATACATGTGGACCCTTCTAAAATAAAGGCGTTCGAGAATTGGTCAGCACCCAGAACGACTTCAGAGATCCGTCAATTTCTAGGACTTGATGGCTACTACTGCAAATTCATAAAAAACTTCTTTAGAATTGTTAACCGCTTACCGCCCTGACTCAAAAGGGTGTAACTTTTTACTAGGGAGAAAAACAAAACACCGCATTTTAGACGCTGAAGCAAGCCTCGTGCAGCGCGCCTATCTTGTCTCTTCCTGAAGGGACAGAAGACTTCGTAGTATACTGTGAAGCATCCAATCAGGGACTAGGTTGTGTGATTATGCAGCGAGGAAAATTTATTGCTTATGCCTCGAGATAGCTAAAGTCAAACACAGTAAACTACACCACTCATGATCTTGAGTTAGAAGCAGTAGTACTTGTTCTGAAGATCTGGAGACACTACCTCTACGGTACCAAGTGCACTATCTTCACCGACCACAAAATCCTTCAACACATCTTTGATCAGAAAGATCTTAACATGAGACAAAGATGATGGGTAGAGCTACTCAATGATTACGACTGCAAAATTCGCTATCATCCCAATAAAGCTAATGTAGTAGTTGATACCCTTAGTCGAAAAATGTACTTAGGTCGTAGAGTGAAGGCACTAACCATGACAATCCATTCATATCTATCCACTCAAATCAAGGAGGCTCAATTAGAAGCCTTGAAGCTGGATAATGTGGCTGATGAAGCCTTAAGAGGAATGGAGAAAAACTTATAAATCAAGGGTGATGGAGTCCATTATTTCATGAATCGGATTTAAACACCGAAGTTTGGTGGATACAGAGAAGTTGTCATGAATGAAGCCCACAAAGCTCGATACTCTATTCATCTAGGTTCAGAAAAGATGTATCTGGATCTCAAGAGAATTTATTGGTGGCCAAACATGAAAATACGAAATTGCTACCTTTGTGGGCAAGTGCCTAACTTATGCCAAAGTCAAGGTAGAATACCAAAAGCCCTCAATTTTACTTCAATAGCTAGAAATACCTAAGTGGATGTGGGAGCGAATTACAATGGATTTCCTAACCAAGTTGCCCAAGACCCTGCGTGGTCATGACACCATTTGGGTAATCGTTGACAAATTAACCAAGTCCGCCCACTTCCTATCAATTAAGGAGACCGACAAGATGGAGAAATTGACTAGAACTTACATCAAAGAGATTGTATGATTTCACGGTGTGCCAATCTCTATTATCTCTGATGGAGAAAGTAGATTCACCTCAAGATTTTGTTAGTCGCTACAGAAATCTCTAGGAACTAGGCTGGACATGAGTACAACCTACCATCCACAAACCGACGGGCAGAGTGAGAGAACTATACAAACCCTAGAAGACATGCTGAGATCCGGTGTGTTTGACTTTCGTAAAGCATGGGATATCCATTTTCCATTAGTCGAGTTTTCATACAACAATAGCTACCACTCTAGCATCAAGGTAGCCCCGTTTGAATCCTTATGTGACCGCAAGTGCAGATCCCCTCTGTGCTGGGCTGAAGTAGGAGACACGCAACCAACTAGAGGTCAATTTCCTAACAGCACTCTCACTGGCCCGGAGATCATACGGGAAACCATAGAAAAGATCATACAAATTCGAGAACGACTGAAAGCCTCTAGAGCAGACAAAAGAGCTACGCAGACAAGATACAAAAACCCTTGGAATTCCAGGTGGGTGACCGTGTACTGTTAAAGGTATCACCTTGGAAGGGCATGACACACTTCGGAAAGCGTGAAAAACTAAATCTAAGGTACATAGGACAATTCGAGATTCTCGCTAGAATCGGTCTCGTAGCTTACAAACTTTGTCTACCACAAGAACTTAGCAACATACACCCTGTCTTCTACGTGTCAAACCTAAAGAAGTGTCTATCCGAGGAAACTCTTGGGATTCCACTCGACGAGATCGAGGTAAACAAGAGTCTTAACTTTGTGGAAGAACCGGTAAGAATTATGGATAGGGAAGTGAAACGAATGAAACAAAGTCGTATACCAATAGTGAAGGTTCGTTGGAATGCCAAGCGGGGACCTGAATTCACTTGGGAGCGAGAGGATCAAATGAAACAAAAGTACCCACATCTTTTCCCTAATCCATAATGTACTCATTATGGAAAGAATTTCAGGATGAAATTCCCTGTAACGGGGGGATAATGTAGCAACCCGCTATTTTTCTAGTTAAAACCCTTTGTAATAAAATTTCAAATTTTATTTATTTCGTTAAGTTCATAAGGGTTAAAACATGTTTTAAATTATAAAAATTATGTTTATTTAAGTATTCTTGTTTTTAGGATAAAAATACACTTAAAAATAAAAAACTTGTCTTTTGGAACCGAGAACCTCGGACCGAAAACCTCCCCCATCGAAATCAGATCTCGGACAGCAAACCCTTTTCATCCGAGAACCCCTTTCCGACCGAAAACACCCCTCGGTATATATTGTTCCACTCGAAAACTTAGTCATTTTCTCATATTTCAAACTTAAAATACTCTCATTTTTCTCTCAAACATCATCCATGAACCTTCCAATCTTCATGAACAATCCTTCAAATCTTCATAAATTTCACCAAGAACACCAAGAACAATCTTCAAATCTTCACATGACCGAAAACACATTCCCAACCGAAAACGAGTTCCCAACTGAAAACACCATAAGATCGAGAATCAGGTTCTCGATTGAGGTTTTAGGACCAAAATCAAGGATTTCGGTGAAGCTAGACCAAAAACCCACATCAACACTTCAAATGATTTTTGGTAATTATTCCTTACATACATTAAGTGTTGTCTAACACTTTAAGTAATTGTTCCACGTACGCTAGTCCAAGGATCATCACTACAGTTCCACTATCCAGATTCGAACGCGCACTAGAGGTGAGTTTATACCCCTACGTTTTCACTATTTTTAATGTTTTAGGGGGAGAATACAAGTAAAACACAAGGACTTTTGTGTTAATATGCAAACTGGTTTATTGCTAAATTTTAACAACATATGTTCATATATATATATATATATATATATATATATATATATATATATATATATATATATATATTGTTTACCCTTTTGTAACATGCTAAGCAAGAGGGTATTTTACACAAATCTTTTATCATTTGACTTATACACATGGATAACTTGCAAGGGTTTTCATCTGATTACAGAACATATATTCAAACTATAATAGGTATAATTTGGGAGATACTACACTATTTTACATACTCAAAGAACACTCTACAGAAACAAGTATATAAACTATAATAAGTATAGTTTATGGAACACTACTCTATTGCACAATTTCAAGGGTACATTACTAAATAATTATTTAAGTAAAATTATTTTACACTACAAAGTACACCACTACAAGGTAATACATACAGTTCACGTCTACACTACACGTAAACTAGTTAGTGTAGGATTGTGAGACACTACTTTGGGGTACCCATCTGGGTACCGGTTCAAGTCCTATAAATTATAACCAAAGTGTCCTGGAGGGAGAGCATGAATTTGTGTATAGATCTATACGGGACTGACAATCCCACACATGAGCTGCTTGCAACAGCTAAGCCGACAGGCCTGGGGTGACAAATGTCATAACACTCCAATGCCTAAAGAACGTCGTAGAGGCCACTAGTCATTTCAAGCATGGTTATTGATGGGTTTTTGATCATTCTAACACTCCTATGGTGTACATGCAACCTTATTAACCTTGGACCTATGTTTTCTCTAATATACATGAAAATGTTCAATATTCCAAGTTTTTATCCTAACTAGCATAATATGAAGTATATACAATACAAGAATCTAGTAGAATGACATACCTTTTGATGGAGCTTGAAGTCTTGAACCTTTAAGAGCTTAGTGCCCCAAGTGTTGCACCTCAAATGGTTCACAAAACGCTAAAAACCCTTGGAATAACTTGAGAAGAAGAATACTTAGGTTCACTCTACGAAAATCGGCCTTGCCCTCTTTTGTGTATGCACTAGTGCCAATTTCATGAACTACAAACCTCTTTATATAGTGTGGAGAATTAGGGTTACATTCATGTAAACCCTAATACCCATGAACTTTCATTTCCATAGCATCTATGGGTTAAAAGCTCCATGGACTATCCATGAAAGCTTAGCCCAACCTAAATGAACTTGGCCCATCCTATACATACACACACACACACACTGTACTCGTCGAACATGCCTCATTCTGACGCTCGAACTCGCCGAGTACCACACTGTACTCGCCGAGTACATTGTGGTACTCGCCGAGTTCATCAGGCAGGGAGGCCAAAAATCGATCTTACAACTTGAATAAACACACAAGGCATCAATACAATAGAAACCAATCAAGGCTCTGATACCACTGATGGGTTATGGGCCATAAGAACATCCTATGTGCTTATACAACCCTAATGCTTGGATCTAGGTTTCTCTATTGTACATGCAATTCATCCAAGACTATAAAACCCTAATTCTAGCGTACAAGTAATCATATTAGCATAAGAAATAGGTTTAGATGTTACCTGGATTGTTATGTAGCAATAACAATCACAAATCCTTCTTGTATTGACTTTAGAAAGCTTAGTGTCACAAATGTCAATCCTCTAATGGTTCACAAACACCAAGAGCAAGACAATGAAGAGGAGAAGAGAAGGAGGCAGCCCAAAACATGTGGAAACCCTAACCAATTAGTTCACCACGTTTTTGGGGCTTAAGGGTTCCTTAAATAGTGAAGCTATTAGGGTTATCTAACAAGGAAACCCTAATTTGGATGTTTAGGCCCTAAGCAACCCATGTACTCCTTTCTTAAAGGCCTTTGGACGGTTTCTAATGGGGTTCCCCATAGAATTCGTCCACTCCCTTAATAAGGAGTCCATTAGCTCAATATTCAACTATCACACAATTGACAGTTCTAGACCCTTAAGTTTAATTAATGCCTTTTAGCCGCAAACTTAATTCTTATTAATTCTTGACTAATATTAATTAAACAATATGATTTCTCCTTTAATATATTATTCTCATAATATATTAATAAATCATATATAATCCTTTCTCTCCATAATTCATATCAAGTTGCTTTGGTGAAGGCAACCCAAAAGGACCATGCACCATCGGGTCAAGTACATACCAAAATAGTTATGGAATTAGACACTAATCCAATAGTTTCCCACGTAGATAAGTCTAACAACTATTCTGCGTATGACTTCAGATCCTGATCTGCAATCGTAGCTTTCGAAAGCCGCTGTCAACTCTGATCTTATCAGATACTGTTGGATTAGTGTCTAAGTCCATAACTATTTTGGTATGTACTTGACCCGATGGTGCATGGTCCTTTTGGGTTGCCTTCACCAAAGCAAATTGATAGGATGAATTATGGAGAGAAAGGATTAAATATGATTTATTAATATATTATGGGAATAATATATTAAAGGATAAATCATATTGTTTAATTAATATTAGTCAATAATTAATTGGTAATTAGTTTTGTGACTAAAAGAGATTAATTAAACTTAAGGGACTAGAATTGTAATTATAAGATAATTGCAATTTGGGCCATGGATTGCCTTATATTATAAGGTGGATGAATTCTATGGGGGAGGCCCATATGAAATCGTCCAAGGCCTTAAAGAAAGGGCTCCATGGGTTGCTTAGGGCTTAAGTATCCAAATTAGGGTTTCCTTGTTAGATAACCCTAATAGCCTCACTATATATAAGACCCTTATGATCCAAAAACGTGGCTAAGACTTCTTCTAGAGTTAGAACACGTTTTAGGCAGCTTCCATCCTCTCTCCTCTTCATCCTCTTGCTTATGGTGTTTGTGAACCATTAGAGGAGTGACATTTGTGACTCTCAGCTTTCTAAGGTCAATACAAGGAGATTTGGGATTGTTATTGCTACATAACAATCAAGGTAACATCTTAAACCTATTCTCATATTAATATGATTACTTGAATACTAGAATTAGGGTTTATAGTCTTGGATAACTTGCATGTACAATAGATTAACCTAGATCCAAGCATTAGGGTTTGTATGAGCACATAGGATGTTCTTATGACCAAAACCCATCAGTGGTATCAGAGCCTAGACTGGTTTCTATTGTATTGATGCATTATATGTCTGAAAAATTCGTTTTTTGTGTTTTTGGAGGCTAGACTCGCCGAGTCCATAGATGAAATCGCTGAGTCCATGGTGACTCGATGAGTCCATTCCTGACTTGGCGAGTCGGTTCGTCAGAAGGAGGGAAAACCGGGATTTCTTGCTGTTTTTGCTTAAGGATAGTAGCCTTATCATATTAGATCAATATTAATCCGATTTTATGGTATATTTGAATATATTCTTGGTTTAATTGAAGATATTTATCAATTAATAAAATATTTGTTTCCTTATGTGATAATTGATTAATTATTTTGATTAAATTGGTAAATTGTTTTGCAAGAAATCATTAAATAAATCAAATATAGATAATTATGTGATTAATTGTTAATTTTAGATTATTTGTTATTTGATCCTTGTTGTTGTGAAAAGTTTCATATTTTCCCCTTTAGGTTTTATAGTTTAAATTTGAACCCAAAAGTTTTGTTGTTTTGAAATTTAAATAGTTAAAACCCTAATGTTTTGAAAAAGGTTTCAAAACTTGCCCTCAAGTTTTGGAATTTAAATTTTGATTAATAGTTTAATTGTGATGTATATTTAAATTCTAAACCCTAATGTTTTGAAATGTTTCAAAACTTTCCCTCAAGTTTTGGAATTTAAAAGTTGATTAAAAGTTTAATTTAGGAATGTTAAATTCTAAAACCCTAGTCATGTTTTGAAAAGATTCAAATCACACCCTCATGGTTTTATTAATTACTTAAGGTGTATACTTAAAAGAGGTTTAATAAATCCATAAAAGTTTTGGTTTAAAATTTAATAGAATTAAAGGTATAATTATTAAATTTGACCACCTAATATTTTAAAAGTGTAAAATACACCCTATACTATATATATAACATTAAAAGTCTAACACTATATATATGTATGAGTAAAAGTCAGTCTTACCGTTAGTAGGCCTCATTCACGAAGCTGGTCTATAAGGGGTGTTTAAGGAAATTGCCTATAAAATGGTGATTAAATGGGTATCCACTCTTACCCACCGCACTCTTGACTAGTGGAGGGTCGTTAGCCGAACGGGTAGGATAGGAAAAAACCTTCCATTATAAATATAATGAAATATAAAAGTAACTAAATCTTTTTCAAATTCCCAATCTTAGTTACTTAGGCAAAAGTGAATTGATGCAATTCCATGAAATTACACTTTGTGCCCTTGCGAAGACGTTAGTGGAGTGTGTGTGGTTTACCGGCACACTAAATGGTTCTAAGCAAAGGTAGAAAAGGGTGACTCAATGTTTGTCATAGTTCGGTGGAGCGTGTGTGGTTTACCGGCACATCGAATAGGTGACTGTAACATGTGAGGGCACCATGTAAGTTTGCATGGTTATTCACACCCGCTTTGTGATCCTCGGCATCCCAGTCACAAACAAGAGGGGCATATCGAGATTTAAACATGTCATTGAAGTGTTCAATGAATCTCAAAGGATCTAGGAGTTTTCATAGATTTAAAACTTAAATTTCTTTTTCGTTTATCATGGTGGAAATTAGTGAATCGTCATTCACTTACCTTCAAATGTTCTGCAATTATGGTTACGACATCCCTCTCCCGAGTTGTAGAATATTGTGTTGGGTCCTAGCCTTAGTATCTCATTTGGGTGATTTACTAAGGACTCAATCAATCAACTAACTTGAATTCGTGTTCTCCTGTTTTTGTAGATGTCAAAGTTCGACAACTATGATCCTCCCAAATCCCGTGGAACAAGCTTTCCACATGAAGATGATATTCCATGATTCGATCGAGGAACAAGAAATCATGCTTCAATTTCTCCTCCTCCTCCAATTGTTCTCCCTAACCCACAAGATCGAAAAATTGAAAGGTTCAATATCACTCAAGCCCTTTTGGCAAGTAAACATAAAGAAGGAAAGTCGGTGTGTGCACACGTCCTAGGGATGAAGTCACACATTGATAGATTAAGAATGATGGGATCCGTTGTCGGTGAGGAGATGGCTATTGATTGGGTTCTCAGTGAGTTCGTAAGAGAGTATTATATGATGAACCACGACGTGACCCTTATAGATCTCACCTATCTGCTTATTGCTGCTGAATCAGCAATGGTTTGGCGCAATAGAAAAAGCAAAGTTGATTGGTGAATCTACCTTCAAAACCTCTATGGATATAGACAATGGCAACGAAAGACATGCTATGATCGAAAAGTTTGATAATAAGAGAAAGGCAATGTTTGAAGTAGTTCCATGTCCTGTTCCAAAAGAGTCAATTTGCTTTTATTGCCAAGAGAAGGGGCATTGGAGACGAAGCTGCCCAATTTACCTAAGAGATCTAAGAGATGGGAGAGTCGAAACGTATGGCTCTAATATAGGTAAAATCCAATAAATAACCCTTTTAAGCCTCTATTTTAGATTCTTAATACATAATGTGATAAGATTACAATTGATGTTTTGTAGAATCGAAGAAAAGAAAGGAAGCTTAAGGGAAGAAGTGAGCAAAATCTAACAATGAAGGAATGGATTTCGATCGCATTTCTCGAAGATTAGATTCTTGAGCTACTACTTAGAGTTAGAATTAGATTGCTAAGAAAGATGTATTAGCATAGTTTTTCAATGAATTGCATTGTAAGGACAAATTTTTCCGCAATAAAATAAATTTTGATTTTATATTATTTATTTATCCTTGCTATGGCGTATATAAAAATTGATGTTTGAATGTTTCTATTATTAGCAATAATGGATTTGGTTCTTATTATGTTATTTATGGAAAGTCGAAGAATTTACCGAATAAGGAAAGTTTCTCATCGCCCAAGTTTCAATTAGACAGAAACTTGGAATCCTGCATGCAACTTGGTTGCACGATGAATGAGAAATTTCATATTAGACTAGTTCGTTGACAAAGTGTCAAGTGAAAGGACTAGGAGATCGAGCACACAAAGTTGCGTGTTGATCAAGTCCACCATAAGAGTAACAAAGATATTCGTCATGATTTACTAAAGGTTTAGTAAATATGATTATACTTATAAGATTAAGTGTAATTCGGAATTGATTAAAAAGGTTTAAATCAATAGCAAAACGAATAAGGAGAATCAAGTAGGCAGAAAGATAAAAGTTTCTCCGTTCTAAGAAGAAGGGAGAGTAGCTTTTATGCTTTATGATAGGTCTTAATGATTAAGAACCATATCTCAATTGATCCTCTAAGTGAGTCTTAGTACAATTGTATGTCTAAGTAGAGAAATCAAGAATTGAAGAAATGGTTAAATCAAGAATTCAATCATACTTCGTTCCAGAACAAGTCTTAGAGATAAGTATTAAGAAGGTTTATAACATTCATCAAATGTGGAAAGTTGCGATGTCTTGGATAAGACAAAGACCAACTAGGACCATTTTAGGAAGTGTTTTGATAAAAGCTACACTAACTCTTGAATATTTGTTTTGTCAAGAAATGGTTATTGACAAGAGAATCTTATATGTCAAGGAGTCACTGGGAGCCTTAATGGTCTTGAAAGGTTTCAAGAACAAATCAAATAAACCTTATTGATCATCACTAGCACACGAGTTGAGGTTTACAACCTATCGTGTTGACATTATTTTGTTTCTGTGCTGTTCCAATTGAGTTAATTATGCATGTGAGTTCTGTGAGTTCTCATTTTGAACGCATAAAAGGTAAGGCACCTTAATCAATGAAAGGTACATTGATAGGAAAGGGTGAGCTGCTTAACTACTTGGAAGACATGGTGGGCAGTTGTGCTACCATAAGGCAAGAAATCAAGATTAAGAAAGTTCGGTCCATATGAGTTTGAATTTGTCGTAAACTTTGGTTTTAACAAATTCACATGGATAGGAACACATACACCGTTTAAATCTAAGTGTCATAAGATTTCCTCCTTCATGAAAATGATTGTGAGGAAATACTTTCACTAAGAAAGATTTTAAGAAGATAGTGATTGTTAAATTGCATTCTCGAATTCGATTATGGTTACGGTATCCCTTTCCATGATTTGAATTGTGAGGTTTGGCAATTAGTCTTAATTGTTTAGACACACATATGAACTATCTAAGGCAAAGGTGTATAAGTTTAGGTGGCCTTGATAAAAGATTATTAAAGCATTAAGTATTAGAAACATGGACTTAAGAAATTCAATAGGTATTGTCTTTCTGTGTAACGACCGAAAAATACAACTAATTTTAATTTTTTCAAAAACATCTCGATTCCATTAAATCTTTATAAAAAGGTTTTCAATACAAAACATTTAACGTGTTCCCAGAATCACATTACTACCAAATCATGAGGAGCGGTACGATCACGCCTTCGCCTTGCCACGATCTCCTGAAGAACCTGAAAAACATAAAACCACAACTGTAAGCCCGAAAGCTTAGTGAGATATCCCCAAAATACCAACCACAAATACCATACATGCATATCATGCCACAACATATCTAATCACAGAACAGCCATGCACTACGGGTCTACTGTGTGACTGGTCCGCCGCACCGGCCTACAGTCCACCTGGTCCACCCTCTGAGTCTATCCACATACATCGAGTCTGCAGTGTGATTGGTCCGCCCGCTCCCGAGCCTTCAATCCACCTGGTCCACTCTCTGAGTTTACAGTATGACTGGTCCGCCCGCACCGGGCCTTCAGTCTGTCTGGTCCACTCTCCGAGCCTTCGGCACGTCTGGTTCGCCCTTTCGGGGCCTACAACCTATCCGGACTGCTCGCTGGGCCTTCGGAACAACCGGTCTGCCCTGGGTATCTTGGCCTACAGCACACAGTAGGACCCGCCTCAACCCAACTCCAGTCCAACAACCATGTGCACATATATACATACAATCATATAGCAATTCACAGGCAACAAGCAAATCAAACATATCACATAACATATCATCATCCTAACCAGGATACCGACCTAACAGGTCACTAGCATATCAGGACACCGATCTCAATCAGGCCTCTAACATATACCATCCTAACTCTCAGGATGCAAACATATCACAGCAACAACATAACAACAACATAGCAACAACTACCCGAATCTCAATCCGATAAGGGCCGGCCTTGGTGCCTTAGAACCTGTTGATATAGTGAGGATAACTCACCTCGAAACTGCCGACTGAATAGATCACCCAAGCTGCTCCGATCACTTATACAATCTCCACCACTAGACAACCACCAATGCACTGAACTCAAAACAATAATCAACAATTACCAAAATACCCCTAGAAACCACTGGTCAACCCTTGGTCAAAGACAGGGTCAAATCAACCCCTGACTGACTCTACTCGCCGAGTCAACCCGATGACTCGCCGAGTTCCCATACTTAGAACTTCACTCAATCCGCGACCTAACTCGCCGAGTCACCCCGAGACTCGTCTAGTCCAACAACTCTAAGTCTACTCGCACACAACTCACCGAGTCATCCCTTGACTCACCGATTCTCGACTCAACCAGAGAATATTGGGACTCTTCGACAAGACTCGCCGAGTCCAAGAACAGACTCGCCGATTCTAAGGCTATCTTCAACCTACTCGCCGAGTTGTTCATACAACTCGCCGAGTTCCAGGCCATCTTCATCCAACTCGCCGAGTTGTTCTTCTAACTTGCCGAGTCCCAGCTTATCTTCAAGCAACTCGTCGAGTACACCCATGTGACTCGCCGAGTACCACCGGTCTGAATCCATACAGAAGCATTTCAGGCCATGCAATTGCTCCAAAACATAGATCTAGCCTCCTACAACTCATCCATCACGTAAAGTGGCAAACTTTACGTGATTCTAAAGAGATCTATGCATTTTGCACATTAGGGCCAAGGTTTGGGACATGATAGCTTCATCCAACACTCAACACAGGGACTTTCAGGCATTCCAACCCTTCTCCATTTCAGATCTGAGGTAGCAACCTCAGATCTAACCTCTAAACTCCAAAACACCAAAAGATATGATCTCTAACACCCCCAAAATGATGCATCTAAGAAATAGCAGCTCAAAAACGAGATATTACCTCAAAAGAACGCCCCAACTGCAATGAAACTCGAATCCAAGCAAAGCCCCTTGCTCCAAGCCTCTTACCCTTCAAGATCTCTTCAACAACCACCTCTCCAAGCTCCAATTGCTGAACAATGGGGTTTCTCCACGAAATTAGGGTTTCTGGGACTCAAGGGGTGATAAGGAGGCTGGGAAGGAAACATAATGTTCTTTATATAGGGCTCAACCCTGAGAAGTAGGGTTTTCTCCACTCAGCGCCTACTCGCCGAGTCCATCTCACTGACTCGCCGAGTCGGCTACTTAACACGCGACCAAGTCGCGACTCTACTCGCCGAGTCCACCCATGGACTCCCCGAGTCGCTCTTTCCCAAATTACTCTTTTAGCCCTTCAACTCTACTCTTGATATTTCGGGATGTTACATTATGGAAGTTAAGATGTTTATGAATACATGTCGAAGCTAGTGGGAGCATAAGTGTTATGTTTTATAATAATCATCATGATAGTGGGAGCATAAATGTTATGATTGTATGATTATTAAGGCATGTATTGCAATATTAATTATAGAAAACAAGAGTTATACCTTGCAAAGTCGTAAGGGTTGTAAAGTTGTTTTGCTATAATTAAGGGAGAGAATATTATGCTTCATTTCAAATCTAAAGGATTAGGTTGAGAAATGTTAATAAATTTAGTCAAAGGTAAGTAGTGTGTTCTTAAAATTTCGATTATGATTACGGAATTCCTCTTCACAATTCGAATTTTGAGAACATAGCAAATAAAACATTATGTGTCGTGTCCCATACGCTTCGGGTATAGGATCGATTGCAAATGCTTTAATGTTTGACCATTCTAAAATTTTCCAAATGTCTAGCGCATTTAGAGGTAAAAGGGACTAGAATTGGTTTTGACTAAAATAATTAAACAACTATCAAAGGACAATCCAAAGTTCGACGAGGATTGGTTGCTTGTGAGTAGTTGGAAGCATGGTATTGGATGGAGCATATCGACATTATTATGAATAGAAAAGACTCTATTAAGAATAAGTTGTCATATGGAAAATATGGAAATGTATCCATATTGGAAATTGAATATTGAAAAATCTATGACTAGATTAGAAACTTTTATGCAAAAGGATGTTCAAAGGAATGTACCTTGAATGAGAGACATCATATCTAAGGAGTTGTCTTGTAACAATTTCCAATAGAGGACTTTGTAATATCATTGGCAATAGTCTTTGTGACTTTGGTGCAGTGACATTACGAAAGGGTCGTTGCATAGAATGTTAGAATCTAGCATAATCTATAAGTAGCAAGAATTTGATATTCTTTCACTTATGGAAAAAGGATTTGGAGTTGTGAAATGAGAATGATTGGGAATGTGCTCAATTTTGTCTATTTCACAAAGTAAGAACCATAGGTAAACATTGTGTGCATTCTAGGAGCATGGGACAAGTGTAATAATTCAAGTAAGAAGTTGATTACCCGAAACGACAAATAATGAGTAATCGATATGGTGATAAATAAACGGTGTTTTATTTATGCTCAAAGGGTTGAGGTCATATGGGATTAGTATTATTCTTGTGTTTCACATTTGCATGTTTTGACTTCCTAAATAGTTTAATTGGTTGAGAACAATCAAATTATTCGAACAGGGCCACAGTCGTTCAAATGTTGGAAGTAGGTATGAATGAAGACTGTCGTGAATTGGTGTGTGGATTGTCTAAAGAGCATTAGACATAAGCAAATGTTTGTTGCAACGTTCATGAGTGCTTATGAATATGATTTGAGCATTGGATCAAACCCACACTCACTTGGATCACTCCATGGATTGTGTCACGAGTGATTGGTGAGACGATAACATCTTATATTCTTGAAACCGAGATGTGTGAGTTGTATCTTGCGAATCGGTTGCACATTGATAATATGTAAACACATTAGTAACTTGGTGTTATAAAACATATTGTTGTGTGTGATTCGGTGAGTGAGTGCAAGAAAGCATTTTATCAAAGTTTATCCGTTCCTTTTATCCAAAGTAGGATAAAAGCGATAAATTTGGGCCCCTCGATGATTTAGTGATGACAAACGTAAATGCTCGGCCGGGCTAGGGCTAATTTGATTTGTTCAATTAGTCAGTCGTCATAAATCGGGAATCGAGATATAGTACAAAGAGAATGATTTGAAATCATATCTCATATGATATCTAGAGTGGAGGAATATATGATCCCTTATCTAAGGACACGCGTATCTGATAAGATCAGAGTTGACAGCGGCTTTGGAAAGCTACGATTGCAGATCAGGATCTGAAGTCATACGCATAATAGTTATTAGACTTATCCAAGTGGGAGACTGTTGGATTAGTGTCTAAGTCCATAACTATTTTGGTATGTACTTGACCCGATGGTGCATGGTCCTTTTGGGTTGCCTTCACCAAAGCAACTTGATATGATGAATTATAGAGAGAAAGGATTAAATATGATTTATTAATATATTATGGGAATAATATATTAAAGGAGAAATCATATTGTTTAATTAATATTAGTCAATAATTAATTGGTAACTAGTTTTGTGACTAAAAGAGATTAATTAAACTTAAGGGACTGGAATTGTAATTATAAGATAATTGCAATTTAGGCCATGGATTGCCTTATATTATAAGGTGTTCGAATTCTATGGGGGAAGCCCATATGAAATCGTCCAAGGCCTTAAAGAAAGGGCTCCATGGGTTGCTTAGGGCTTAAGCATCCAAATTAGGGTTTCCTTGTTAGATAACCCTAATAGCCTCACTATATATAAGACCCTTATGATCCAAAAACGTGGCTAAGACTTCTTCTAGAGTTAGAACATGTTTTGGGCAGCCTCCATCCTCTCTCCTCTTCATCCTCTTGCTTATGGTGTTTGTGAACCATTAGAGGAGTGACATTTGTGACTCTCAGCTTTCTAAGGTCAATACACGGAGATTTGGGATTGTTATAGCTACATAACAATCAAGGTAACATCTTAAACCTTTTCTCATATTAATATGATTACTTGAATGCTAGAATTAGGGTTTATAGTCTTGGATAACTTGCATGTACAATAGAGAAACCTAGATCCAAGCATTAGGGTTTGTATGAGCATATAGGATGTTCTTATGGCCAAAACCCATCAGATACGCGTGTCCTTTAGATAAGGGATCATATATTCCTCCATTCTTGATATTGTCATATAGAATGAGACATGGATCTAAATCATTCTCTTTGTCTATGTGCTATTTCCCGAATTCAGATTTATGACGACTGACAACAGACTACAATTGAACACATCAATTTAGTCCCGGCTTGGCCAAGCGCTTAGGTGTCATCACTAAATCATCGAGGGGCCCACAGATATCGCTTTTATCCTTCTTTGGACAAAAGGAACGGATAAACTTTGACTCAATGCTCGCTTGCACTTACTCACTAAATCACACACAACAATATGTTTTATAACACCAAGTTATTAGTGCGTTTACATATTATCAATGTGCAACCGACTTGCAAGATACAACTCACACATCTCGGTTTCAAGAATATAAGATGTTATCGTCTCACCAATCACTCATGATAAAATCCATGAAGTGATTCAAGTGAGCGTGGGTTTAATCCAATGCTCAAATCATATTCATAAGCACTCATGAACGTTGCAGCAAACATTTGCTTATGTCTAATGCTCTTCAGACAATCCACACACCAATTCACGACAGTCTTCATTCATACCTACTTCCAACATATGAACGACTGTGGTCCGTTCGAATAATTTGATTGTTCTTAGTCAATTAAATTATTTAGGGAGTCAAAACATGCAAAGTGAACCACTAGAATAATACTAATCTCATATGGTCTCAAACCTTTGAGTATAAATAAAACACCTTTTATTTATCACCATATTGATTACTCATTATTTGTTGTTTCGGGTAATCTACTTCTTACTTGAATTACTACCCCACTTGTCCCATGCTCTTAGCATGCACATACTGTTTACCTATGGTTCTTACTTTGTGAAATAGATCAAATGAACACATTACCAATCATACTCATTTCACAACTCCTAATGCTTATCACAAGTGAAAGAATATCAAATTCTTGCCACTTATAGAATACGCTAGATTCTAACAATTTTATGCAATGATCCTTTCGTAATATCACTGCACTAAAGTCACAAAGACTATTGCCAATGAAATTACAAAACTCTCTATCCGAAATTATTACAAGACAATTCCATAGATGTGATGTCTTTCACTCAAAGTACATTTCTTTGAACATTCTTTTGCATAAACAGTTTCTAATCTTAGACATAGATTCTCAATATCTAACTCCCAATATGGAAACCTTTCCATACTTACCATATCACAACTCATTCTTAATAGAATCTTATCTATTCATAACAATGTCGATATGCTCCATCCAATATCATACTTCCACCTACTCACAAGCGACCAATCCTCGGCGAACTTTGGATTGTCCTTTGATAGTTGTTTAATTATCTTTGTCAAAACCAATTCTAGTCCTTTTTCCCTCTAAATGTGCTAGACATTTAGAAAATTTTAGAATGGTCAAATATTATAGCATTCGCAATCGATCCTATACCCGAGGCATATGGGACACGATGCATAATGTCCTACATAAAGATTTGATACTTTATCAATCTTCTGCCATAATATTTTACGTGCTACGTTCTCATAATTCGAAATATGAAGAGGGATGCCGTAATCATACTCGAAATTTAAGAACGCACTATGTATCCTTTGACTAAATTTATTAAAATTTCTTAATCTAAGCTTTAGATTTTGAAACGAAGTACAATATTCTCTCCCTTAATTATATCAAAACAACTTTACATCCTTAATACTTTGCAAAGTATAACTCTTGTTTTCTATAATTAATATTGCTAACTTGCAATACATGCCTTAATAATCATACAATCATAACATTTATGCTCCCACTATCATGATAATTATTATAAACATAACACTTATGCTCCTACTAGCTTTGACATGTATTTAGAAAAAAACATAACTTACAGAAAAACAATACATATTGAATTTCTTAAGTTCATATTTCTAATACTTAATGCTTTGATAATCTTTTATCTAAGCTTCTTAATCTCATACACCTTTATCCAAGATAGCTCGTATGTGCGTCTTAAACAATTTAGACTAATTGCCAAGTCTCACAATTCGAATTATGGAGACGGATACCGTAACCATAATCAAATTTTAGAATGAAATTTTACAATCGCTATCTTCTTAAAATCTCTCTTAGTAAAAGCATTTTCTCACAGTCATTTTCATGAAGGAGAAAATCTTATGACACTTAGATTTTAATGGTGTATGTGTTCCTATCCATGCGAATTGTCAAAACCAAAGTTTGCGACAAATTCAAACTCATATGGACCGAACTTTCTCAATCTTGATCTTTTGCCTTATGGTAACACGGCTGCCCACCATGTCTTCCAAGTAGTTAAGCAACTCACTCTTTCCCATCAATGTAATTTTCATTGATTAAGGTCCTTACCTTTTATGCATTCAGTGAGAACTCATAGGACTCATATGCATAATAAACTCGATTGGAACGACACAGAAACAAGATAATGTCAACATGATAGGTTGTAAACCTCAAGTCGTGTGCTAGTGATGATCAATAAGGTTTGTTCTCGATTAGTTCTTGAAACTTTTCAAGATCATTAAGACTCCCACTGACTCCTTGACATATAAGATTCTTTTGTCAATAAAACATTTCTTGACAAACAAATATTCAAGAGTTAGTGTAGCTTTTATCAAGACAAAACATTTCATAAAATTGGTTCTAGTTGGTCTTTGTCTTATCCAAGACATCAAAACTTTCCACATTTGATGAATGTTATCAACCTTCCTAAAATTTGTCACTCAATGTCACAATCTTAACTTTAAGACTTGTTTTGGAATGAAGTATGATTGGCTTCTTGATTTAACCATTTCTTCAATTCTCGATTCCTCTTCTTAGACATACAATTGCACTAAGACTCACTTAGAGGATCAATTGAGATATGGTTCTTAATCATTAAGACCTATCATAAAACATAATAAAAGGTACTCTCCCTTCTTCATAGAATGGAGAAACTTTTATCTTTCTGCCTACTTGATTCTTCTTATTCATTCTGCTATTGATTTAAAATCTTTCAAATCAACTAAGAATTACACTTAATCTCATAAGTGTAATCATATTTACTCAACCTTAGTAAATCATGACGAATATCTTTGTTACTTTTGTGGTGGACTTGATCAACACACAACCTTGTATACTTGATCTCCTAGTCCTTCACTTGACACTTTGTCAACGACTTAGTCTAATTTCCAAATATGAAATTTCTCATTCATCATGCAACCAAGTTGCGTGATTCAAAATTTCTGTCCAATTGAAACTTGGGCGATGAGAAACTTTCCCTATTTGGTAAATTATTGACCTTTCCACAAATAACACGATTAAGAATCACATTCATTCGTTGTAGAAATATGCCAACATCAATTTTTCAAAACGATTTCATTGCAAGGAAATAAATAAATGAGTCAAACCAAAATTTATTTTATTTATAAAAGCAGCGGAAAACATTTGTCCTTACAATGCAAAACCAATTGAAATACTATGTAATCAAATATTCCTAACAGCTCTATCATAACTTTCTAAGCTTAAAATCTAGTCTTCGAATCCATGCGACCGAGATCCATTTCTTCGTGATTAGACTCATCTTGCTCTTTCATCAAGCTTCCTCTCTTTTCATTGATCCTGCAAAACATTCAAATGCAATCTTATCACATTATGTATTAATAATCAACGAATAGGAACTTAATGGAGTTAGATAGTGGATTTTACTTGAAGCACAACCATACTCTTTGACTCTCCCATCTTCTGGACTCTTCAGGCTCTTAGGCCAGACTTGTGTCCAACGCCCTTTCTCTTGGCAGCAAACGTAGGTCGGTTCTCCTAGAACGTCCTCGAAAGCATGGTTGGTTGGCTTTCCCAACAAATATGCTCCATTGCTTAGCCAAATCATTTCTGATTAAACAACAATGAGCATGTAAGTTAGGTCAATGAGGTTTGTGTCATGATCCATCATATAATACTTTCTTTTGAACTTATTATATGATTCAGGGAGTGACTGTAGAACCCAGCCTATAGCCAACTCATCAGGGAATGACGCACCCAACATTATCAACCTATTGATGTGTGATTTCATTCCTAGAACGTGGGCACACACGAGTTTACTATCTTCATGTTTCATTTCCAATAGGGCTTTAGTGACATTAAACCTTTCAATTCTTCGATCTTGTGGGTTAGGGAGAACAACGGGAGGAGGAGGAGGAAGTGAAACATGATTTCTTATTCCTCGATCGAATCGTGGAATATCATCTTCATGTGGAATGCTTGTTCCACGGGATTTGGGAAGACCATAGTTCTCGAACTTTGACATCTACAAAACGGGAGAAAACAAATTCAAGTTAGTTGATTGATTGAGTCCTTAATAAATCACCCAAATGAGATATTAAGGCTAGGACCCAACACAATATTCCACAACTCGGGAGAGGGATGCTGTAACCCTAATTGCAGAATATTTGAAGGTAAGTGAATGACGATTCACTAATTTTCCACCATTAAAAAACGAAAAATAGATTAAGTTTTAAATGTATTGAAAACTCTTAGATCCTATGAGATTCACTGAACTTTTCAATGGCATGTTTAAATCTCGATATGCCCCTCTAGTTTGTGACTGGGATGCCGAGGATCACAAATCGGGTGTGAATAACCATGCAAACCTACATGGTGCCCTCACATGTTACGGTCACCTATTTGATGTGCCGGTAAACCACACACGCTCCACCGAACTATGACAAACATTGAGTCACCCTTTGCAACCTTTGCTTAGAACCATTTAGTGTGCCGGTTAACCACACACGCTCCACTAACGTCTTCGCAAGGGCACAAAGTGTAATTTCATGGAATTGCATTAATTCCCTTTTTCCTAAAGTAACTAAGATTGGGAATTTGTAAAAGCATTTAGTTACTATTGTATTTCATTATACTTATAATGGAAGGTTTCTGTCCTATCCTACCCGTTCGGCTAACGACCCTCCACCAGTCAAGAGTGCGGTGGGTAAGAGTGGATACCCATTCAATCGCCATTTTATAGGCAATTTCCTTAAACACCCCTTATAGACCAACTTCGTGAATGAGGCCTACTAACGGTAAGACTGACTTTTACTCATACATATATATAATGTTAGAGTTTTAATGTTATATATAGTATAGGGTGTATTTTACACTTTTTAAAATACTAGGTGTTGTAATTTAATAATTATACCTTTAATTTAATTAAATTGTACACCAAAACTTTATGGATTCACTAAATCTCTTTTAATTATACACTTTAATTAATTAATAAAACCATAAGGGTGTGATTTGAACTTTTCAAAACAATACTAGGGTTTCAGAATTTAACATTCCTAAATTAAACTTTTAATCAACTTTTAAATTCCAAAACTTGAGGCCAAGTTTGTAAAAATTTCAAAACATTAGGATTTCAACTATTTAAATTTCAAAACAAAACTTTTGAGTTCAAACTTAAACTATAAAACCTTAAGGGGAAAAATAGAAATTTTTTCATAACACAAGGATCAAATAACAAATAACTAAATAATTTATTTTATCATCATCTATATTTGACCTAATTTTAATTTCTTGCAAAGCAAGTTACCCAATTAATACAAATAATCAACTTTAATCATATAAGGAAGTTATTATCTAATCAATTGGTAATTATCTTTTGTTTAATGAAGGATACATTCAAAATCTGATTAAAATTCGAATTTTAATGACCCATAACAATTAAGGCAAGTATCCATAACCAAAACAACAAGAAATCCTGAACACGCCTCATTCTGACACTCGAACTCGCCGAGTACCACACTGTACTCGCCGATTTGAGGCCTACTCGCCGAGTACACTGTGGTACTCGCCGAGTTCATCAGGCAGGGAGGCCAAAAATCTATCTTACAACTTGAATAAACACACAAGGCATCAATACAATAGAAACTAATCAAGGCCCTGATACCACTGATG
Source organism: Lactuca sativa (assembly GCF_002870075.4). Taxonomy (NCBI): domain Eukaryota; kingdom Viridiplantae; phylum Streptophyta; class Magnoliopsida; order Asterales; family Asteraceae; genus Lactuca; species Lactuca sativa. The sequence goes on along the minus strand of NC_056625.2, from coordinate 3,731,243 downwards.
GGTTATGAGCCATAAGAACATCCGATGTACTCATGCAACCCTAATGCTTGGATCTAGGTTTCTCTATTGTACATGCAATTCATCCAAGACTATAAAACCCTAATTCTAGCATACAAGTAATCATATTAGCATAAGAAATAGGTTTAGATGTTACCTTGATTGTTATGTAGCAATAACAATCACAAATCCTTCTTGTATTGACTTTAGAAAGCTTAGAGTTACAAATGTCAATCCTCTAATGGTTCACAAACACCAAGAGCAAGACGATGAAGAGGAGAAGAGAAGGAGGCTGCCCAAAACATGTGGAAACCTAACCAATTAGTTCACCACGTTTTTGGGGCTTAAGGGTTCCTTAAATAGTGAGGCTATTAGGGTTATCTAACAAGGAAACCCTAATTTGGATGCTTAGGCCCTAAGCAACCCATGTACTCCTTTCTTAAAGGCCTTTAGATGATTTCTAATGGGTTTCCCCATAGAATTCGTCCACTCCCTTAATAAGGAGTCCATTAGCTCAATATTCAACTATCACACAATTGACAGTTCTAGTCCCTTAAGTTTAATTAATGTCTTTTAGCCACAAACTTAATTCTTATTAATTCTTGACTAATATTAATTAAAAAATATGATTTCTCCTTTAATATATTATTCTCATAATATATAAATAAATCATATTTAATCCTCTCTCTCCATAATTCATCCTATCAAGTTGTTTTGGTGAAGGCAACCCAAAAGGACCATGGACCATCGGGTCAAGTACATACCAAAATAGTTATGGACTTAGACACTAATCCAACAAAAACACCTTTTATTTATCACCATATTAATTACACATTATTCATTCCATAATTTTTCAAATAATCAACTTAATACTTGAATTAAAATAATAGTCATGCCATGCTCCAAGCATGCACACTATGTTTGTCCAAACAATAGTTAGGCCATACAACAAATATGCACACTATATTTTTCTATGATCCCTACTTTGTGGAATAGATCAATTGAACATAATTCTGATGATTCTCATTTCACAATCCCGAATCCTTATCTTAAATGTAATAATTCCAAATTCTTGCCATTTACCTAAATCAGTCAGATTCTAAACTCATATGCATTGATCGTCTTGTAATGACTATGCACAAACACACAGATGTGGCAACAAACATTATAAAGTACTCCAATGGAGATCAATTCCTTGGAAACGAAGTCTCAAATTCAAAGTACATTCCTTTGAACATCCTTCTTGCATTCAGTTTTTCTAATCTTACACAAATTGAATAACTTCCACCTATGGAGATATTTCCATATTCCCATTTTGACTATCACTTCTGAACAAGAGTTGCCTCTTTTTTAGAATGTGTCAATTATGGTCCTTTCCAAAAATTTACACGATACTTCCAACTATCCCTGAGTAACCAATCTTTAGTAAACCTTAGATTGTCCTCGACAATTGGTTAATTAATATTAGTCATATCCAATTCCAGACCTTTTCCCCTCTTAATGCCCTGGGCATTTGAAAATTTTAGAAAGGATAAATACATGTAATCGATCCTATATCCAAAGCATATGGGACACGATGCATGATGTCTCACATAAAGACATGATCGTAGATCAGTCTTTTGCTACAGTATTTTTTATTTGCCACTTTTTCATAATTCAACTATGAAGAGGGATGTCATAATCATAATCGAATTTGAGAACACAATATATATAGAATTTCCTTATGTTGAACCATTCCAACATAAAATTCATATATATATATATATATATATATCCTTGACTAAAGATGATTACAATCTCATTCTAAGCTTTTAGAATTGAAATGAAGTGTAATTTCCTCTCCCTTAATTATAGCAAAACAACTGTTCCCAATTGAAACTTCTGTTTTCTATAATTAACATTGCTAACTTGCAACACTTATTATAATTATCATGCTCCCACTAACATGATAATTATTATCATAACACTTATGCTCCCACTAGCTTTAACATGTATCCAGAAATCAGTTGGACTTCTAGAAATCAATATTTTATTGACTTTCTTACCAAAGTTTAGATTTCTGATACGAGATGCTTTGATAAAAATTTATCAAAATCATACACCTTTCCTTAGATAGCTCACATTTGTGTCTAAACAATTTTAGAACTATGAAAAGGGATGTCGTAATCATAGTCTTAATTGTTTAGACCTTCGCCATTTCTCACAAGTCCATGTTAGTGTGTCTGTTAACCACACACGCTCCACTAACGACTTTGAGAATACAAATATCACAATTGCTATCTACTTAAAACCTACTCAGTGAAAGCGTTTCCTTACCATCATTTTCATGAATCGAAGAGAAATCTTATGACACTTAGATTTCTATGGTGTATGTGTTACAGTCCATGTGAATTTGTCAAAACCATAATCATAAGACAAGGTTAGTGACAAACCCAAACTCATATGGACCGAACTTGTGAAATCTTAACTTATTGCCACTTGGTAGCACAAGGCCTACCATTGCTTCCAAGTTGTTATGTAAACAATTGAGAACCTGTAGAACTCAGATGCATAGTCAACTTTAACTGGAATAGGCACAAAAATAAGAACATGTCAACAAGATAGGTTACAAACCTCAAGTCATGCGTTAGTGATAAACAACAGTTTTTATTTTTGGTTAGTTCTCTAAACTCTTTCAGGATCTTTTAGACTCTCACTGTCCTCTTGACATATAAGACTCTCTTTCCAAGAACCATTCCTTGACAAACAAATATTCAAGAGATAGTGCGGATTCTTATCAAGACAAACACTTCACACAATTGGCCTTAGTTGGTCTTTGTTTTATCCAAAACATCACAACTTACCCATTTCAAATGTACAAAAGTAGAACACATTTTACTCTTACATTTGACAAGTGTTATAAACTTTCTTTAAGATGTGTCACTCAAGTTACAATCTTGGACTATGACTCTAAGAATTGTTCTGGAACGAAGTATGACTCATCTTCTTGATTTAACCACTTCAACAATTCATGACTCCTCTTCTTAGCCATAAGAATGCACTAAGATGTCCTTAGAGGATGAATTGTGATATGGTTTCATAATCATTAATATGTTTTTTAAAACATGATACTAAAGTACTCTCCCATCTTTTCAGATTCGAGTAACTTTTATCTTTCTGCCTAATTTGATTCTTCTCATTCGTTCTGCCATACATTGAAACTTTTCCAGTGTTTCAGAATTATACTTAAACTTGTAAGTATGACCATGTTTACTAAACTTTAGTAGATCATGACGAATAGTCTTATCGATCTTTGTGGTGGACTTGACTAGTGCACAAGAATGTGTATTCGATCCCATAGTCCTTCACTTGACTTACATATACATGTGAACAAGGAATTAGTCTTAATTTTCCAAAGATGAAAATTCTCATTCATCATACAATATAACTTGCATGATTCCAAGTTTTGGTCCAATTGAAACTTGGGTGATGAGAGTCTTTCCTTATTGGTAAATTTAGACACTACCATAGATGAAAGATTCAAATTCATATTTCCATTATTGCTAGAAACATAAAAACATCAATTTTTCATAAATTCCATTGCATGGAGATATAAAATAAAACAAAATAAAAATTTATTTATTTATTAAACTGCAGAAAAAACTTTTTCCTTACAATGCAACTTAAAATGAAAATTGTGCTATTACATATTTCCTAGCAATCTATCATAACCCCTAAGTAGTAGCTCAAGAATCTGATCTTCGAACCCTGCGATTGAAATCCATCTTCGCGATCAGATTCATCATACTCTTCTTTTAGGCTTCCTTCCCTTTGCTTGATCCTGCAAAACATCAAAATGCAACCTAGTCACATCATGTATTAAGAATCAACAATTAGGAACTTAATAGAGTTAGATAGTGGACTTACCTGAAATATAGTCAAACTTTTTGATTCTTCCTTCTTTTAGATCTTTCAGGTACTTAGGGCAGCTTCGCAACCAATGCCCTTTCTCTTGACAATAAAAACATACATACTCTTTGGGAATGCTACACGGGACTATCATAGACTTAGCCTTTCCCTTTACCTTTTGGTCCACCGAGTTAATCAAGGCGGATACCTTTCCATTAGGAAGAGAAAGCTTTTCTGGATTTCCAGTATTACCATTGTCAATGTCCATGGAAGTTTGAGAAATAGACCTTCCACCAAAATTTACTTTTCTAGTGCGCCAAAACATTTCTGATTCAGCAGCAACAAGCAAATAAGAAAGATCAATGAGGGCCATGTCGTGATTTGTCACATAGTTGTCCTTAATGAACTCACTAAATGACTCAGGAAGTGACTGAAGAACCCAGTCAATAGCCAACTTCCTTGGGACAACGACACCCAACATGTCACACCCCAAAACCAGAACGGCAGAAACATTCTAGGGTGGAGGACATCATGTATACCATCACAACCAATGAATAATGGCAATCATAGCAACACAACAATTATAGTGAATTCTTAAATGAAAATGATTACATCAGTTTGGAACTTTTTCTGAAACTTGTTTGACTTACATCAAATAGTATGTAAAAATATAAACATAAGACTCTTATTGCTCCAACTTCTCAAAAAAAATCCAGCAGGTATCTATCTATTGATTTACTGAGAATACAAGCAGTTTGAAAATATCAGTATAAAGCTGGTGAGTTCATAGTAGTATTTTAAAATAAAACTTGTTGATGAATTTGTAAAATTGTTCGTATGGTTACAAGCAAATTTGATATTTTCTTTAGTGAGAATGTAGCGTTATCAATTCTGTGTAAAACCATGAATGTTTGTTACTGAAAATTGTAGTGATATGTGAAAATACTACTTCATGTGCCCAACTAATGCTAATCATGATGTATAAGTATTTCGTACGTGAAACCATTGTATAATCGGTTCTGTTTGAAAACCTTGGCTATAGCCAGTATACGTAGTGCGTTTTATTACTTAAAATAAAACCATGTAGCGAAATCCCTGGAAATTCTCCGGTTGTAGTGCGTATTAGTTTTATTTAGTATAAGTAAAACTGTTGAAGAGTGCCAACTTGTAAACCAAAGGTGATTTATACATATTGTGAGTCATATAAACATACTTGATATGACTAGAGACCTTTCCAACGTTCTTTAGGCGTTGAGCTAAATGACATTTATCACCCCAGGCATGTCTGCCTAACTGTAGCTAGCAGTTCGGGTGTGGGATTGTCAGTCCCGAATAGACCCATTCAAAATCTCACGCTCTCCCTCTAGGAGACTCTGGTTATACTATGATAGGGTTTATCCCTGTACACCTAAGGGTACAGTGTTGAAGTAGTGCCTCACAGTATCGTACAATCTAGTTTACATGTAGTGTGGTAGCGTTATACTATAGTGAAATCCGTATGTATACCTTATGTAGTGACAATCAGAGTTATGAATGCCATGTTCATGTATTGATGTAAACTGTAAACTATATCTTTCATAGTGTGTATGTTTATTAGTGAAAGTTTCAGTACTTGTTAGGTTTCAAAAATCCCAAACTATACCGATTATAGTTTGCATGTATAGCGTAGTGAATATCGAGTCCGGAAAACGATGCAATTCAGTGATAAGATGTAAAACTTACCTTATGCTCAACATAGTAAAAAAGGGGTTAATGTATGATAATTGCATGAGTTTTATATTTGTTAAAAGCTCTTTGTATCAATTTACAAAAGCACTTATGGTTTGGCTTGTATTCTCCCCCTGAAAACATAAAAAAAAAAACACGAAAAATGTAGGGGTATGAACTCACCTTGAGCGAGTGGTTTGAACGAAAGACCGATACAGGATGTTGAGTGTCAAGTGAACCCTCGAACTCAACTTGACCCTAATAACATGTAATGAAACACATAGGAGTGAAATGAAGATGTTTCACCACTAGATACGATGGAGAATCACTCTAGGGACTTGAAACTAATTGCACCAAGTGATAAAACCTTGTAGGATTGAGTAAAAGGAGTGTATGGCCACCTTGAGTGTGTGTGCGGCCATGGGTGTGCGACCGTACACTCATGAAAGAGGGTGCCTTAGAAGTGTTTTCAAGGTCCATGCTTGCATCCACGAAGTGTTCTAGGTCTTACTCAATTATAGTGCAAGTTAAGGGTCCTAGAAGTGGGTTTGCGGCCCTAGGATGTGTTTGTGGTCGCACACTAGAGTGTGTGGTCGCACAAGGGTGTGTGCGGTCGTACACCCCACAAGATGATGTCCAAAATGTCCATTC